>NC_033801.1:2529182-2532794 GCF_001876935.1 Asparagus officinalis | reverse complement strand
GTTTAGAAGTAGTTTGATGATTTTGAAACCCTGTTTAAAAATATCAAATAAATTCAGAAAAATATAAAACTTTGGAAAATGATTGTAGACATGATAATAAACATGTTACAAAAATTGGTTTTTAAAAAGGACCTCCCAAATAAAAAATATCATCATTTTGTAAAATAGTCCAAAACATGAAAATGTGAACATATGAGTTTTGACATTTTAGCTTAACCATGTTTTGAAACAATACAAAATGATTTTATAGACTTGAAGAAAGATGTAAACTATTGTTATGAAGTCTATAAACAATGAATATAGTATTTTATCAAAATACACATATTATGAAACATATGAGTATGAATATGAATATATATTTGTTATGATTGAGCTTAAAGTACTAACACACATAATATAAGACCTAAAACTAAATTTACCCAAGCTTGTGATCTTCAACGAAGCTCTATCTTGGTATACTTGCGGATGAAGATTTAACTTGAATCTTTAACTTTGAATTGCGTAGGCTTCACTCCACAATTCCGCCAACCTCCATTGGATATGATCGTGAATGCGCAATTCCATCCATCCTCCAACATATTGTTTGCCTAGAATAAATATAAGACACAAACACTAGACAAATAATATTAGATGTAAATTGTTTGTAAATCATCATCAAAACAAGAAGGCCAACAGTTGCCAGTGCGATCACTGCACAAGCGGTAGCATATAGGGAATTGTGTCTATTCAAGATTAGATTAGCTCGTAACTCAGTGAACATTATTGCCAATAAAGTTAGTTAGAGGGATATATAAACTCATTATAAATATTTCATATTCTGACTGACACGGAATAATAATACAACACACAACGTAATGAAACAATCGGTAAAACCGTAAAAGTATTTTCTCCATGATATGCTTACAATTAAATTGGCATAAAAATTCATGTTAGCTGATACCTGTGTACGCAATATTCATCTGCCCTTACTCAAAAGAGCATTAATGCAGTCAGTGGGTTTTTTCTCTCTTCTTTTTCTTTCTTTCCTCTCTTTTTTTTTTGTGGTTCACCAGTCACCAGACAGGGATATGGAAAGGAAATTGTTTAAGAGATGAAAGGATAAGGATGCCTCTAATGGATTAGCTAATTACTGAATACTCTTGTCTAAAAATGGTATCTTTTCTGTCTGACGTATGCATAGTTGACCACGAGCTTGCCTAGGGTGTATTTTGGTGTTTTTTTGCATTGTTAAAATCCTTTTTAAGGAAGGACTTGTATGTGTACTTCTTAAAGAGATTAAGTTGCTTGTTATTTTTTAAGAGCGAGTGAGCAAATAGGATGAAAAATTGATCTGGTTGCTAGATTTCATAGACGATCATGTGACAGAAAATTAGTAGGCATGAAACGTGAGCATATGAATGGGCTTTGTGTTGTTTTCAATGTCCAACTTTGCAAAAAAGGGAGTTTACTTCAACTCAGCATACACCAAGTTAAAAAATGTCCTTGAACTTCCTCAAGAATTGTACCTTTGCAATTATTAATGATTATATTCCTATCCTTTCATATCTATCCTTATAATATTGTCAGTCTTATGTTATGTGTAAAGATTTCATTAGTGAGTACTCTATTATCGATCTTTCCTTCTTCTTCTTTTTTTTTTTTTTGTTGTATCCTATCAGGAGAGGCAAAAGCCATCCTTGAAAAGTCACAAGCAACTGCAGAAGGACTAAAAAAATTGTCTGAGGCCATGAAAACAAATGGAGGTTCTGAGGTAACAAAAACTTCATGTCTCTTCGTAGCCTTCTGTGATCCTGTACCTTTAGAGAGAAAATAGTAGATATAACCCTTTGTGCTTTTCCTTGAAATCTCAGCAGTAATATATTTACCGTTAATTTGTACCATCTTGAAAAGTATCCACGAACTACTTCAAGCACAAAATCTACCACCTTACATTCTAGCAAGATGTGCTTATCGTTATACAACTATATTTTTATTTGCAGGCAGCAAGTTTGACCGTTGCTCAGGAATACATCAAAGCATTTGGACACATTGCTAAAGAGGTGAGGCAACTAGCATTTAAATTGCTGGGGTCTTTTTACTCTATGGTATTTGTATTGTCTGATTTCTTTTTCTCTCTCTCTCTCTGATGTCCTTCTTGTGGTTGTTGCAGGGAACTACACTATTGCTACCGAGTGGTTCTGAAAATTCTTCTTCCATTATAGCTCAGGCTCTATCCATATTTAGGACGCTCAGTGGCAACATGTCTTTTGGTGGCCCTAGTGCAAATCCTCAATCAGCGTTGGGCAATAATAACAAAACTAATGCTTCCGAACGTCTGAAAGAACTTGAGTCTCCAACTAAAGTTGGTGATCTGGATCGACAGGAAGAGCTTGAAGTTCCGGACTCTGAGATATTATCTGACTCGAGTGTTAGTTCTGATCCAAATGTAAAAGTGTTTTCTCTCCAGAGTCAAGAAAAGTAACAAAAGTAGATCCAACTTGCATGTACACTTACAGAAAGGTAGTACACATTCATTTTCCCGAAAATTTGATCATACCAGACTTGCAAGAATGCGTACTGCATTTGTCTCAAGGGGACTTGAAAGATTTTTGACATTTTTATATGCTTCAGTTGTTAAGAAGATGAAGCATTCATAGAGATTCTTTCACGTTTGGCTTCCCTTGTTAAACGTCTGAGGCTACATTCACCCATATCTCAGCCCTTTTTAAGCCTCGTTCTATAATCTGAGATGAATTCTGTATTTTCTGTTCTTTAAATTTGAGTTTTTTTTCTATCTTTCGAAGACATATCTGAAACAGCTTCAAAATGAGTTGCTTCTGAAACCATCTTTGTTCAGCTTTACAGATTAATCTTTGTATAAGCTGATTGATCGCTTGCTATGTTCGCTTTATCTGAAGTGATCAGATACGAAAGTATAATTTTGGGTATGCGGCCATTCTGTCTTGGTTCAAAACATCTGCGGAAGTTTCGTTTCTGGCCATTTGTGACGGTAAGTAATTTGATGGCTTCTGCAGAAAGTTATGTTTTGTTTTAGAGACGACTGCGACATTCGTAATTAATTTGTGTTATTTGCAAATAGAACCCATGTAGCATCAAGCGTATGCTGTGCCACTTATTACGGGTTGACTCTGCGTGTATATGCAGATGTCCATATGTTGTAGCATCCCTGTTGATTTATTAACGGTGCAAATATACCCTGATTTTTAGTTCCGAAAAGGGAGGGTCAATTTACCTCTATTAAACTTAAAAGTGATAATAAGCAACGCATCGTGATACGACAAGATCAGGGTATTATGTGCAAATAACCCTTTTCCATGTTACGTGGCATATGCGCGATGCAGAGACGCTTCCTTTCGGAAGGCCATGATGATGGATGTATCATGGTGGGTATCACCACGACGATTGCATGGGATGGAGTCCATGGACATGACTCAGTCCTAGCAAGCGAGAACTTGCGTCCCATTTATTAGACTCGAGTAATCGACCCTCCGTCCTTTTCTTTCCTTATTGTTCATGACTAGTTCTCTAGACATATGGGCTTGGTCGGCGGGGGTGGCGGAGTTGTGGCGAATTGTAGATCTGAATCTTGGTGGGGTGAGTGGGTGGGTGAAA
>NC_033801.1:2528177-2529172 GCF_001876935.1 Asparagus officinalis | reverse complement strand
CTCAACCTCTAATCCCTGAGGATTGAGTTTGAATGGACACGAAGCGAGAGATGTCCATCCCCACCTTATCCCTCTGTTTTTTCATGAGAGCTTGGAGGGAGAGGAGAGGAGTTTGAGGGGAGATCGGAGGGCTGGGATCACAGGGAAGTTATCGCTTTCTCGGGCGTTGTTGGGCCTCAAAAAATAATTTTGGAGACAAAAAAGGGGGAATCCTGGAATTAAGATTTTGGGACGCGTGGGTGGGCCTCTTGAGAACATACCCTTTAAAAATTCAAATTTAATGCACCTTACTCATTTTGCTAATGTTTAGACCTTGTTAGCATACTTTAAGGTTAATTTTGTAAGCTTATTTTTTTTTTTTTTTTTTCAATGAAAATTTGACTTGGGGATACTTGATTGGAAGACAAACCCACTTTAAAGATGATTTATACATAAATTAAAATTATTGAAAGGTGATTTTCACCTAGTTACCTTGTTCTAAGGTGTTTTCTAAGAGTGGGGAAAAGTTAATTTTTTTTTTTTTTTTTTTTTTGGTTTTGTTGTTATTGTTGTTGTTGTTATCTTTGTTCTCTAGTACACGCTACACGCGCATTACATTGTAAACCGGTGCGTAAAAAATATTTTTCCACGCCTTAATAATCAATGGTGATATGAAATGGTTTTGAAGAGTCGTTGTCAAGAGTGATATAAAATGTCTTTCTATTAAAAAATGTACGGAGTGCGGAGAGTAATTACTGAGTAGTGGAGGATAGCCGGGAATGTTTTTAGATCTTTCCAATTTTATTCTCGCAATCGGTTTCAATTAATGTACTATAAATCGTTGAGGATACACGTTGAACTTTTTTTTTTTTTTTTGAAATCTTGACACGCAAAGGGGTGGTACACCAGAATTTCGCTTTTTAAATTAATCCTGTAGCCTCGGAGAGGATCAAGTTCATAGAATATAATTTTTTTCCCAAAATTTATTCGCTTTAATTTGCCTATTCAAATGCATG
>NC_033801.1:2497383-2528166 GCF_001876935.1 Asparagus officinalis | reverse complement strand
CGGAATAGCTACGAACCAAGCCCTGCATGACACGTGTCGAAGCCCTTGATTCTAGCCGCCTTCATCTACAACCGCCCCCCCCTAAACGCGTACGTGCTCCACCGTTTTCTATAAATTACCCTCCCTCGAGCATTCACCAACTCATCAATTGAGGAAAGAATTATAGAAAAAAGAGTGATTAATATTCTGAGAAGGAAGGAAAAGAAACCAAAGAAATGGCAGACCAATCAAACATGAGTTTCCAGGCTGGCCAGGCTGCAGGCCAGGCCCAGGTCAGACCCCATCTATGCATCCATTTTTTTCTTTCCTTTTAATTCCGTGGCCTTGTTTCCAATATTTTTATATATCCGTAGTATTTTCACGATGGGGATAAATCGGTGTAGGGCACAATTTTTCTTAGGAAAAATTTGCAAAATAGACCTATTTTGCTAAATGCTTAACAAAACAGACCGTTTTGCTAAATATTTATTTAGCAAAATAAAACTTTTTTTTCCCAACAGGCCAAAAAGAAGTCGATTTTGCAAAACAGACCATTCGAAACATACGGGACTAGTAGTCCCTTATGATTTAATCCCCCATTAAATCATACGGGATTAAATCATAAGGGACTACTAGTCCCGTATGTTTCGAATGGTTTGTTTTGCAAAATCGACATCTGTTTTGACATGTTTGTCAAAAAAAGTCTATTTTGCTAAATATTTAGCAAAACAGTCTGTTTTGCTAAATAATTAGCAAAATAGGTCTATTTTGCAAATTTTCTTCTTTTTCTTGTTGTATCATCAACATCCTTGTTCTACTTCTTACATGCGCTTCATGCATGATCAGCGAAAAATCACGTGGTCGTCGTAGTTAGACATTTCAAAAAACTAGCATCAAAGAGGCGCCGTACGTACGTACGTAGTGCAAATATGAGCGAAGAATATTAACTAACTCGTGTTTTAATTTTTTTTCCGATCCCTGCTCTCAAAATTAATTAAGGTGAAGAAGGACGATTTGGTGAGCAAGGCGTCGCAAGCCGCGCAAGAGACCAAGGAGCAAGCTGCGGGGTACATCCAGCAGACCGGAGAGCAGATCAAGAACATGGCTCAGGGGGCGTCCGACGCGGTGAAGAACGCCGCGGGGATGGCTGCAGACAACAGCGGCAGCGCCGCGACCACCACCAGGACCACCGTCAGCAAGCACTAGTGATCATGCGTGCATGGGGGCTCGGGACGGACCTAATAACAACAACGAGTTGGCTTCATTTTTTTTTGCGTTTTTTTTTGTTTTCGTTGTGTTTGCTGTTGGATCAATAAGCTAGACAGAAATCATGACTAGCTAGTTTGATCAAGTCCAGACTCCTTGATGAGGTTGGATGTGTTTATTTGTGTTTCGATGTAGTGAAATTGATGGCACGTACTTGCTTTCTATGAGAATTGTGCATGCTCAATTTTAGAAATGGGTTTCTTCTTCTTCTTCTTTTTTTTTTAATAAACTCTTTGCTTGATATATATGAAACTGGATCCTTTCATCTTTCATCAGGAACTGGTGATCGATCACCTTTCTAGCTTCTACGAACAATGATCCTTCGGATTTGTTGCAACTGTTTCAAAGGTAAATTTTAAAAATGACGACCAATATGACGTAATAATTTCTTAATAGTTGCAAAAAAATCATATCTCCTACATTATTCTTGAGAACCGATCGACCTGGCCCTTCTCGTTTGAGACTTGCTTATTCGGCCTCTTAGTTTTCAGAAAAAAAATAAGGGAAAATTTACAAAATAGTCCGTTTTTACTAATTATTTAGCAAAATAGACCGTTTTGCTAAATAATTAGCAAAATAGACCTCTTTTAAAAAAAAAATAGGTCGATTTTGAAAAACATGACTCAGAAAACATACAGTACTAGTCCCGTATGTTTAGAGCCAGCTTAATCACGGATTAGTGACTCAGAAAACATACGGGACTAGTAGTCTCGTATGTTTTCTGAGTTCATCTCAATATTTTGTGAAATTTTCTGAGTTCACTAATCCGTGATTAAAACATACGGGACTACTAGTCCCGTATGTTTTCTGAGCTGTTTTGCAAAATAAACCTATTTTTGGCCTGATGGCCAAAAAGAGGTCTATTTTGCTAATTATTTAGCAAAACGATCTATTTTGCTAAATAATTAGCAAAAACGAACTATTTTGTAAATTTTCCCAAAAAATAAATAAAACTACAAATTGAAGCAAAGTGATAGACGTTATCCGTCACGTATATATCAACAACAAGAAGAAAACTTCTGTTCCAATTTTTTTGGTATGACTATGTGAATAGGACAATTTTGAAACAGACCTTTTCAAAAAATATTATCAATTTTCACATATTTGCAAAATATTTATCAAAATCGACCTAGTTTCAACCAACGTAATAGATCAATTTTGGTGATTTACTTTTTTTTTTTTTGAAGAGTATACTTCAAAAACTTCTCCATGTGAATACTATTCTTCCGTTAAAATTATGTTATGTCACCACTAATTGAACATAACCAAAGCACGAGCTTAGCTCATGTATGCACGATCATAATGCACCTACTAGACTCGTACATCCTACAAAAAACTTAAACCAACTTATTCCTCAACAAACTCGAGCGAAATAACCAAAGTGATGAGACGATAGCTGCAAAATCTACATCTCATACATAAAACATTGATTTAGCGCTCACCAAGTGTGAAACTAATAGAAGCTTTGGCAGGTGATGTTGCCATTGGCTTTGTACAGAATGCATGCATAAGGAAAAACAGCACGAACTTTTTCTCTTCGTGCGTTCGCTTTGCACTGAGCGCGTGCATAGGGAAAAAAAACAGCACGATCTTTCTCTCTTCGTGCGCACACACGAGAGCGAGGCCCTGGAAAAGAGCAAGAAGCGCATTCGTTGATCAGAAGCACGATAACAGCAAGAAAAGTACTTGCGTCACATGTAAACGTTGGATTCCCGTCTCAAATATAGTTAAGAGGGAGGATTTATAGAAGAGCAAGAACCGGGTGACAGCACAAGAGAGTACCAAGCAAAAGCAAGTGATGGAATGAAGGAAACCTGGATGAACAGAAACCACTATAAAATCTGAAGCCAACATCACGGACCAAATTCTCAAACGGGTAGATACCAATGAGAAGCTCACAGGATCAACACAAACACTGGAAGCGTCTATCATAACCTCAGAATGACTAAAATGAACCCCCAAAAGAGCTCAATTTCTCACATAAACACCAATAAACATTTTACAGCAGGTCCAGCCCATATCAGAATGGCTACCAGCAGCCCAGCCTACTGTGACTTTATATAATAATTTATCCATACAAACCAAATCCACATAAGTTCTTGCAGGAGTTTAACCCATACATGAAGTTGATCAAGGAAACTATGGCCGACCTTCATCCAAGGCTGCTGTACAAAAAGTTATATCCCAATTTGGAAACTAAGAAGTATGGGTCAGCCAAATGAACCGTAACCCCACTCCCCCATATTAAACCCACCTTCTATTTTATGCACATCTTCACAAAAATACAGCCATTTATATAGGTAGAAGGAACTGGCACGATCCCTTTGATCAAGAACATGAGGTGCTCCCTTGCAAACATTATCTCATAAACTTTGGGCAATCCTTTCCTCAGCACCGGCTATGCCTTTTGTGCAGCAGGCTGATGGATAGTTGCAAGCTCCAAATCATACCCTCGAGCACATCGGTTCAAAAAGTCTTTTTCTTTTTCAATGGGAAAAATCTTTTGAATATGCTTGAATGGGTCGAAAGAAGCAAACCACACTTTCACCTGCTATCCTTCACACATCAGCATAAACCACTGTGCTTGATGCAAAAGAATATAACCCACATGATGATTTGACGTCTCTCGCAGCTCTCAGCCATTAAAGTTAAGTTTCTGGTTTTGAGAGCTCTGGCTCTGCTGCTGAGGCTGCTGCTGCATATTCAGGGATGTGGCGTTGTACGGGCTGAAGGGTTGTGAATAAAGAGGGTTCGCAGCCTGTATGCTTTCAGCAAGTTAAAATTAGGGTTTGTTTTAAGGCAAACTCAATTCACTATTTATGCTGAGTTGACAGAACCTGAGACTGAAGAGGGCCGGGTCCAGCAATCCCAAAGTGGCTCTGAGAAGACTCATCCTGCAAAGGGTCATTGAATCCAGCTTGCGTGAATAATCCTTGGGAACCATGAGCCATGTAATCCTGTTAAAAGCAGACAATAGTGTTAATCCAAAAAAAAGAAGAGGAAGGACGAGAATCATTTTTAGGTTTATATAAGCTTCATGGAAAGTGCTGACACATATATGAATAAACGCCACAAATTCGGACTAAGCCAACCTGAGATCCAAAATCATTTGCAGTGCCCAAATGGGAATATCCTGGCTGGGTATTCTGGTTCAGATAACTACCAGGATACCCAGTATGTCTCTGTGTCATATAATCAACACCATATCCACCTTGAGAAGCCTGTAGTTAAGTGCTAAATTGTTTCAGTAACTGCACATCTAAAACATTATCACTTATGGAAACCATGTCATAATATTGGAATCAACAATCACTTTTAAATTGACTATTCGACAATGGGTTAGCTGGGTAAGGCACTCAAAGAAGGCAAATGCAGGCAAGCCAATAAATAAATATAGTCCTACAGCTGCATGGAAGAACAGCAGCCAAGTATAAACCACATCAACTGAAGACAAGGTGCTAAGATTAAAATTCACATCAAATATTTCCTCCACATTTCCATTTAATGATATAAACATAGTTAAATGTTTCCATCTTTTTTTGTGTTTGTTTTCACCATATATACTTATGCGTTTAATACTAACCTATTATCAACTTTAAATATAGTTAAAATATAGTATCAGGACAGTCAACCCAAGCAATCCACTTATCCTACAGTTAGCATAATTTGCTAAAAACCTCATCAGATTGCATTGTGCATCTCAAAGCTCATAGATTTAACTCAAACAATCTTTCACAGTCCAAGCAATTCGCAACTACCAAGGAATATTGCAGGAAATTCGCACACAGAGATCGAAAAAATATTGTGATCACAACATAAAGAGTGAGTAATTAAGTGCCAGCCAAATTAACGAGAACTTTCAAAAGTTATATATACACTACATTGCACTGCACAAGTTGTAGTATATGTAAGAGAAGTGACTATATTCACACCTGAGTAGAAAAATCTGCAATATTATATGCAACATGTGATCCCTGGCTTTTGAAATCATCACCCAAAAATTCCTGATAAATAGAGTTCCATGTGAAGTAATAAGAATCAAAACAAGGACCACCAAAAGAAAACAGATATTATAAACATACCACCCATAAGCATACAGCTGTAATACCTGAGACATGCCACCCATAGAAAATCCATCACGGAACGTTTGGCTAAGTCCTTGACCTGGTGCCTACAAAACATTAGAAAGAATATGAATGTTACATGAATATCTACATGTCTGAAAACCTGTACGTTTGAAGGATGTTTCAACCTGAGTCATAAGTCCAGACTGGGATAATGGACCCGCAACAGAGGGTTGGCTATTAGGATTATCCAGAGCAGGGAAATTAAAAGAACCAACACCACCCACAGCTTGTTGGGCACTTTGATGATGTCCAAGGTGACCACCAATAGGGCCACCAGCATTGCCACGACCAGCCCCAAAACCCCTATTCCCCGGTTGAGGAACTTGAGGAACTGCACCTATTGGTCCATGAACAGCTCCACGAGTTGGAATTGCATACGGCTGAGAATGGGGACCTCCAGGAAATGGTGGATGAGGTATGCGAGGGAGGGATCCTGCCGAGTGCATTCCGGGCTTATGACCACTGGTTGGTCCAAATGGCATGTAAAGATGACCTGGTTTGGGCAAAATGAGCAATTTAGACCAATGTACCACTGAAATTCTACAAAATTTTAACCATCTGATGATTTTCCTTTGTAGAAAACAACTATATGAATGAGAAAATTGAATTCAGAACAATGACGCCACCACAATTAATTTCTAATTTTCACAGTGAACTTTATACCGCATTTGCCCATCCTCTTCCCAACCTCTTATCAACAGAATGAGATTGGCTAACAAATTTGAATCAAAGTTCAGAAAAAAAATAATGCAGATCTTACAAGATTTAAACATGACTAGAGAACTATATGGCATAGGAGTAAAATTTGCAGCTAACGCGAACTTGAACAATCAGGTCATGGTTTTTCTTGCAACAGGGATCACAGGTTTAAGGCAAGTGCCTGAGGAAATATCTCGTTTTTCAGGGAAGGTTAGGAGTTATCCATTTTATCATAAAGCAGATCTCAAGACAAAACAACTCTAAAACAAGAGAGGTCGTTGCAGTTGGATTTAACAAGGGCAGTTGAATCTCAAACCATGCTATGGTAAAAAATGAAGATCAGCAAGTTAAATACCTTTACTGCGTCCTCCTCGCTTATCACCACTAGGGCTTGAAGAATTGATGGAACCAAAGCTATCACTGGAAACCATCCCAGGACCACCTCCAAAGAAAAGCCTGCGATCATTGTAGATCTGCAAAACAACAACAACCTCGCATGAGGCAAATCCCCATCCATTGCAAAAAGTACAGCCACCAAAAGAGTTCCACCAAAAGAAGATATGTGGAAGCGGAACCAATAAAAAAAGAAACATGAAGACGGATGCAACTGAAGAATTCCACTTTGTTGGGTACCTTCTTTGGCTTTTGAAACTGAACCATACTCTGCTTTAAATTGTTCAGAGGTCCTTCTACAAGGCACTCATGCTCCTGAAAGATAACACACGATGTAAATCAGAGGCATGATATAACCTGTGTTAAAGCTTGAACATCCTAGCATCCAGAGGAGACAGTCCACGATATAACCTACACACCTGATGTTTATAGCCTTGTGGTTTTAATGCTTGAACTTATGCTAAAAAGTCAAAATTCCTTGCTTGCATATTGAATGTAATATACGATGTTTACTATAGGCCAATGACTGAGACTAATGTTGATTGTGTAAATTACAGTTAAGTACTTAAGTCACTTGGTTGTATTAAAGATAAAGCACACATTTTGAATTCCTACTAAACTAAAATATTAAATAGTTCTAAAGCCAATCCTAGTCAAATGAAAGAAATGATCCTCCACAAAGCAACATTATTTCCTTGGAGATTATACTCGATACCGAAAAAATAATGTAAAATAGTATCAGTACAGTCCTTCCCACAGGTTGCATCTGTTGATATTAGGATATAGAACATGAAGCAATAATAAATAATTCGTTACTCAAGAGAATTTACGCAAAAACTCAATAAGTATTCTCATAAAATAGTATATGGATCACTGTTATGTTGCTGCAAGCAAATTGTAGAAAGAGAATTCACTTTAAAAAATTGAACGATGAACATCCAAATAAACTTTTAGTGGTAAAAACAAATTTATCAGCTAATAAAATGTTTCCAATGCTGAAACCAAAAGACAAACAAGGCCAGCAACTGTTAGATACCTTATAGTGTGTCAATAATCCATTCCACAAAGGCTGCTTACTCAAGACTTTCGGGTTTCCCAGAATGACAATACCAAAACGAGCTCGAGTTAGTGCAACGTTCAGCCTACGCGGATCATTAAGGAACCCAATACCCTAAGAAAAGAAACAACAGCAGAAATTATTAAGATATTACATATTAGAAAAGCATGGTATAGCAAATTATGAATTAACTAGAAAGCCAAAATTGAAACCCAAAGCTAAACTGGAAGCTTAAGCAACATGAGAATTCAAATTCTGCATAAATGTTTCAGCAATGAGATGACAAGCCTCGTATACCAAACAGAAGCCATCAATAACACATGAAAGAAGATAAACCACAAATTTGCATTAAAAAGTTTCGAACACAAAAACTAACGCCGAACATATAGTATAATCTCCAACACTGTTAAGTCTTGCATATTTGCATTTTCCAAGTGGCAATGAATGAAGTTTATCAAACCCTAATGTATCTAAAAGACTCATAATTCCCCCAGTAAAGCAATATTCACCACATGAGATGAATGGAGCATCTGTCTGCAAAAGATTCAAATAGTTAACACTAATTTCCAAGCAGATTGTACAATCCTAAATCACTGCTTATGCACATAGAAATGAGTAACAGTTCCATAGAAGCTTAATACATGGCATGCTTGCTTATGTTTCTACCTATTAATGATGTCAATGGATATGGGTAGTAAAAGTACCCTATTGCACATAAATCCAGACAAACACAAATTTCCTAAGCTACAAAATATTGAGAAATCTTAAGAGTGAGGATACTAAAGAGAATCCAGCGTAGGAATGACATGAAAACCCACCTGATGCTCATTGCTTCTTACACACGATAAAATTATGTAATCCTTCTCCCTTCCTTGAAAGGAATCAACACTTGCAACCTAGGGAAAATAAAATAAAGATTTAGAACCAGCAACTAATTGAAACTAGTGGTTCTTCCAGGAGAAAAAGCAACCTCTATTTCTTTGTAAAGTTGCTGTCTAAGAGATCCATTCCTTGCCATATAGTTTACAATGTATGCCCGTTGTCCTTCATAAGGTGTAATGACGCCAATCTACATAAAGATAAAAGGGCAGTAATGTATAAGCACATCAATTACATCAAAAAAGATTAATATCTCAATTAAATTACAAATGCACCTGATTAGGAATTACGCCGCTCCTCAAAAAGGTTGTTACTATTTTTTCAACATTTGCAGCCTCAGTTCTGTTCAAATAGGATGTCCCACTCGCACTTATCTCCTCTTGTCCCATCTACAAAACAATTTCCAAGGATCACATTAGGCAAACAGAAGAAGGTAACCAAGTGACTTTATAACATAAAAACATGCAGCAAAACTATAAAGCACGAAAGGAAGGAAGTGTTAATCACCTGAACATAGAAAAACATAGGACGAGTAGGAACTGGCCAAGGAAAATCAATACCAGTTGTCTGCCTTTCATTTACGGTTACTCCATTCTGAAGTGTACCTTCATAAAAGCTGTTAGAAGGAAATTCAGACAGGCAAGGATGCATTCGATATTGAACCTGCAATTTCAAACATATTTAGAAGCTTAGTCCAGACACAATCATTGGTAAGAGATAGAAGTAAACACAAGGTACAGCTTAGGATGAACATGAAATCAACGTAAGATAAGCATTCACTATAAGGGAAGGTGAGGGGAGGGATCACCAAATGCTAATTAGAAAATAGACATGCATATACAATAGAACATATCAACAAAGAAGGGAAGAAAATACCAATGCTACTAAATCAAAGATCAGTTGGGCATCGAAATCATCCTCAACATGCATCATTCAACTTTTACTTCATTAAAAACTGTGCATCTTCCTTGAGTCTAATATTGAGTAACTATGATCTTGTTTGAGTATCATAAGAACTTTAAGAGTATACTATGCAACAAGCCAACAACAATCCAATACTTAAGTTGGGACAAAAATGAAACATGCCAAAGAAACTAGTAAAGAATCTATCCTCACAAAAAAGGAAACATGCCAAAGAAACTTGTAGAGAATCTATCCTCATACATGTGAATGAAGAAGAATGCCACCTGTCCTCAATGTCATACGAAGCTCTTTGTTATGATCACGACACCACTAATGATCCTACTTGGTGCCTACTGTTAGGTCTCATGTCATGAGCCTACATCTTCTAATCTTGTTTTGATAATTACAAACAATTCCTAATATTGTTTTCCTAGTGTTTATGTTTTCTTATTAGGTATTCTAGACAAACAATATGTTGGAGGATGGATGGAATCGAGCATTCACGATCATATCAAATGGAGGTTGGCGGAATAGTGGAATGAAGCCTATGCATACTAGTCAAGATCTAAGTTCAAGCTTCTTCCATATTTACCAAGACAAGCTACAATGAAGATCTATCAAGCTTGGGTAAATTAAGTTTAGGTTTTATATAATGTGTGTTAATTCTATAAGCTCAAATATACACACATTACATTTGTGAATTTTCATGAAAATAGGTGTTTTTATGCAAAATACATTCAAATATATTTTGGACTATACAAACCATGTTAACATCTTTTATTATGTCCATAAAACGATTACACAAGTTTTCAGAACTTGATTTGAGCTAAAATGGAAAAAAACAACATATTTGAAGAACATGTATTTTAGTACTTTTGAATATTTCCGAGATTTCACAAATGGTAAGAGCAAATTGAAAATTTCCTTTTCCAACATGTTCATAATCATGTTTATAAACTTTTCCTAAAGTTTTATATTTTTTAGAATTTATTTGCTATTTTTAAATAGACTTTAAAATTCGTTTTTAAAAATCGTTTCAGGCTGATAACCTGTTATCAGTCAACTGATGACATCAGTCGACTAATCAGTCGACTGAAGAATGTGTCTAGAATCATCAAAAAGTTTCTGTTTGTTTTGGTCGACTGACCAGTCGACTGATGATCCATCAGTCGCGACTAAGGACGTCAGTCGACTGATAAGCTGGTAAATACCTACAACGGTCAGCTCATCAGTCGACTGATGAAACCCGTCAGTCAACTGACGGCCCAACGGCTAGTTTTTCTAACCTTCTGTTCTTTTGTCTTTTTACTGGATTTGTTTGGATTTTGTGCCTTGGTTTTTCTTCCTATATAAACCCCTATTGTTCTCATCAGAATGAAGTTTGAAAAAAGGGTTTTTAACAAGAGTTTTAAGTGTTTAAAAGTTTGTTTCTCAAGTTTAAGTTTGGTGTTTGAGTTTACAAAGAGGAGGCTTGCATTTTCAATTGAGGAATTCATCCTCAATCTTCTTCATCCTCTATTGTGTTTATAGAGAAGTTTTTCTAACTCTTTTCTCTAACAATTTTATTATTGATTTTCATATTCTTATTATTACTAGTTTGCTAATTGAGTTAGATTTTATTTATACTCATTTTATCACACACACCCTATTTGAGCTTGTAGGATTTCATACATCATATATTGGGTTGTGAGATTGTGATTTGTGAGATTGAGCTTACATTGAGTTCTTACCTATTGTAGAGATCATTTTATTGTTGTTGAGCCTAATTGTGAGATACACTTTGTAATGCACTTGTACATCGAGAGAAGTGAGTGGTGAGAGACGGGATCGTCCCAAGATGAGTGCGGTAGGTGGTAATGCCTAGAGATATGTTATAATTCCTAACACTTGAGGGAGACATGGGATGGAGACCAACACTTAGCGGGTGTAAAGTGTGATTGTAAGTGTGAATTGTAAAGTTTTCAGTGAACTAGAAAACCGTAGTGTGAGGTGTAAACGTTATTCGGATGAGCGTAGAAAACCCGGTTGTGATAGTGGACATCTCCTCGAGGTGAGAAGCGGAGACGTAGGTCGTGGGGACCGAACTCCGTGATCATATCTTGTGTTTGTGTTTGTCATTTGCGCACTATCACTTGTTTATTTAATCTTGTTCATATATCCTTGCATATATCAAATTGAATATCAATATTGTTAGGATATATTTGTTAATTAATTTTAATCAGCATTAATATCTAATAAGATTAGCAAGAACCCTATTCACCCCCCTTTAGGGTACTTTCACCTACTAATTTAGATGTCTCTTTATATTGTTCTATATCATGGATACTTCTATTATGAACCATGTTGAGTTGGACAGGTTCCTGACACTTGATGTGTTTTTTCCCCATACATATTATTATAAAATTTTCTGCACATCAAAGTCTAACTATATCTCATGTCCTGTTCACATCCACGCTTCTTAGACATTTTTCTCCCACCTTTCCTCAATATGTTCCTGAAGAGTAGTCAATTTATAACTATGTTTTACTTTGTCTTGCATCTAGAGAAGGAAATATGGTCTAAAGCACGGTGGAAAACTGTCATGTCCCAAAAAGTGTTTTGTAGCATGGATGCTTCTATATGGACCCAACACGTACTTGTTACGTCTGAAATTTCTGCATGTCAAAGTATAATTTCATTTCATATCCTCCTGTTCCTATCTGCACTTCTTAGACCTTTTCGTCCAATTTTACTCAATAATTCTGAAGACCTTCCAATCAGCAACTATGTTTTACCTTATAGATGCCCTTGTACTTAGAGAAGGAAACTATAGTCTAAACAAGGAGAAAAGATGTCCTGTCGCAGATAATCTGCTTCCCTCTTGTAGGCAGCTTTTATCACAACAGGTCTATAGCCTATATGAACATAACTTGACAAAAATGACAAAAAAAACACCATGAGAAAAGTTGTTCACTAATAAAATAATAATAACCTGCAATCTGATTGGTTTCAATCCAAGAAGCACAAGGCGCTCAAATAGAGATTGTGCTAAGCCAGCACGAGCTGCCTTTTTACACATAATAACTGGACCAAGCTGGCAGTGATCACCAACAAGTACCACCTGATTCATAGATCTGTCTGATCAGAAAAACATAACTGAAGGTAAAGGGACATCTACATGGCGTTTTTTATGATCAGTTAACCTGTTTGACTCCAAGGACAAGGGGAATAAGACACTCTGGTTCTGTTGCCTGAGTAGATTCATCAATTAGAACCTATACGAAACAACCAAAATTAAAAATTAGAAGAAAAGAGCTCGGTAACTAACAAATGTAGTATAAAACATGTGAATTTTATGGCTTTAAACCTGGCGGAACCGGAAATTGGAAAGTCGAGGATCTCCAGCACCAACACAAGTGCAACAAATTACATCAGCACTTTGTAGAATCTCTCTTTCAGTAGCCCGTTTTAATGCCTTGAACTTTTTTTCATCGCTACTTGAGAGCTCTCCTGCAAAAAATTAACTTTCATTTTCCACTGACCCCTGATGCCATATAACTAAGACCAGTATTAGCAATGTACAAATCTGCCTACGCAGTATTAGCAATGTACAAATCTGCCTACACCCGTAGACAGTTTTATCTCTGGTACCACTTATTAACAACTTGTAGATTTAACGATGAATTAAACCAATTTTTAATCCTTAATAGGCATCAGCAATATGCCAGGGTTAGTATTATTGTGCAAATAAAAACATTTTTCTGTACTCAACTTTCTTAACCCCACTACAAAATTTGGAGAAAAAGGAGATCTTCCTGTCAATGATTTTTATATCCCTAAAGACCCACTCGAAAATAATATCAATAGCATCATCATAATTGTTCTGGAATCTGCCAATGACATATGGAAACTATCATAACTACACTAGTATTTTCCATGCTCTAAACTCACACGCCACTCCAGGGTCTTTAGAAAACGTAATAGGGAGCGATCAAACGAGAAGATTTATCTTAGGGGAGGATCTGATATAGAATGTTGAATGATTCAGAAAGAGAACACTAAACCAATTCGTACATTACTCCATGAGGAAATTCAGTACATGTAAGATACCATGTAAAGTAAATATATTAACCAGTTGTCGCCATTCTTTTTTTATGGATTAAGTGCTTCATCTTTGAGTCTGAGACATTAACATTTAGAACTACGTCACGAATTTCCTATGTCTTCATACCATAGGCAAATGTGATCCCTTGGTCCTCTTCAATGAGTACAAAGATAGGCAAGAACAGAGCATGACATCTCTCCAGCTAACATCATTTTGCAGTTAATTACAGGTAAACGTTGGAGGCTGATGATGGAATGAAATGATTCTTTTTGCATGCTCTTTAACTAAGAATGGTTAGCAAAATATTTAGGCAGAACCACGGTGCTCCTCTCGTCCTCTCATGAGTGTGGGGAGGGTTGGTGTGGAAGTTTTTTGTGGAAGGACAGGCCAGTAACTACATTGTCCGTTACTTTCTTCATTGTTATTGTTGCTCTTTCTGGGTGGTTTTCCTTTGTTTCTTCTCTTCCATTTTTCAGTGGGGAGGGAAAAAAAAGAAGGGCAGGGTGTCATTACCATTTTGAGGGTTTGCATTTTCCAGAAACCTGGATAAAAAGAGTTAAAGACCTACCTTGTTCATCTTTCAATAGTTGCAGCTTATGAAGTTCACTCTTCTCAGATGTATCAAGATGTCGAACCTGCAATTATCAGTAAGTAAAAACCACATTAGTAACACCATTAATATATCTTACACTTGGTAAAACAATCTACATGTGTTTGGTTAGGTGTTGTTAAAAAAATGTAGTTTTATCCACATGTAGTTGGAACTCAAGTTCTTGCATACACATGTAATTGTAACTTCATGTTGTCGCAACACTCTAAAATTTGAGTAGGGATGCAACACTTCCATTTTTGGCATATTTTTAGTGTTGCAATAACATTTTGGTGTTGCAACTACACCAAACCAAACACTTATAGATGTAGTTGGACAACATAGTGCTCCAACTACATCAATCCAAACACACTCGTGATGTTGCAACAACATTTGTAGTTCCAACACCCTCTAACCAAACATAGAAACTGACAAACCTGATAGTGAAGTGTCAAGTGTTCCACGGGTGAGCTAACGGCCTCTCTTGATTTGGCACAAAGCCTAACGACCTGGATTTCACATGAGTGCAGAATAAGCATGGAACGATCAAAGACGGAAAGATGTGATAAACGGACATATATTGTTCAATGAAATATTAGATTGCAGCACTAGAACACAACAAAAGAACATACACATCATTAATACTCCTCCATATAACAACTAATGGTCTTACAGGTAAAATATCAGGATGAAGCGAACAGTTCCAACCGACTGGCTCCTTGAAGGCTAGACACCCTTGAGAGGAAATTATAAATTAACCTTCAAGGCTCTAATCAGGGGGTGTCGGATGTTACTAAAGACCGGAGGAGTATCAGATGTTGATAGGTTATAAATGGAGGGTGTCCTTTTGTGCAATTAACCACCAAAAAATAATAATAAATTGAAAGAAAATCGTAAACACTTTCACCTTATCGTTACTGTGTACCTACAACACAATTCTGGCATAAGCTTGATATGCTATGTTAAAACCCAAACATAAATGGAATAAAAACATAAATACACAGGTTTATAAAAAAATGTCTAATCAAGAACAAGAAAATAACCATATCGGAGATAAAAATTAACAAAATACAAAAGAAGAAAGTCTAAATATTTAGCCCAGCCAGATGGAGGTGAAAGGATAATAAGCATGTGTAGAGTTACCTTCAACCCAGTGGAGCTGATCTTCTCTGCCAATTGGTCAACGGCAACATTGCTTGGAGCACAAACCAAAACCTGAGAGTGCACGAAATGTCAAATTTATATCCTTTTGTCACTATATTAAATTAGCATTAAGAGCCAAAAGAACTTAGTTACTTGGCCTTGGCCTTGTTTAGCCATGTGATACACGATAGATGCAGATGTGACGGTTTTCCCTGTACCGGGAGGACCCTGAATTAAACTAATTGGCTTCTGAAGGACACTCTTGACAGCGAAAACCTAAAATCATATAATAGAATTCCATTAAAAACAGGTAAAACGGCCTTTACCATGGTAAGGGATTTGAGACTAAAAGAGTATATGCATTATGCAATACCCATAGATGTGATATACACAAAGAAAAGAGGTGTATGAATGGTTATAGCCAAAAATATTCATGTATCACAAAGAGGGAACGCACAGATAAGAAAATCTCTCTGCAGTTTTTTTCAGAAATTTTCCATAATAGACCATGCAGGAAATAGACCCAAAAGATATAATGGCAAAAGTACATTCGACATTTCATTAACCATATCAAAAACAGCATGATCAAAATGTAACAAAAGTACAATCACAGAAGGGAAATCGCTGATGATTATGCACTGAAGGACAATCCCTACATAATAGATGACAACTGCATCAGCTGTACATTTCAGTGAATTGCGGTCCAAGATCAAAACATTCTCACTATATATATACTCATTTCTGGATGGTTTGCTTCTTACCCTGATATTCTTCCCACAACGCATGGTTGGACAGGTATACATGCCATAAACTTTCGGTTTCATGGGTATTATATGATCGTACACTATTCCAGAAGCAACTCTCCACTTTAACCATCCTTCTGTGAATAATGCCAACGTCAATCTCATAAGTCACCATCATGGATTCAACATGAATGATCCTAAGTAACAGAACCATGGCCGTATAAGGACTTAATTATTAATAAACAAATAACTTGCACAACGAGTGTACTATATGAAGAATAGGAAGTCATATAGGACATTGCCACATGTCAGTATACTGTTGCAAGAAGGATGTCCAACTGAACAGAATAAGCTTCAAGAGGAATTTGACACCTTAGAAGTTTCCCTTTCCAATGTCAAGCAGACCAGAACCCTTCAAATGTGGTGATTATCACTTATAATTATATGTTCATGGCTTCTGCCAGTTCCAATAGCTAGTTCTAAAGCACAATCTATCAAAAATTTGAGTTCCTACAAGCGCAGTTGGTTTCTCCTCCAAAAAACATGACATTACAAAAAAAAAATCTGCAATGAATCTAGTTCATAGTTTATTTAATAAATTCATTAAAATGAGAACCTTTAATTTAGTACATTCCTCGATCCTTTGTACCAATAAGCATACGCTGCTAGCACATGTCTAAATACCTTTGTCACTTGTTCAAGCCAACATACATCCACAAAACCCATCTCTGTAGGTAACTTAATTCTAAAGCCCATAGCTGACAGTTCCAGCACCTAATAGTTATCATCCAAAGACTTTCAGCATGCAGGCAACCTTAGGATCAGAATAAGGGTTTCATTTCAGGTAGGAAGGTAAGGCTGTATCATCAGATAAATCTATCTTTACCAATCTCTTCCTTCTACACCCATTAGTTTATCCATAAATAAGTTACAAATTTCGCCAAAATAAGAGGAATATGAATCAAACTGTGAGTTTCTTTGTCATGGCTTTGTTCAAAGTCAGTGGCTAAATTATATACCTGAGATGCATTTAATTCTGGTAGGCCTGGAGCACCAAAGCGTCGAGGTAAAGTGTTGCGGACGACTTGAAGTTCAACTTCATGACCTAATAAGTGATGGTATATGTACCTGAAAAGAAAGAATAAAAAAATGGTTGAACTATCTGATTGATAATGTTCCATATCTATCATCAGATAATGCTCCGACAAGAAGTTTCCATCGACATCCACAGCAACAACTTCACATATAATGGAGGCTATAGAGCATGAACGGAAGTGTAAATTCTACAACTGAATTCACTATATTTTTCCTAGCAGTTCTGCCGGTTTAAAGCTTGCATGAGGCAGCGCTAAATTCTTCGCTAAGGTCATTATAACAAGAAACACTTTCTAACTGAAGGGTCATTAGGAGGCCAGCTCATGCACAAGAAGGCATCCTTGTCACTCTGCTTGAGCTCGCGAATTCAGTCAGCACACTTCCAAATTTGACTAGACTCAAGAAAGTGCACAAGGAAAAAAAAAAGAGAATTTTCCATATGTAACTAACACTCATTTATAAGGCCGAAACAGATGGATCTTAAGTATTCTAGTATTAAAATAATCTGGAACCTGTTACTCAGTTTATGGGGTCGCCTACCATTAGCTAGTTATGTGAATCCTGACATGCATGCACGAAAACAACTGAACATTTTAACAATCCAGTATTGCAGTGGCTATCAGGACATGAATTGGTGCCCTGAACTGCAAATGAGAATCATATAACAACATTCGAATCCACAACACACTAAAACATTATCTGAATCTCACTCATGAGGATAGAATGAAGCTCACCCACTAACACTGGTTTCATCTACAGCAAAAGTTTTCATTGCTCCTTGCATCCGATCAAAGCTGGTACTCTTCCAAACAAAATCAACACTGAACCCATGGTTCACATCAACAGGAACACCCTGGATAAGGAGGTAAAAAAGATTAACATGTTAACTAAACCTAACAGCAAGCTATTAGTTACATGTTTATAACCAAGCAATGAAAATTGTCAATACCTGGTTGGCACGGAGTTCAAGGGCAACTTCTTCTTGGGCAGTCAACTTGATCTGGAAACAGAAATTAGTATCCAACAGTCACCAATGGGAAAAGCAGCATGCATAAAATGGTTATCAGCTAAAGGGCTATTCTGAATTTCTGGCTTAAGAGATCAATCCAATATGATTATGATTAAATCATCAAGTATAATTAGTGGATAATGGCCAGAATCATCCAAGTATAAATTGACTCAAGCCATGTTAAGTTTGGTTAACTGGCATTGGATTGGTCTATAGGACGACTAAAAGAGCCAGGAGCTCTATTTAAAAGGGTGCAGAATACGCAAGATAAAATCCACATATTCTGGCCCCTGCTTGTATGCATTCAGTCAAAGTTCCAGTCCATATGGGACTTCATCAATTAATAAATTTCCAACCAATTTTGTTAGTCCAAAATAAGAACAATCCATACCACATGTCCCACAGATTGCCATGCAGGGTGTGCTGTATCTCCTGAATATCGTAGCCGCAACTCATCTCCAGGAACCAAACGTAATTCATTATCTTCCTGTTAGCTCAAACATAAATTTTGAATAAGCATAAAGAATATAATAATAATAACAACACCTTCCTGATATCTAATAAAATATTGATGAATAATTAGAATTAACATACTATGACAATACCTTGGGAAAAACAAAATAAGCAACTCGCTTCTTGTTAAGACCAATATCCCAACGAATTGTTACACTATCTTTACTTTGTGACTCTTTCATCATCTACAAGAAATTTATGAATCAACCATATATAATCAATCAAAATAGTATCAAGAATAATACATATATCAAGTAGAATAATATTTAAAAATAAACACTGACAATTCACAATAGCAAACAAATTACAGAGATTTTCCACTAATCCACTACAGTAGAAATAAACAACAATAAAGAACAGGCAAGTACCTTGTCATAATCAGCTTCAAGTTTAATCAATGGAGCAAATACATTTTGATACTGCAAGAAAAATGAAAGGAAAACACCAACAACAACATAATCAATGAGAAGAAGAAAAGAAAGATAAACAAGATAAAAACAAATGCTCCCATTAGATTATGGCATCCATAAACACAAGAATAAAATTAGTTTCCACATTATGACTTAATACTTGACACCAATACCTGGTAAGCATCTTCATACTTCAGGGCGACAGGTTGAGGTTCATCATCTACACCAGGTTTCTCAAGATCCTCGAAAGAAGCATCAGGGTTCGTCTTCCAAAGTTCTTCCACCTTGTTTATTTGCTGAGCACTAATTTGCCGTGCCCTTAGCTGTTCCTGCTCAGAAGGTATCTGAAAAGCAAGAAACTAATTAATCTACACATTTACATAAAAATAAGAAAGAAACTAAGAGAAAAGGCAGACCTTAACAAGCCACTGGAGAAAACATCTATCATCGATAAGGGGACACCACTGGCTCAGATCCCAGTTCATGTCTTTCAGTGCATTGACATTCAAACAAGGCTCTCTGCACAAGAGAACAACAACACTTTCTGTCTTTGCAGATATAAATCCAAGAAGGAATACGTTCCGACAGCCACAGTTGTAGCACTCCAGGATTGTTTCCCCTAGAGGGCTGTCTTTGTGGAGACAAACTTCCTTATGTTTTGCTCGAACCTGAGGAAAATATACTGAAAATGTCACTAGACAAACGAGTAGTAATCAATGAAATTAATAGAAGCTAAGTAGATAAAAATGTATTGTAAAAAGTTGGGAAGACAGAAAATAAATGGGAAGTCAAGACAAGATAGATAAGGAACAAGTTGAAGTGTCTATGATAGACAGGGACCAAACTAGGAGACTCCATTAGTAAACTATCTTTACTTGAAAATTACAATACAATGGAGGAACAGTTAGTGATAGAAAACTTTAAAAAAAAACTTACTAGTATTTGGTATACAGATAAAGTTTAGTATTCTATAACTTCAAGTTGCTATAATTTAAATAATCTTTACACTCTCAAAGAAAGAAAGCTACTGGTAAAAAAAATGGATGAGGCTCAATTCCCTCCATCCATCCCTTACTCTCTTCCCTCCCTCTGAATGTGTGGTTAAAGGTAACACTGTTTTGACAGAAAGTCCAACAACCCCTTGAATTGACAGAGTGGAATAATAAAGGCTACTCCTGAAGGTTACATTCATGACAAACAAACCAAATCAAGTATCATAATGCTAGAATACTACTCTAGTTTAACTCGTCACTCGTCAGTTCTCAAGATGATTCAAATAATCTAGTAATTAGACATTTATCTGTGACTAGATCAAATTAAAGATCATATTGCTAGAACTACTAGATTCATCTAAATCTCTAGACTAAGAACTACTTATAGATGACCAATGACTTTTTGTCCGAACTGACCACAATAACTGATGACCAAAACCTTATAAATATGATGATCAATATAATGATTTGTCATTCATAGACAGTTTTGGTAAAATACTTGCACTTATGATTGCCATACTTATGATTGTCATGCACTTTTCATCCAATGCAACCAAGATAGACCTTCCAGACTAGGCTAGAGTCTTCAGGAAGCAATGATATGGCAGTTGACCGACACATGCTGTTTACAAATATTTCAGTTAGGTAGTTGAACTATAAAAGGCCACTATGAGGTCCTATTTCACTCTCAGTCGCTCCGAATAACATTGAGAGTGCATAGTACATGCATGTACTTAGCTCATCTAAAGCCAAATTCATTTCCCAAAAACTATATCTATAGAATACTCGAGTACTTAAGAAAGGATATGCCGATGCCTAACACGCGTCGCCGGTTTAGTCTTTTTCCGTGGAAAAAGACACCAGAGTTTAATTCTGGGGTTTT
This sequence comes from Asparagus officinalis, assembly GCF_001876935.1. Taxonomy (NCBI): domain Eukaryota; kingdom Viridiplantae; phylum Streptophyta; class Magnoliopsida; order Asparagales; family Asparagaceae; genus Asparagus; species Asparagus officinalis. The sequence continues at coordinate 2,507,402 of NC_033801.1, read as the reverse complement.
TTATCCCGAAGCCTAAATAGGGATAAGTCAGCGTCTAATACACGTTGCTGGGTAGCCTATTCCCATAACAATGGCGAAGTCTACGTATTCGAAAAATATTGATGAATAATTAGAATTAACATACTATGACAATACCTTGGGAAAAACAAAATAAGCAACTCGCTTCTTGTTAAGACCAATATCCCAACGAATTGTTACACTATCTTTACTTTGTGACTCTTTCATCATCTACAAGAAATTTATGAATCAACCATATATAATCAATCAAAATAGTATCAAGAATAATACATATATCAAGTAGAATAATATTTAAAAATAAACACTGACAATTCACAATAGCAAACAAATTACAGAGATTTTCCACTAATCCACTACAGTAGAAATAAACAACAATAAAGAACAGGCAAGTACCTTGTCATAATCAGCTTCAAGTTTAATCAATGGAGCAAATACATTTTGATACTGCAAGAAAAATGAAAGGAAAACACCAACAACAACATAATCAATGAGAAGAAGAAAAGAAAGATAAACAAGATAAAAACAAATGCTCCCATTAGATTATGGCATCCATAAACACAAGAATAAAATTAGTTTCCACATTATGACTTAATACTTGACACCAATACCTGGTAAGCATCTTCATACTTCAGGGCGACAGGTTGAGGTTCATCATCTACACCAGGTTTCTCAAGATCCTCGAAAGAAGCATCAGGGTTCGTCTTCCAAAGTTCTTCCACCTTGTTTATTTGCTGAGCACTAATTTGCCGTGCCCTTAGCTGTTCCTGCTCAGAAGGTATCTGAAAAGCAAGAAACTAATTAATCTACACATTTACATAAAAATAAGAAAGAAACTAAGAGAAAAGGCAGACCTTAACAAGCCACTGGAGAAAACATCTATCATCGATAAGGGGACACCACTGGCTCAGATCCCAGTTCATGTCTTTCAGTGCATTGACATTCAAACAAGGCTCTCTGCACAAGAGAACAACAACACTTTCTGTCTTTGCAGATATAAATCCAAGAAGGAATACGTTCCGACAGCCACAGTTGTAGCACTCCAGGATTGTTTCCCCTAGAGGGCTGTCTTTGTGGAGACAAACTTCCTTATGTTTTGCTCGAACCTGAGGAAAATATACTGAAAATGTCACTAGACAAACGAGTAGTAATCAATGAAATTAATAGAAGCTAAGTAGATAAAAATGTATTGTAAAAAGTTGGGAAGACAGAAAATAAATGGGAAGTCAAGACAAGATAGATAAGGAACAAGTTGAAGTGTCTATGATAGACAGGGACCAAACTAGGAGACTCCATTAGTAAACTATCTTTACTTGAAAATTACAATACAATGGAGGAACAGTTAGTGATAGAAAACTTTAAAAAAAAACTTACTAGTATTTGGTATACAGATAAAGTTTAGTATTCTATAACTTCAAGTTGCTATAATTTAAATAATCTTTACACTCTCAAAGAAAGAAAGCTACTGGTAAAAAAAATGGATGAGGCTCAATTCCCTCCATCCATCCCTTACTCTCTTCCCTCCCTCTGAATGTGTGGTTAAAGGTAACACTGTTTTGACAGAAAGTCCAACAACCCCTTGAATTGACAGAGTGGAATAATAAAGGCTACTCCTGAAGGTTACATTCATGACAAACAAACCAAATCAAGTATCATAATGCTAGAATACTACTCTAGTTTAACTCGTCACTCGTCAGTTCTCAAGATGATTCAAATAATCTAGTAATTAGACATTTATCTGTGACTAGATCAAATTAAAGATCATATTGCTAGAACTACTAGATTCATCTAAATCTCTAGACTAAGAACTACTTATAGATGACCAATGACTTTTTGTCCGAACTGACCACAATAACTGATGACCAAAACCTTATAAATATGATGATCAATATAATGATTTGTCATTCATAGACAGTTTTGGTAAAATACTTGCACTTATGATTGCCATACTTATGATTGTCATGCACTTTTCATCCAATGCAACCAAGATAGACCTTCCAGACTAGGCTAGAGTCTTCAGGAAGCAATGATATGGCAGTCCCCCCCCCCCCCAAAAAAAAAAAAAAAAGAATGGCCACTTACTCCCTTCGAGCTTACTAGCTTGCTTGTTAATTCCTGGGCTAGTAAAATAGTTACTCTACAGGTGGCTAAGAGGTAATCAACTGTGAACTAGACCGAACTCATTATTCTACTTTATTAACATTTCCTGCTTGTTATAGATAAATTGGACAAGAAACTCAAGGGAACTTGCCTTCTGCTCTTAGGTAATCAGGTTTTCCAGTGCCTTTTGATAATCTCATATCCTTCTGCTTCCACTTACGCTATTGAAATGGCACAAGTATTTGTGTTTCCTTATCCAGCATTATCCTATCCATAATACTTTTTTTTATCCTTTATTAAATTTCCTTCATTATATATCTCCAAATAAGTCCAATTTTCCTAATTACTGTATTACTTAAAAAGTATATTAACCATTTTGTTTAATTCTGATGTGTGTACGTCATTGTCTTTTAAGTGTATATAGTCTTTGTGAAAATTCTTCTCATTTTGTAGGATTTTGTTCACATTATACCACCAAAAACAATAAAAGAAACAATATTTAAATATTAAACCCTCACCAAATGGTTGACGATGTGCGAACCCGAAGTATTACCCCTCGAATTACAGAACCACTTTCGGCACGAAGGTATATTGCATCTAACAACGCACGCCGGATTCGACACCCCACAGTATCTACATGCATGCTCCAAAAAGGCATCGCCTTTATTGAATTCGAACCCCTCGTCGTCTCCCGTCTCCTCGAAGTTCAACCCTCCGATTCCAGAGGTTAGGGCATCGAGGGCCCTGGTCTTGTTGGCGGGAGACGAGGAGGCGGAGGCCGAGGCGGAGGAATTGATAGAGTCGTTGACGGGCGGCGGTAGGGGACTGGATGACGGCAACCGTCGACGCCGCCGGGCGAATCGTCCCGGCGTTCGTCGCCCTTGGGTGCTGAATTCGAGAATGGGGGGTGCTAGGCGTCGGCGCCGTGGTGTCCGGTTGGGATGCGGTCTCAAAGAGGTTGGCCGCTTGTGCAGCCATGATCGCTAGGGTTAGGGTTTCTGTTTTGGGGGGAGAGAGATTGGAGAAACGCGTGTTCGGTGTTTTTATTAGAGAGAGAGAGAGAGAAAGAGAGAGAGATTTCTTTGCTTTTTTCCCCTTTTTCTTTTGACTTATAATTTGTTTTTCTTTTCTGTTTTCTTTTCTTTTCTTTTTCTTTTTAAATAACTTTTTTTTAATACCACAAATAAGATGATGGACGACAAAAACAATATTCCATTTTCTTTTTGGGGCTGTTTGGTTCGTTTCCTAGATATAGGGAAATGCATTTCCATCCATGTACAAAAACATAAGTTTTGAGTTTTCCAAACTTTTCTAAGAAATAGATTGTTTCGCTTTGGTTCGCACAAAAAAAATGATGGTAAATTAATGTATTTATTTTTCTTATGTTTGGTTCGCATAGAAAAAAAGGGGAAACTTTTGTTTATATGGCAAAAAGGTGACGTGGCTGCAGTTTTCGTCGATTTCACGAGGTTGGTGAAGGATTTGGGGGAGAGAAAAAATCTGATGGGGCGGCGATTTTCACCGAGTTTTCCTTCTTCAACCCTAGCGAACCAAAGATGGGGAAAAAACCGACGGAAAGTTTATATTTTACGTGGCCACGAAAAATCTGATGTGAAGGCGGTGTAAAACTTTTTCATCGAGTTAAAAAACGAACCAAACAGCCCCTAAGAGGGAAAAAAACATTCATGGGATAACAAAATTTGTGTTCACATGTTGTATGATCATAAGTTTATATGTTTCAAACAATTACTTGAAAACATAATCCTATAAATGTATCCTTTGAAGCTTCCGCTTTTTTTTAATTTACAAATTACTTTGAAGATCAAGAAAAATAAGTATCCTGATAAATCACTTTTTGCATAAACTAGTTTTTACACACGTGTAATGCACGTGATTTAATACCATGGTTAAATTTTTTTGATAGTTTATGCTCATTTTTTCTTTAAACTCTTACATCCCGATTATTTTTTTATGTTTGTTTAAATGGGATACATCCAATTTAAATTTTTATGTTGATATTTGAATTGACAAAAAACAAATATAAATTAAAAATAATTTGAATTTTTATATTATTTTTGACCGATATGAAACTAAGCTTTATTTGAGAAAGTATAGCATTGCAAAGTGAAAAATATTAAAATAGTGTTATACAAGGAAGGTGAATATTTAAAACCAATATGGTAAAATGATTGATTTAAAGTATGTTAAAACGATGCAAAAGAGAATATGAAGTTTATTCTTAATCATTGATAGACTTCATAAAAAATATAAATTAAATATTAATGCTAACTCTAGTATACTTTTATATGATAAAAACATCCACATAAGAATATAAAAGTACTGAAAAAAAATCATGAAACTCCCTTCTAAAGATTCCTAATTTCATTCAAAATAATTAAACTATTCTATAAAATATTCATAAAATATTGTTTTTTTTCTTCTATTTTATTTTTTATTGAGTTAAGATCAATCCTTCTTCAGGTTTATCATTTATCATTTCTCGGGCAAATCTAGAGTATTGTCTTCATCATCTACATCAATTGTGACATCATGCTAATTTTGTATTCTATTATCTTTCATGGGCTCGTTAAATTTTTATCATCTCATTTAACTTTACAAAGAAGTCAAATGTACTTATGATGTTCAACACAAACGGCTCAAAATATAGACTTTGATTTTTTTTTCTATTTCAATGAGAATAAATATTAATTTCATATATATAAAATTCTTTGTGTTCCTAATTTATTACTTAAATAAATTAGAAGCTATCTCTTTATTTTCCTCTAAAATGAATTCTTCTGATGTGCACCCAATAAGAATTTCTGTTATTTTAATAATATTACATTTGCTCTATCCCTGTCATTTTCCATAAAGATCTAAACTAAATACCTGCATTATTCATTACCAATTTCTTTTAGATTATAATATTAATATTTAATTTGAAGAACACAGTATGGAATTTATGAATACTTACTAATTTTTCTTATGTCTTCCATGGAGATTTTTTTCTTTGATTAGGATAAAATTATTAAATTATTTTTTAATGTAACTCATTCAGTGCTTTATTAATAGATATGTCTTATGTTAATGCAAATTCAAGTAATTCATTGACGTTTTCTGAATTTTAGATTTATTTCCATCACTTTCTCATTTGCAATGGAAATAACTCAATTCTTTTAAAGTTATCTCTAAATATTCTAATAGTTTCTCCATATGTAATTCCTTGTATTCTTTTACCCTATAAATATTATTAACGTCAAAGATTAAAGTTCTAAATTAAAATCAAGTAATGCTAAGGTATAATATTATAGTGTTTTATCATTTCTATGAATTTAAATATCTATCAATTAATATTACGAATGTATTTTGGCTACCCCAACTTATTACTAAAATTATATGAAATTACTTTAATTTATATAGTGCCGATAATTTTTAATCTATAATATTTTTAAAAATTTTATCCATTAACCAGATGTTTTTAATCAATTCTTATTATTTTTGTTTACCAGTATCAACTTAGACTATTCTTAGATGCTGAAAATGGATAGTAAATCCCTAAATTAGAAATTTTGGTATATATATATACCAAACAATTACACTTTTCTTTGCCAAGTTTTAAAATTTTAGCCCATTTTTGTGGTTTTGAACTTTGAGGGTGTGATTTGTAATTTTTAAAATTTTGAAAGAGTTTTTTAAAAAAAGTACTTTTAAGTTTGGTAGTTGTAAATTCTATGTTTCATGTGTTGGTGGTAATTTTTTAAATGTTAGTATATTTCTTGTAACTCTAAAATTTTGAAGGTGTCTTTTACAATTATTAAAACTATAGATTAATTTTAAAAAATATTAAATTTCAGCGGTCTACCAATCGATGAATTTGATGTGTGCTATTAAAAAATTTTGAAAATTTAGAGGTTTTTTTTTTTACAATTTTTAAATCTTGAAGGAGTTTTTAAAAAATTTTGAGGTTAGTTTCGACAAATTTTAATTTTTTAGGTATCTAAGGGTAATATCTTGAATTCATCTTATGTTATTTACAAATTTTAGAATTTTAGGGTGGCTTTTTATAATTTAAACTTTTGAAGGTGTTTCTATAATTTTTGAGATATTGAGGGTGTTAATTAAAAAAATTAAATTTAAATGTTAAAAATTTTAGGTGTATCATGGTAATCTCTTGAATTCAACTGTGTTGTTTATAAGTTTTAAAATTTTAAAATTTTAATATGCTTATCTATAATTTAAACTTTTGAGGGTGTTTCTATAATTTTTGAGACATTAAGGTGTTAACTGTAAATTTTAAATTCTTTGCAAACTTATGTTAATTTTTTAATTTCATGTTTTTTATTTTAAGTTTTGAGACATTGAGATGATTTTTATAATTTTAAACTTTTTAGGGTCTTTTCTGTAATTTTAAAAAAATTTATGGTTTTTTTACAATACTTCATGTATTATAATATGTTATCTACTTGTAATTTCTTTATCTTAACAAACTAATATCATTTTTATGTTTTATATATTTTATTAATATTAGTTTTTTTTAAATTGTTAAGCTAAACATGGTTCACATAGGATTAGGATAAGATATGATTATGATTAGGATAGATTAAGATATAAATAAAATATTCAAAATAGTGAAGGGTAATATTGACCATTAAAAATTAGAATTTGATTATAGATAAGGTAGTTCAAACTATAAAGGGGTATATTTGTCTAAAAAAGATTTTCCGAATTCGTGCTTTTAAAGGAAGTATGATATGATATATTATGAAAAGGGTGTGAATGTCATTTGATATTTAGCAGGATCTAGTAATTGCTCTCATTTTTCATTAACAAAAAAAAATTTTACATGCATGCGATCTATGGTTCCAATCGGCTATTTCTAATGAAATTGTCGTTTTTCTATTTCTACAATTTTATCATCATGTTTTCTCATAACTATTAAACAAAACAATATACTTACAAAAAAAATCCAGAATAGTTCACAGAAGAATTCATTGATGATGGCAGCTGAGCACTTAAGGGATTCATTGAAATGTTTGTGTTCCGTCATTCTTTTTTTCCCCTTCTTATCTTTTCATTTTTTTAATTTTTAGGATTTTCCAAGTGCTCTCTCTCTCATCTGTCCTTAAAAATATCTCATTCAAGCACAAACACCGGACAAAAATTCCACTCCTAAAATGATCCAATACTTGGTTGATAAACAATTAGTAGTCCAAACATCTCCATGAACAAGGAATCGAGTTCCACATTTTACAATGACAAAGGCAAAATTTAGCAAAGCGCAACATTTGCACAAAGGATGACCAAACAAGTACATTTCACACTACATTTCACTCTAAAACTCAAAGAACCTAAGCTCCACCATTGCCTCCTTTCTCTTGGGAGAGTACCAAGCCAATATCTTACCAGACTTTAGCATCCGAAGAGAGTAGCTCAATGCGTACATGATATCGTCGACATGAGGAACATGTTTCCCTGATGGTGAACTGAGCGAAACTCTTGAATCCATGCGAAAAACTATCGGTCCTGCAACCTGAGAGACAAAAGATCGATGAAGCATTAATGTAACTGTTAAGCAACAATTTGGATGATACTTGAAGAAAATGTTAACCTCTGACACAATTTGCCAGTATCAAAATGCTACAGCTTACCTCATTTTTAACTTTGATACCCAGAGTTTTTTAAACCCAAAATATACCCCAAACTTCAACCAAATTTCCCTAAAACGTAATATTTTCGTTAATTTTTATAAATTTTTTTGGGGTTTCAAAGTTAAACTTTGTTGGATTTTGGGATACTTTTTTGGGCGTAAAGAAGGTTCGTATCAAAGTTAAAAGGGAGGAAACTTTGGGGTATTTAAGTGCAAAGGAAGCCTACTAATTATGTATCTTTCCGTAAAATTAATAAAACACACCAACAATCTCATGATGTAACGGTTTCTTGAAGCATGTACGGTGAAAAGAGGGAGGCAGGAATTCATAAAAAGATTATAATTACATGAGTAAAAAAAGCAGGTAAAAATAAAATGACAATCATTCTGATTTTTTTGGATTATGTTAATAAGTTCTGTGCAAATTATTAAAGGTGTAGTCAGAATATTATGGGATAGATGATAATGATAGATTAATAATTCCATTATCTCTGGCGCTGCCTGCCATCTGCTGTTATTTGATATCATCTTCAGTCAGAGTCACAGAAGATAGTATATTTTTCAGAAAATAATTGCCCAAATCAACTGCACTATTCCAAATCTACAACTTCAACCCGTAGTGGAAGTATGCCTTAATATTAAATATATGATTGCTTGATGATGGTATATACCTGCTGCTGGAGGACGAAGTTAAGTTTCGGTGAAGCTAGAGGGTTCACTTCTCTTTCAACATGGCCTTTGAAAATATCAGAAACTAGATGGCTAGCACCCTTGATAAATGATGAAGCCGAACAGATATCCAACCGAGCATCTACTCGTGTGAGATCATTGAAATCATTTTTAAATTTACCATGCTGAAGTGTATAACAAATAGACCCAAACAAGTCAGCAGTGAATGGGTATCTCTTTTTCGAAAGTGTTTTGACGCTGTTGAAGACTTCTCCACCCCCTGCTTGATCTTTCAAAATTGCTTCTTTCTTCTCATTTCCTCCAAACCAAGCAGCACAAGTACCACCTAGTATGCAATGTATGTACACAAGTTGTTAAGAGACGGCAAGAGAAAATAGCAGAAATGGATATTATTACAATAATGGGAGAACAATGATTACTGCTTAACACCGGATCACAGAATTTTATTTCTACTTATAACTAAGCTTGCAATAGAGTGATGGCAAAATGAACATTAGCGCTAGTATTCCTGATATATGTAGTAAGAGGTGTCTATAAAAACATGTACAAAGCTGGACCAGAAATGATACTTAGGTTTAGTATTTGACAAAAGCAGGTAGAGATGCAAAGGATATGGATGTTAAGCACAACATAATTTATAAACACAAAGAGAATGGACATAAAGCGCACACACTTTAAGTTAAAGCGCACGCACTTTAAGGCTTTAGTTAATCGGAAGCATATCTTCTACTCTAGTAATGCACATAAAACGAAAACTTACCTATCCAAAAAAATTAATAGTTCCTGAAATTTGAAAGTGTAGCATACTAGTATGATTACCAATAATTCCTGATATTGCCGCATGAGGTTCTTGAAGTCGCACATCATAGGAGGACAGCCAAGCAGGTTCTTTTTCTAGTGTATATTCTTGAGAACTCTGTTTCTCCGCATCTCTCCAAAAATCTTTACTCTTTTCATATGAAAAAGCAGCTTTAGCACATATCCCAGGCATTAGAGAAGAGGGTACATCATCAGATGGGGAATTAAGAGCTTCTGGGTAGCCACTGTTTCTGTGCAAGCCGAATCTATACCTTAATCCAGAGCGAGATATTAAGGATGATATGTCTAGTGATGTTGAAGCTGGAACCTCCCAGTAAGTCCCATTCCTATCGACAAAAAGCTCAGGCCATGCTGCTTCTAGTGTGACATCATGATTAGGAAGCTGCAAATAGACACAGAAAATTGGAAGAAAAACCAACGAAAATATTTGAAATAAATACAGGCAATAAAACAAAGGCCCAATGCATAAAACAGTGAGCAAGCAGTCTCTTAAGTCAAAGTCATATCCATCTCCTCCAGTTTGTGTGCTTGTGTTTGTGCATGTGCAAGTGATGATTTCACAATGAAGTTGCTACATAGAAGATATGTTGGAATTTGTGTGATTCCTAGATCTCAATTAAAGCAAAAATTTCCCCCTTTTTTTGGTATGTAATTCAAAAGAAGTAATGCAGTGCATGGTGATCCTATGCATAATGTGTTGAACTAAAAAATATAAGACAAGTCCATTTGAAAAGAAAACTGCTCATTA
>NC_033801.1:2494711-2497373 GCF_001876935.1 Asparagus officinalis | reverse complement strand
GCGGCCCTTTCTCTCCCCGTGTCTTTCAATGTTAAATAGTAAGGATGTATCATCGGTCAGAGAAATTTGGGAGAACAAACCAAGTGCATAAAGAGATTTGTCCACAATATGTTTTGCAACATCTTTGAATGCAGGAATCTCTAGCTCATCACCGCTCATGACTTCTTTTTTAATATTTGATATTAATTTCCTCGGACGAAATTGCCCTACCAATCCAACCCACCTAAGAGAAAATTAAAACAATGTGAAAAATGACACAGTAAATAAATAAAGAAGATATGTTGACTTATGAATCCATGAGAAACTACATTGGGGGTTTGACAATAACATTCCTTAATTGCAGTGAACACCAAATTAATCAAGTAACGATAGGAAACAGAATGATCAAATAGATAATGCATTCATCATACTATCTGGGCCTTCAGTAATTTCAGCAAATAAATTAAAAAACACTTTACAAGAGGATGGCACAAAATGGTTCATGAGAAACAATTTCTCGTCCTATATCACAAGCATGCATCATGACTTTCACTGGCTACTTGCAACATTATGGTTTTGATGAATACTTCCTTATTTACAAAAATGTGCACAATATATTGAGTTTCAAGCTTCTACAACTAATATGCAACATTGATGTATAATGTATTGTTGCATTTCCAACATTAATATGCACTACATAACAAAGATTTGGGGAGAAACAATTTCTCATGAACCAAAGAGATCATAAGTCAGTGAGGGACAATTTCTCATTCTATATCACAATCACACATCATGACTTTCACTGGTTACGTGCAACATTATGGTTTTCTGTTTTCATGAATACTCTCTGAAAACGTGCACAATACATTGAGTGTCAAACTTCTACAACTTATATGCAACAATACACCTGCATGCATTGCACAGAACAAAGATTTAGGGGGGAAATAATTCACACAAATCAATAGGCAAAGAATTCTCACCAAAGAGATCCTAAGTCAGGAACATTCACTAGCAATTTTGTACCAAGAACCAAGACAAGCACCGCATTGTTAAGACTTCAGATATCGTTCGAGACTTGCCAAATCATAAAACTCAACAAGAAGACAATGGCGCTAGTTTCTTAGGTTTTGTGCTCATATTAAGTCCTAATAGTGCGAACTCCTCAACGTGCACAATAGCTCTCCGAAAGATACTAGTGAAGACGGATTTATCTCTTTTCTGTTTTATACATCACAAGAAGCACGCAAAATAATGTGAAGAAGTTCCCGAAATTCCCGACACACACGTGTACGCCTAGCTTGTATCATATAAAACCACAATCATCTCAGGTACACTCTATATAAGACAGGAACCCAAATGGGGAAATATCAGCACATTCTCATTCCATCACAAGCCTATTTCAAATATAGAATCCTCAACATTCTCTTCCTTTTCTCTCTACATTCTCTTCCTTTTCTCTCTCTTTTTTTTATATGCCAATTTACAAAATTATCACATTAGACACAAATCCCCTCCAAACCCATCTCAACAAACAACAAATCAAACAAATCCATTTCATAAAACTCTAAACCCGTCGCGAGAAGGAGCCAAATTGGGCGAGACCCGTGTCGTAAAAACGCCAGGAAAAAAGGCAAAATTTTTACCAATTGGAGGAGGAGGGTCCAAGCAAGAGCGACTGGATCGAGAAAGACCCGAGCTCCTTCTGGTTAGTAGGAGATAGCGATGGCGTGATTCCCAAGGGGAAAGCGCTCCTGAAGAGGGACAGCTGCTGAGGGCGGACGGTCCGCGTTCACTCTATCCTGTTTAGTGTAGGTTTAAGGAGGGCTTTGTTTATCAAGGGCCGGCCCAGCGCCGGAAGCTCGTTGGGCTTTAATTTTGGACCCCTTAAATTGCATGTAAACAGCCTCATTGTACATTTATTTATTTATTAGTTACCTAACGTGTCTTAACTATTTCAGCAGCACTTAACTCTTCCTAATGAGGATTATATTATATGAAATTTTATTTTTCTCATAATATGATCTGGGAGTGCTAAGTATTGGTAAAATAATTAAGGAGCGACAAGTACAACGAACGCTGTTATAGCCGTTTTAGTGAGGAAAAATAATCACCAATTAATGACAGACAAATGTCTCACATTACGCATAATCAAGTCATGTTTCAAGATAATCAGAGGTCCAATTCGGTCGATGCGCCACGTCGACATCCTGCGAGGACGACTCGAAAGACGCCACGTATTGACGACCCCTAGCTAAGTCGACCGCTTAAGCACTCCACTCCGCCGACTAATCGGCCGACACATTGTAATGACGACTCAAAAGACAGTACTTTTTCAAGATACAGAGGTCCAATTCGGTCGATGCGCCACGTCGACATCCTGCGAGGACGACACGAAAGACGCCACGTATTGACGACCCCTAGCTAAGTCGACCGCTTAAGCACTCCACTCCGCCGACTAATCGGCCGACACATTGTAATGACGACTCAAAAGACAGTACTTCTCGACCACCGGACGAGTAGAAATGCAACAAAATGCCTCAAGCCTCGAGCCCCTCTCGTGCACTAACGACCAATTACCTCGCAATAAATATCATTAAATGCATTATGGGCGTCATCATTTCTCTACCCCCAATAGTCTTTATGACACATCGGACCACGTTGGCACCGCACCCCCCCAATAAAT
>NC_033801.1:2456323-2494174 GCF_001876935.1 Asparagus officinalis | reverse complement strand
TTCTATTATAAAGAGCAGGAATCCCCAAATGGGGAAATATCAGGCAATTTCTCATTCCCGGATCACAAGCCTATTTGCAAACTATCTAGAGATCCTCACATTCTCTTTCCTTTCTCTCTAATTCTGCTTTCCGGTTTCTCTCTCTTTTCTTTTATATGCCAATTTACAAAAATTATCACATTCAGACAAAATCCCCTCCAAAGCCATCTCAACAAACAACAAATCAAACAATCGGCGATTCATAAAAACTCTTAAACCGTCGCGACGAAGGAGTACCAAGATTGGCGAGACCCGTGTCGTAGAAAACGCCAGGGAAAAAAGGCAAAATTTTTACCAATTGGAGGAGGAGGCGTCCAAGCAAGAGCGACTGGATCGAGAAGAGACCCGCAGCCTCCTGCTGGTAGTAGGAGGATACGGATGGCGTGATTCCAAGGGAAAGCGCTCCTGGAAGCGGGACAGCTGCTCGAGGCGGACGTGCGGCTGGCCCTGGCGGCGGCGAGCGGCGGAGGACCGCCCGGGAGGACCTTGCCGCGCCTCCTAGGGTTTGGGGCGAGGCGACGTCGAGGTCGTGGAAAGCTGCGTCCATTGCTAGGCGAAGGCCCGCCATTTTTGGCCGTCGATGGTCTCCGTGAGCTCCAGGCTTCGTTCTCCGCGTTCACTCTATCCTGTTTAGTGTAGGTTTAAGGAGGGCTTTGTTTATCAAGGGCCGGCCCAGCGCCGGAAGCTCGTTGGGCTTTAATTTTGGACCCCTTAAATTGCATGTAAACAGCCTCATTGTACATTTATTTATTTATTAGTTACCTAACGTGTCTTAACTATTTCAGCAGCACTTAACTCTTCCTAATGAGGATTATATTATATGAAATTTTATTTTTCTCATAATATGATCTGGGAGTGCTAAGTATTGGTAAAATAATTAAGGAGCGACAAGTACAACGAACGCTGTTATAGCCGTTTTAGTGAGGAAAAATAATCACCAATTAATGACAGACAAATGTCTCACATTACGCATAATCAAGTCATGTTTCAAGATAATCAGAGGTCCAATTCGGTCGATGCGCCACGTCGACATCCTGCGAGGACGACTCGAAAGACGCCACGTATTGACGACCCCTAGCTAAGTCGACCGCTTAAGCACTCCACTCCGCCGACTAATCGGCCGACACATTGTAATGACGACTCAAAAGACAGTACTTCTCGACCACCGGACGAGTAGAAATGCAACAAAATGCCTCAAGCCTCGAGCCCCTCTCGTGCACTAACGACCAATTACCTCGCAATAAATATCATTAAATGCATTATGGGCGTCATCATTTCTCTACCCCCAATAGTCTTTATGACACATCGGACCACGTTGGCACCGCACATCCCCAATCACTTCGCATTAAAAATACCGAAGCGACATCTCCTCCACTCGCCGGCCCACACTTGTAAAGCAGAAGCCGACATGGCCGCCATCCCATACTCGGTCGAAGTTAGCATTCTATCCTTCTACGACCACTATAAATAGAGGTATTTTTTTTAACAGTAGGGTAAGTTCTGGACTACTACTCAATGTGTTTAAGAAGTACTACAGTTCATTTTTACTTCTTCACTCAAGCAACTCACTGACTTGATCGTCGGAGGAATAACCGAGAAACCTAACCCCACTCTCTTACGATTTGCTATTTGTGCAAGGAAGAACAACTTACTCAAGAACCAGACATTCGGAGGGTTAGAAAACCTCCGTCGACTTAATCACTCCCCTCATTTGACTGTTTGATTTCATAAATCAACAAAAGTTATAGATAGGAGGGTTATGAGGTACTTGAAAAGAAAATTTTAGCCGCCTATTTTTATAAATAAAAGTAAATTAAGAGTGCTGGGAAGACTCTTTTTTTAAGCTTATAAATTTTGCTACTTTCACTGACTTTTGGATTTTATGATAAAAATATTATAAAAATTATTTGGTTAGAATAGTAATTTGTTTAGTCAAACCTAATTTATTTAGATAAGTTTATAAGGTAGTTTTTTTAAAACCGGGGGTATACCAACTTTTTAAAGCGGAACTTGTAGACTAACTTATCTGCTCCTTTGCAAGATGTGTAGAAACGAAAAAGCTATTAGTTTGACAAAAAAAATTAAGCCCTCCCAAACACCCTCTAAGAAACTCCAGATCTTGTAAGTTTTAGAAGTAAGCATGAGAGTTTGATTAACAAAAAAAAAAAAAAAGTTCATTATGGATTTGAACTTGTTGAGAAAGCTCTTTTACATTTTATATTCATTTTTCCCTTACACACTGAACAAACCCGAGCATACACAACTAGCATACGCAAACTTCTGCTTTGCTTCTTGTCTTTTTCCTTGATCTTCTACACGCCTAGATATATGGAGTATATTTGGTAGCACAAATTGGGCCAAAATGCTCGTAGCACAAACAGAGAAAGCCTCAATGATATGAAGGAAACGAGAGGCTAGGCCTGCCTCAAATTGTAGTTAGGCGGCTGCACCAAAAAAGGCAAAGCCCACTTGGACCTCACACACAGATATTAAGAGCTACGTTGGGTGCAACTCTTTGGTCGCCTCTCGTTTAATACTAAATTTCAATTTAATACTAAATTTCAATTTAAGGAATAACAATTTTGAGACTTTTCTTAGTATCATTAAGTATTAATTAACTATTAATATAATAGTTTATTGTGTACAAAATTTCAATTTAATACTAAATTTCAATTTAAGGAATAACAGTTTCGAGACTTTTCTTAGTATCATTAAGTATTAATTAACTATTAATATAATAGTTTATTGTGTACAAAATTTCTAAATAAAACAATTTTCAATATTCATCACAACTTTCTTTTCCCAATAGAATGAACAAAGATTTTTCTATTAGGAAAAGAAAATTAATAGGACAAAAACCATCTCACAAATTAATAAATAGATTCTAAAAAATTAGAATGAAATAATAATAATAATAATGATATTTAGAACCGACAGACAAAGATATTAGTAGCTACGTTAGGTGCAACTCTTTGGTCGCCTCTTTCCTCTTAGCTCCTTTTGTGAAACTTAAACACGTATATATCCAATGCTGCTATTAAAATTTCGATTTCTTAGGATAGAAGTTTTATCTGTAGTGGGAAAATGATATTTGTATTTATGAAGTAAGCAAAAATTAGGTAATTAATAATCTACAGACAACGAGATATTTGAACACAAATTGTTGCCCACCCTTTGATTAATACTTAATAGACACAGAAACATAAGGCTAGACTGATGTACTTCACATTCTTAATCACAATCATCTATCTTTTAACACACAATCATGTTTCCTTAATGTGAAGCCGAACAAATTTTAGTCGGACAAATTTTCAAACCCAACGTGTTTGGCAAAAAAATTCCCAAAAAAAGATCCGTTTCAAACTTAATTTCAAAAATCGACCTAGTTGGACAGACACTGGGTCAGTTTTTGAAAAAAAAAATCCAAACTTCATGGAAATTGAAGTCCCGTGAAGTTTTGTTATATAAAAAACTTCACGGGACTTCAACTCCCGTGAAGTTTGAGAACTTTTTTTTCAAAAACCGACTCAGTTTCAGCTAATTGGGTCTGTTTTTAAAATTAAGTTTGAAATGAGTCTGTTTTTTGGGAATAAAATTCAAAATAGGTTGGTAATGAAAATTTGTCCAATTTTAGTCGGAAGATATCATGCTAGTTTTGTTGTGAACGAAAAATCGCAATCATTTAGAAAGTCGACATTTTGAAGTAAGCCCAATAAATGCAGCCAGAACAGGCTAAAAGTCAGCCCACTTAGAAGAAAACAATTAGTGCGCATGTGGAGAGTTGAGGATGAGATCAACATTTGTTTTCTCAATTAAGTTTTTCTATCCAATTAAAGAACAAGAAAAATCTATAGATTACATGTGTCATCCATACCAAATTAGGAAATAATAATAATAATAATAATAATAATAAATCCTCCTCAACTCTCTCTAAACTTATTCACATACCCTCATCATGCCTTCTCTACCCATAAACATGTTCTTTTCCTCCCCCACACCCCATTCCTCTCTTAACAACTACCCCTAAAAAAGAACTAGTTAATATCAATTAATTAAACCTCATGAAAAATGCACAGAGAATTTATCTCACAGTAGGGATTAACAATTTTTTATTTATAATTCGGATAAACATTATTAATATTCACGAAATCCGGTGAGTAAGGAGATTTGATCGATAGGTTACATAAGTTCTCTGTAACTAAGGATGTTGAGGATCTCTGCCCGCCGAGGAATATTTTGGATATTTCAATCACCTTCTTTGTGGTTCAGAATGTTCTGCTTGTATATGAAATGTTCTGAGAATATTTGTATTTGATTTTTCAGAATTTGCTTACTCATGCTGTGATTGATGAAGAACAAGATGGGCGTCAAATGAAGGTAAATGGGTGATTGTGTATATAGTTATTGGAGTTTGTAAATTTTATTGATGCAATTAATTTTTTTTTTTGATGTACTCTCATATTTTTATACTACCATGGTGTAGTCAGTTATATTTCTAGACTTCTACGTCAATATATTTTTGATATCCTCAAGTCAAGAGAGTAATCTTTTTAGTTAAACTGGTGAGAAGCGTACATTATCATCTCATGATTCTCACATGACATTAAACCTATCATTTAATAAGTAATGTCATCTGGAGTTCATGTATGTAACTCTTATTAAAAAAGGGTTAGAATGTATAATTGACTACAAAAGAGGTCTACCTGCATCAACCTTAAGAAGAAAAACCTTATATAAAAAAATGGGACCACCTAAAATAGCACGAGATGATTGTTATTCTTGAATCATTTATGTTGAATATGTGTGTCTAAGAAAGCTCCAATAGTCAGAGGGGATTTAATTTCTTCAACTCCTAACTAATCATACAAGCAAGTTTTTCGTAAATTATCCCGTTAAAAAATGTATCATATAGAATGAAATGGAAACCATATTTTAGCAAAAGGGCGCTTCTACAGGGAACAACGCATCATCCAACCGGAGGGGGACAACTCACATGTCGCCCTCTTGGGTCCCCTGGTTGGGGGTCCCTAGGGCATTAATCCTTAGCAAAATCAGCGGTATACAACTTGTGTTTCTATAAAGGGTTTAGGTTATGGCCAATACAGCAATAATTAAAACCTTGTGCTCTAACTAACTATCCCAAGTTCCTAATCATCTATTATAACAAATAAATAAAAGATAAAAACAATGGCAACTTGTAAGCTATGGCTTGTTGGCATGTTATTTAATTGTTGTTTACCTGTCATTATATTTTCTTAATTTAGAATCCGTATCATTAGAATAAAGCACCTAAAATTTGATAATTGTCCTTCATTAATTATTGAGTTTTATCATAAATTATGATCAATCAGAAAACTGAAATACGAATCATGGTGTCACTCTTTTATTAACTTAGGATCAATGCTCTCCATTAAACCCTAATGAAAACCATAATACTCTACAATTATATGAATGATAGCTTATTCCATATGAAACTGCCATTCACATTTGCTGGTTATTGACTCATTTTAGATGGATGCAGGGCCGGTCCTGACATATTCGGGGCACTTGGCAAAATTAAAAAATGGGGCCTCTTAGTATCAAACATTCAATTTGTAACAACGATATTTTATTTTATTGAAATTAAATATAAGATTACAAAATTACAAAAAACAATTTCTTCTAGCATTGTTTGATGCAAAGTCGTTAATAATGGAATCAATATCTATGTTTTGTAACATCTCATTCTCGATGCATAGCATTGCTAAATTGTTCAATCTTTCTTGTGCCATTGTTGAACGCAAGTAGGTTTTGACCAACTTCAACTTTGAAAAACTTCTTTCCGCTGAGGCTACAGACACAGGCAAGGTTAATAAGATTCGATAGGCAATTGAAACATTTGGATAACAATCAACATGTTTAACAAATTCCAAAATTTGGAGTGCTGTCATTGACACATCTGGTAATGTATTTTGCAACACTCTTAATTCAGAAAACATATCATTAAAGTCAATATCAGATGAATCATTATGAGATAAAACTCTTTCAAGGTGATTGCAAGAATCTCTTAATTTATTATCATCTAATGACTTCAAAGTATTTGAATCACATAAAAATCCAAAAATGCTTTCAAATGTCTTCAATTGTTCAAATCTCTCTTTCAATGAAGTGATTGCCATATCCACAACAATAAAAAAATAATTAACTCTAAAATTAAGACTCCTCCATGGATTGTATTTCTTCATTATGATCATTTTCATCAAATTGTTTTTTCCTAATGATCCGGCGTTTTGTTGGAAATGTAGGATCCACATTCATATCAAATGCAACACTTCTAGCAATATCCAAACTCTTCTCAAACCCATCATTTCTAAAGTTTTCAAAATATAACATCACATCTGATACCTGTTTCATAGTAGTATTAATGTTCATATTTTTATTTTGTAATTTTTTGCTCACCATGTTAATAGCAAATAAAATGTCATACCAAATAATCATACCAAGTAAAAATTCAAAGTTATGAATTGCAGTGACCAAACTTTCAGCAATCTTATTTGAGGGGCTTGAAATCTAATGGCTTTTACACTTTTAACCCTACTCTCCCAACGGGTATTATACAAAGATTTGACAGTAAATGAAGAAACATTATCAATTAAGATCTTCCACCGCTTAGTAGAACTCGAAAATAATGAATATATACGTTGCACAACTCCAAAAAATGAGATAGCTTTAACACAAGAATAGCTCAAATAGGCATGATTGTTTAATTTCATTGATTACTAAATCTCGTAATTTTCGTCAAATTAACTAACTTGTTCAATGACTTCAACCAACTCTATTTACTAAGGTTTGCTTTGACGGTTTGAATTCCTACAATATGATCTTCCTTTGGGTCAGATTTTGGGCCATAAAATACTTAATACTATTAAAGAACTTTATAAAATTTTGGGGCCCCTTTTCATTGGGGGCCCTGTGCGGTTGCGCCCCCCGGCCCTAGCCCAGGGCCGGCCCTGGATGGATGAGAATAGTTTCTGTATATATACAATTTACAATTTATAATTATTTCATTTTTTAGATGGATGGGTACTCTACTACTCTTCTTCATGCTGAGAAGCCATCTTTAATATGAATTAATACATATTTCCTTATTTTAGCTTATACTTATAATATTTTGCCTCTCTTGTAACCAATAATTTGGTGCATCATGTGTTAATTCAACTCTGCACGAAAAGTCCCACTTAAGTAGGAATTGTGGTGGCTTGGCTGCATAAACGAGGCAATCCCAAATAATTGTATGAGTTAAAATTTTATCTGACTGTATACTCCTTTCTTTTAAGTCCCCATCTACATGTTGATTGCAACTCTTTGTCGCTTCAGTATTTTAATTCTCTTCTGTGGCACTTGAAGCAGATTAATAATGCATTCATTAAGATACTATATTATTTTTTATTACTTAGTCTAGAACACTTTACTGTAGTGAGAAAAGCGAATTAATTAATGTATGGACAACAAGAAAATTTGCAAACCATTTGATAACTCCAAATAGAAGAATAGGACCAAATTAACATCCCTTATATTTTAAGTCCTAATAATTGTCTATCATTAAATAACAACCGTAAATTTCTCCCCTACGATCTTTCAGATCATAGGTATCAAAATTTAATATGACTGTATACTCTTTTTTTTAATGAGCGCTGCTACAGAAACCCAAATATGGGACCAATGAAGGGGACACGTGAGGTGTCTCCTCCCTATTACATAATGAATTGGCATGGCCAGCTCTAACATGTCCAATTCATTATGCAATAAGAAGAGGACACCTCACATATTCCCTCATTTGGTCTCATATTTTGGGTCCTTAAGGCATTTTTTTTAAGTTCTTACCTACATGTTGATTGCAACTCTTGGTCGCTTCACTGTTTTAATTCTCTTCTGTGGCACGTGAATTACTGTTGGATAGCAGGTTATTGGGCCAAACATGATTCCTAGTCTGTTTTGGTTTTGACTTTAGAATTATTGGGATTCCTAGTCTGTTTTGATTTTGGTTTTAGAATTGTTGGATTCCTAGTCTGTTTTGGTTTTAGGATTTCTATATATATAGAACGTTTTAAAAGAGATTATCAGAGAGAAAAATGTTATTTTGAGTACTTTGAGAGGGAGATTTCTGAGAGGTGGGTTGAGATCTTTTAGTTAGGGTTATTTTGTGATAGTTTGAGTGATTGTAACCTGTTTTTTTCTCCTTCATATAGTGAAATCTCCCCATCCTCTCCCCGTGGACGTAGGCAATTGCCGAACCACATAAATCTGTGTTTGCGTTTGATTTTGGCCATTCTTTTGTGAATTGCACTCGTTGGTTGTTCTCCTCCCGTTGCTCACCGACTCGTGTTGGTTCGTGTGCACGCTTTCGTCAACGTGCAACAATTGGTATCAGAGCTCCAGGGTTTCAGACCTAGGGTTTGTTTTGGGTGTAGGAAGATTCGTTGTTGGAAGCTTCGATATTGGAGATCCAAGCTTCGGTGGAGATAGCTTTGCGGAGTTGCCGTTGGAGATCTCATCTTCCTTGTGTGGTTGGGTGATCGTGTTGGAATCCTATCTAGGGTTCAGTTGGGTAATTTCACAAATCTATCAAGTTTAAATATTTTTTTACAATTTGGAGTTTGCAAGCAATGAGAGAAAAAGTTGGGGAAAACAACAAGACAATGATGAGTACAGTTCAGGTTACACTTCAGAATACAAAAATCAGTATTGTGAAGTATGACGGTAAGATCAACTTTGGGTTATGGATGAGTGATTTGTAGGATGCTTTGATTGCTCAAAATTTGGAACAGACCATCATGGTCCACGAGAGTCCACCGAAGTATGATGAGACGGTATGAGACAAGATGAATCAAAATGCTTATGAGGTAATTAGATCTTGTTTGGAATGTGTTGGCCTTCTTGTTTTGATGATGATTAACAAACAATTTATCACTAATGTTGTTTGTCTAGTATTTATGTTTTCGTATTTGTTGTAGACAAACAACATAGTTGGAGGATGGATGGAATAGAGCTTCAACGATCATATCCAAAGGAGGTTGGCGGAATGTCGGTGAAGCCTTGCTATTCAAAGTTCAAGATCCAAGTTAAAGCTTCATCCGAGAGATTACATAGAAGAGCTTATTGAAGATCAAGATCTAGCTTGGGTAATTTAGTTTAGGATTTATATTATGTGTGTTATATACTCTAAGCTCAATTATCTATACACACACATTTTATTAGTTTCCTTGTATATATATGTAATCACATATATATACAACACAAGTTTTGGTTTTCATGTCTATAAATATGAAATTACATGTTTCATATTTATTATTGTGATTTGGTTTATCTACATAGATATGAAACAAATATATTTTCATATACATACTCATAGGTTTCATTTTCTATTGTATTTGTGAAAATATTGTATTCTTAGTTTGTAGACTTTAATATCAGTTTATACATGTTTTACTAAGTCTACAAAAACATTTCACAAAGTTTCAAAAGTTGGTTTATGTCAAAACATCAAAATTCAAGTATCTCATATTTTCATGTTTTGGACTAGTTTGTAAAATAATGATATTTTTCATTTGGGAAGTCCTTTTTCGAAACCAGTCGTTGTAGCATGTTTATTATCATGTCTACAATCATTCCCCAAAGTTTTACATTTTTTGGAATTTATTTGATATTTTTAAATAGTGTTTTAAAATCAGATAACAGCTTTTCAGAACCTGTCATATCCGTTTTGCCTGTCGGTCGACCGGTCCGGTCGACCGATGAAAATTTTCGGTCGACCGATGAAAATTTTCGGTCGACCGATGAAAATTTTCGGTCGACTGACGAATTTTCCGGTCGACCGACGAGTGATTTTTCAGCTTCCAACGGCTAGTTTTTTGACCGTTGCCTTGGGGCTGTTTTGTCTTTTGCTCTGGTTTGTTGGCTGAGTTGTGAGAGGGTATAAATACCCCATTGTCTTCAACTCTCAAACCAACCAAGAAATGTTTTAAAAGAAAAGAAAAGTTTAATCAAGGGTTTAGGGTTTTACTGTTTGTTTTGAGTTTGGGTTTCTGTTTACAAAGGAGGAAGTTTTCACTGCAGATTGAGGGATTCATTCTCAATCCCCTTCATCCTCTTCTTGTGTTCTTAGGTGTGAGTTGTAGAGTTTTCGGTTAGCTAGAAAACCGAGTGTGTAGAAGAAGTTCCGGCTTCCAAACCGGATTGTGTTAGTGGATTTCTCCCCGGGAGTGGGGAGCGGAGACGTAGGACGGAAGGTCCGAACTCCGTGATCATATTGCTTGTTTGAGTGTGCTTTGGCGTTCATTCATATTTATGTTCATATCTTATATCGCCATTGTCATTAGCTCATTATCTATATCATCCACTATCTTGTTTAGATTGTTTACCCCTTGTGTTAGTTTATATATCCTTGCATATATATATTCATCATATAGGATATATCTCATTGTGTATATTGCTTATTCTTGCACATATCTCTTTATATATCTACCTTGCAAGAATACAACTTGTTAATTATTTTTAATTGGCATTTAATCGGATTAGATTAGCATAAGACCCTAATCACCCCCCCTCTAGGGTCTAACAATTGGTATCAGAGCTTGGTGCTCTTTGATTTAAGGTCTAATCGCCTTGAGTTAAAGATCCAAGTTATCTTTTTGTGCTAATCTTGTTTTGATTGCATTTGCATCTTGCTTGCATATTTTTACAAATTATGAATATGAATGATGCATCTTGTTTAGGCTATGATTCTAGTATTGCTCCAAAATTCAATGCTTTCCCCTATGCTCAATGGTGTTTTAGATTTAAACTATTTATGCAATCTAAAAATATTGATCTATGGGGAATTATTGATGATGCTTATATTGTACCCACTATGGAGAAATCCAAGTGGAGTAAAAATGACAAAAGATTGTTTACCATGAACAAGATTGTGTTAGAATATATGCATAATGCACTTGATTCCTCTATTTCTAACAAGCTTGTTTCCTTTGATAGTGCTTACAAATTGTGGACATTCATAGAAGCACATCATGGTAACTTGGAGGAGATCCAAAGGATTCCGGCGGATTCTTCCTCAAGTAATATTGGAGCTTCATCATGCACACGGCCACTAGGCGATAGCCCTAGTGAGGTTTGCAAGTTCGAATCTATTAATGACTTACCTAATGATGAACTTGCTTGTGCTAGTGAAAAATTATTACATGCCTTCAACAAGTTGCAAAATGATTTTATTGATTTACAAAGCAAGCATGTTAGTTTAAAATCCGATCATGAGAAGCTAGCTTCCAATTTTGATATCATTTCTCAAGAAAATATTGCTCTTAAAGAAAATAATGATATGTTAAAATTGGAAAATGAGAAATTATCATCATCTATTTCTAGCTTAACTCATGAAAAAGATAATGCCATATTAGAAGTAAAGAACAGAACATAAAAAATAACACTGCTTCATTTATAAATGACTATTTATGTTCTACTTCTAAAAATGCATATGTGCCTAAAAATGAAGATTTGAATCTTATGAAAAATAGTATTTCATCTTTAGATTCAACTTTGAAAATATGCATTAATAACCATAAGAAGCTTATGGACATGTGTGCCAAGACTAAATCAAAATCATCTACTCATTATGCACACATGTATAGCAAAACTTATAAGTGTTCTATTTGCGGCCGTCAAGGTCATTTAGCTAAGTTTTGTTATGATGCACAAAAACATAAGAATATTAATCACTCTTGTGCATCTCATGTAGCTTCTTCATCACATACTCATGTACATGCACATAATGTTCTCATCACATGTACACACACATGCACCCATTGTTCATCATAAGCATGCTCATGTGTATAGATGTGATCATTGTGGTCGTCTTGGTCATTTGGCCAAATATTGTTTTGATTTGAAAATTAAATCTCATTTGCCAAATGCTTCTAGTAGACCACATGTTTTTAAATGTGATGTTTGTGGTAGGTTTGGACATCTTGCTAAATTTTGTTTTGATTTGCAAAATACTCCAAATTTACAATTTGCTCCAAAAAGACCACATTTGTTTAATGACGTTTCTCATTTGCAAAATAATTTTAAAAGAAAATCTTTATTTGCAAATGATTCCTGTGCACGAGCTAATGGTCCACAAAAACAAATGAATCTCTTTCATTGTACAAATTGCAATCGGAAGGGTCATTTGAATGAATATTGTTTTGACCATGTTAGTGCACCATATGTGCCTAAGAGAGTTCATAACCCTAAGGCTTTGAAGAGTTCTTGGGTACCAAAACAAACTTGATTTTTAAACCAAGAATTTTTTAGTATTCTTATTTTTCCTTTGTCTTTGTTTTGAAAATTATGTTTTGAAATCTCTTTATATGAAAACAATTTTTAATTGATAAAATCTTTTATTTTCATGATTATTGATTTTGCTTTCATGAGAGGTTTGTATTTATAGAACCCTCCGGGTTTATTAGGTGTTTATTCCCAAATCATGTTTACCGGATGCTAGAATGATTATATGGGTTAGAACAAGCTTAAAAGCTTGATATATTGTTGCCTCTCTTGAAATTCTTTTATTAAAGATTTTGTTTTTGAATTCATTATATTTCACTTATATGATGATATTTATGTGTTTGTGCTTATGGATCATCTATTCGTGTCTTATAATGTATTCCATATGTGGTTTGATCAAGTTATGTAAATAAAATTTTTCTTTATTGATCAAACATTGTTTTTGAATATAAACTTTGATTTATGATTTCTCTTGGTTGAATTGTTTTCATTTGAAAACTTTTTTGCATGATTCTCATGTTCCTCTTCTTTTGATTTCATAAATCTATTCTTTTATATTGTTTTTATATTTTTTGTGTTAATGAGACACTATTTTCATATTGACATATTCATATGTGTTCTCATTATCTTCATGTATGTGAGTAAATTTTTAGCATATTCATGTATGCTTACTCACATATGTTTGCCATGATCTTCATCGCATATATTCTATATGGCTTTTTGATAGGGGGAGCAATCCCTATACTTGTTTGATACTCACCTATGCTTATTGATAGGGGGAGCTTTCGCTCTCTTAATCCTTGGAGCAAATCCCTATGTCTTTTTATGTTTGATACTCACCCATGCTTATTGATAGGGGGAGCTTTCGCTCTCTTAATCCTTTTGTCCCCTTTTTTGATGTTGTCAAAGGGGGAGAAATATTGTGAGTATACATTTCTTTTCATATATGCATGTGAATTATAATTCATATATCCTTTTTGTAAATTGTTTGTCATCATCAAAAAGGGGGAGATTGTTGGCCTTCTTGTTTTGATGATGATTTACAAACAATTTACTACTAATGTTGTTTGTCTAGTGCTTGTATTATCTATTCATTGTAGACAAACAACGTAGTTGGAGGTTGGAGGGATTGAGCCTACACGATCATATCAAGAGGAGGTTGGCGGAACTGTGGAGTGAAGCATCGTACAATTCAAGTTCAAGATCCAAGTTTAGCTTCATCCGCATGTGTACCAAGTCGAGCTTAATGAAGATCAAGATCTAGCCCTTGGGTAATTTAGTTTAGGATTTATATTATGTGTGTATATACTCTAAGCTCAATTATCTATACACACACATTTTATTAGTTTCCTTGTATATATATGTAATCACATATATACAACACAAGTTTTGGTTTTCATGTCTATAAATATGAAATTACATGTTTTCATATTTATTATTTCTGATTTGGTTTATCTACATAGATATGAAACAAATATATTTCATATACATACTCATAGGTTTCATTTCTATGTATTTGTGAAAATATTGTATTCAGTTTGTAGACTTTAAATATCAGTTTATACATGTTTTACTAAGTCTACAAAAACATTTCACAAGTTTCAAAAGTTGGTTTATGTCAAAACATCAAAATTCAAGTATCTCATATTTTCATGTTTTGGACTAGTTTGTAAAATAATGATATTTTTCATTTGGGAAAGTCCTTTTTCGAAACCAGTCGTTGTACATGTTATTATCATGTCTACAATCATTCCCCAAAGTTTTACATTTTTTGGAATTTATTGTGATATTTTAAATAGTGTTTTAAAATCAGAAACAGCTTCAGAACCTGTCATATCCGGTTTTCGCGTCCGACCGCACCGTCGATCCGAACCTGGGGTCTAAAGTCCCACTGGGCGACAGAGAGTCTGTCGGTCGACCGGTCCGGTCGACCGATGAAAATTTTCGGTCGACCGACGAATTTTCCGGTCGACCGACGAGTGATTTTTCTGCTTCCAACGGCTAGTTTTTTGACCGTTGCCTTGGGGCTGTGTTTTTTGTCTTTTGCTCTGGTTTCTTGGCTGAGTTGTGAGAGGGTATAAATACCCCATTGTCTTCAACTCTCAAGCTAACTAAGAAATGTTTTAAAAGAAAAGAAAAGTTTAAGCAAGGGTTTAGGGTTTTACTGTTTGTTTTGAGTTTGGGTTTCTGTTTACAAAGGAGGAAGTTTTCACTGCAGATTGAGGGATTCATTCTCAATCCCCTTCATCCTCTTCTTGTGTTCTTAGAGAAGTTTTCTAACTCTTTTCTCTAGCAATTTCATTATTGATTTTCATATTCTTATTATTGCTAGTTTGTTAATTGAGTTAGATTTTATTTTACTCATTGTTACACACACCCACATTGAGCTTATAGTATTTGCATACATAGTATAGTTGGGTGGTGAGAGATTGTAACTTTGAGTTGTGCTTTTATTATGTTCTCATCCATATTAGAGAACAATTTATATTTGTTATATTGTGAGATTGTTAGGTTTTCGGTGAGCTAGAAACCGAGTGTGGTGTGAAAGTTTTCGGTGAACTAGAAAACCGATTGTGAGGAGTGACGTTGATCGGTGAGCGTTGAAAACCGATACTGTGAGGTGTAAACGTTGTTCGGGTGAACGTAGAAAATCCGGTTGTGATAGTGGAATTCTCCCCGGGAGTGGGGAGCAGAGACGTAGGACGGAAGGTCCGAACTCCGTGATCATATCGTGTGTTTGTGATTGCATTGGCGTTCTTATTCTTGTTTTCATATCTTATATCCCCTTTGTGTATTGCTCATCATATTACCCTATCACTTGTGTAGATTGTTTATTTTACCCTTGTGTTGTTTATATATCCTTGCATATATACATATTCATCATATAGGATATATCTCTTTGTTGTTCATATTACTTATCCTAGCTCATATACATTGTTGTATTTCATACTTGCTAGGATAACTTGTTAATAAGTTTTAATTGGTATTTAATCGGATTAGATTAGCATAAGACCCTAATCACCCCCCCTCTAGGGTCTAACAGAATGAGAGTTGAAGTACGATGTGATCGGCGTGATGTCTGCGATAAAGACGCGGGAGATTCTCAACAATAAGTATCTTACGAAGAGTATTGAGAACCGATTACACTTGCTGTGAAGATTGTTCAGATTTCAGATGTCCAGGGGTACCTCACTTACGGATCATGTGAACAATTACACAAAGTTATTGTCGAACTTAGCAAACGTGGATGAGAAGATATCAGACGATTACAAGGCGATCATTTTGTTACGCTCATTACCGAATGAGGATTTTGATACCTTTGTGCTCACATTATTAAATGATAGATCTTCTATCACCTATAGTGAAGTGACTAATGCATTGACGAATTTCGATTTGAGGAGGAATGATAAAGAGTCTTCCCGAGCTAGCACTTCATGAGAGGCCTTGTCGCCGAGAGGAAAGAGTCCATATCCGAGAGATGGCAACAGAGGCATGTCAAAGTCAAGAGGCCACTACTAATTAGCGAAGAACCAGTGTGCTTTCTACAAAGAACAATGACATTGAAAGAGAGATTGTCCGAAGCTCAGAGAGAAGGAGAATATCAAGAAGAAGAGTCCGAAGCTCAGAGAAAAGGAGCATATCAAGAAGAATAGCCCGAAGGCCAATGAGGTGAATGTCGCTAGAGGTGATGATTCTGACGATTTATGCTTTTCTCTATTGATTGCTACAGAGGTTAACCATACTGATGCATCGGATTGGATACTGGATTCTGGTGCTACTTATCATGTGACTCCCTGATGAGATTGGTTTGTATCTTTCGAGAAGCTCGATGAGGGTGTGGTGGTCATGGGAAACGTTCAGTCCTGTGGTATTTGTGGGATAGGTATTGTCAGGATTCAGATGCACGACAGAGTTGTTCGTGAGTTGAATGAAGTGAGATTTGTTCCTCAGCTGAAGAAGAATCTTATTTCCGTTGTAGCTTTAGAGGCAAAGGGATTCAAGGTAACTTTTGAGAGCGTTGTAGCAAAAGTTACTAAGAGATCTTTGGTAATGAAGAAGGAAGTTCGCAATAGGAATCTATATTATCTGAAGGGAAACACCGAGATTGGCCATGTAGCTTCAGGAGTTTCAGAGGCAGATATGAGCAGACTTTGGCACTAAAGATTAGGGCACATAGGTGAAAAGTCACTACATACGCTGTGCAAGCAGGGGCTATTGAAGGGAGCAAAGAGTAGGAAGATTAAATTCTGTGAGTACTGTGTTCTTAGCAAGAAGACTAAAGTGAAGTTTGAGACAACTATTCATAGGATGACACACATCTTGGACTATGTGCACACCGATGTTTGCCGTCTCACTAAGACGGTACCACTTGGTGGTCGATATTGGTTCATCATGTTTGTAGATTACTATTATAGGCACTGTTGGGTGTACATCATGGCGAAGAAAAGTGAAGTCCTAGAGATATTTGTGGAGTAAAGAGGAGATTGGAACTACAGACAGGAAGAAAGATCAAGATGTTGAGATCCGACAACGGCGACGAGTACACTTTAGACCCCTTTCAGCAGCTATGTCGATACGAGGACATAGAGAGATACTTCACAGTTAGTCACACACCATAGCAGAATGAAGTGACAGAGAGATTGAATCGGTCTTTACTGGAGAATGTCCTATGTTTGTTATCGTAGAGTGGTTTGGAGAAGATTTTTTGGGCTGAGACACTTTCATATGCAAGTCACCTCACTAATAGGTTACCTTCATCTGCGATTGAGGGGAAAACCCCTATGGATATATGGTCTGGAGAGCTAGCACATGATTATGATCAGCTCAAGGTATTTGGGTGCCCTGCATTTGATCGTGTCAGAACTGATAAATTAGAACCTCAAGCTAGGAAGACCATATTTGTGGGATTCAAGTATGGTGTAAAAGGATACATGCTTTGGGATCCAGTTGAGAAAAAGATTATGCTGAGTAGAGACGTCGCATGCGATGAGGCTTCGCTCTTGAAGCCTACCAGCTCTCATCAGGTAAAGAGCACCCCGACAGAGAAGACATCGCAGGTGGTGGAGATTGATGCAGGTCCATAGAGTCCAGATGAGACCGTATCTATTAAAGTGCTGACTGAGGTGACGTCAGGAGAGCATAGTGATGGTTTGGAGGACACAGGTACGACAAAGCAGAATCATGGACCGACGGCTCAGGCTCATAATTCGATTGCAGTTCGGAGACCGAGGAGAGACATACGGTTGCCAACGAGATATAAAGACACAGTCGTTGCATATGCACTTCCGATAGAGAGTGCCGACGAGATGATGCCTATTACATTGAGAGAGGCTGAGCAGAGTTCAGAGGCTGATTTGTGACAGGAGGCTATGTAGGAGGAGATGGAGTCTTTTCATAGGAACGACACATGGGAGCTTGTTAAGCTTCCAAAGGGGAGGAATGATATTGGTTGTAAATGGGTGTATACGAAGAAGGAGAACATTCAGGATACTCCAGTGAGGTTCAAAGCTAGATTAGTAGCGAAGGGTTATGCACAAGAAGAAGGCATTGGCTACAATGAAGTCTTTTCTCCAGCGGTGAAGCGCTCTTCGATTCATATCTTACTAGCTTTGGTGACATAGTATGGTTTGGAATTGGATCAGTTGGATGTGAAAACAACTTTTCTTCATGGTGATCTTGATGAAAAAAATTATATGACTCAACCATTGGGGTTTCGAGCTGCCGGAAAGGAGAAATTGGTGTGTATATGAAGAATTTGCTATACTGGTAGAAGCTTGTTACGAATTTGTGCTTGTTGAGGCATTTCGAGGCCATTTGGATGAAGTACGAGGGGCTTGATCCCATGAGAGAGGAGGTACGTAGGCAACCACATTGGTGCAGCCGGATTTGGAGAGACGACACATTGGTGCTCTTGTTGGCGTCTGCTCGGTTTTGGGAACACTTCGCTAAGGTGAAGAATTGTTGGATAGCAGGTTATTGGGCCAAACAAGATTCTTAGTCTATTTTGGTTTTGGTTTTAGAATTATTGAGATTCCTTGTCTGTTTTGGTTTTGGTTTTAGAATTGTTGGATTCCTATTCTGTTTTGGTTTTAGGGTTTCTATATATATAGAGCGTTTTAGAAGAGATTATTAGAGAGAAAAAGAGGTTGTTTTGAGCACTTTGAGAGGGAGATTTCTGAGAGGTGGGTTGAGATATTTTGATTAGGGTTATTTTATGATAGTTATAGTGATTGTAACCTGTTGTTTTCTCCTCCATATAGTAAAATCTTACCATCCTCTCCCCGTGGACGTAGGCAATTGCCGAACCACATAAATCTCAGTGTCTGTGTTTGATTTTGGCCGTTTTTTGTGAATTACACTCGTTGGTTGTTCTCCTCCTGTTGCTCGCCGACTCGTGTTGGTTCGTGTGCACGCTTCCGTCAAAGTGCAACAAGCACATTAATACATTAAGATAGTATCTTATTTTTTATTGCTTAGTCTAGAACTCTTTATTGTTGTGAGAAAAGTGAATTAATGTATGGACAACAAGAAAATTTGCCTACCATTTGATAACTCCAAATAGAAGAATAGGACCAAATTAACATCCCTTATATTTTAAGTAATAATAATTATCTATCATTAAATAACAACCTTTAATTTTTTTCCCCTTACCATCTTTCAGACCATAGTTGTCAAATCCCTGTGCATGGCTTAGAGGCATCCTTCAAAGCATGGTCTTTGGTATTTAGGGAAATTAAATTCCCGTGGGTGCTCTTCAAGAGAGTAGAACATGAGACCTTGAAGCACTGGTCATACGCACCTTACCAACTCAGTTAGACTCTTTTGGGTCATTAATTTGTTTAATGAATAATTGTAATTTGTCTTTGAGTGTGAATTAGGAAAAGAGCACAAATCAGGGAGCATTACGAATGTTAGATTTAGAATGACTTATAATCACATAACACAAATGGACGGCTATTTATTAATGTTGCGATCTCTCAGTTACTTTGGCTTTACTAGAGAGAATCGAAATTCATGTATAAATGGCAATCAACTCAAATAACTAATAGCGCATGTGCGCAAATTTGAGTATAGTATCACATTTTCCTCGTAAATATTTTATCTATTTAGGTAGGGGGAAAGATAAACTATATATGGATGACATATTGACACCCTATCATCTATATCAAACCATTTCTTTTTTGGGTCTTTGTCATATGACTCATATATTAGACAACCAATTCTTTGTTATGTTGGAAACTTATCAAATAATTAAGATTATAGCATGCAGATAAATCTGAAAAAATAAACAATTAAAACTGGCCTGATCGGGAGCAGTCGTGTATTCACTGCCCTAGAAGATTGAGAACCCGCCTATCGCCCTGACGCAAATGGTTCCCTCCCCCCTAGCGGTAAAAGCCCCCGGAAACGGCCTTTGCACTCGGGCGAGAGTGCAGAGCTTCAGCTCAGATGAAGAGACGTTACAAAACCCGTAATTAATTCCGTAACGTTCGTCATAAATTTTGTAACGTTCCCCATAATTATATAGCCGTTACACATATTTTTAATTGCTAATTAAAACATGTTTTAATTATAAAATTTTATTACTATTCATGAAGGCAAGATTGTCTTTTCTTAACAAAATATCTAACATGTTAGTCTATATTAGACCCTCAAATCTCCATCTTTCTAAATCCCAAAAAATTTCATACATGTTCGAATAGGGGTCTTAATTAAAACAATTTAACATAAATACCCCATCAAACGTTTTTTTGAAAGCCACGCCGCCCCATCAAACATTATTTATACCCCCCTCATATTCCCATACCCTCTTCATCTCCTCTCTCTCTCTCTCTCAAATTTCTTTCTTCAAAGAAATCGTTATAATTAAGTAAATAATCAAACCTCATGAACCCCTTCATCTCCCTCCTCTTCTTCCTCCTCCTCATTCAAGCCTCTTCAACCTCTGCTCAACCCGATATCGTCGTTGACACGTGCAAAAAATGCGCGGAGAGCAGCCCCAACGTAAACTACACCCTATGCATCGACTCCTTCAACTCAATCCCCGAATCCCACAACTCCACCCTCCAAGACTTATCAATCATAGCAACAAACATAACCGAGGCCAATGCAACAAGTATCGTATCCGAACTCGAGACGATTCTTAGAGACACGCCTTCAACTGACTCAGCCTACATGAGGTCCTGCCTTGAGACTTGTCTCGAGTTGTACTCTGACTCGGTCTCGAGCCTGGATGACTCGGTTGAGGCGATTCGGGCGAAGAGGTATGGTGATGCTGATATAATGTTGAGCTCGGTGGTCGACGCTCCGAGGACTTGTGAGGATGGGTTTAGTGATGGGGAGATTGAGTCGCCGTTGAAGGTGGAGAATGATGAGTTTTTTGGGCACTCTGTTATTGCTCTTGGTATAGTTGCAATGTTACAAAAGACTTGATGGGTGATATGTCCGATAATAGTCAGTATGCGAGCAGGATGGTCTGAGCTATCCACACGGAAAGATAGGCGACAGTTTAGAGATTTCAATTGTCTTTTTTTTATAGTTTAGAATATTATGTTCGTACATGGGTTATTTAGATAATACGTGGTTGAGATGTTCATATTTGTGTATTTATGTTTTGATTTGGTGGAGAGATAAAATGGATATGAAATGAATGAGAATGGGTGATTGTGTATATGTTTATTGAGCCTCCTAATTTCATGGATGCGATTTGTATTATGAAAACGAGTATTCTCTGCAATACATTGACCCGGACTTTAAGAATTGGTTTGGTAGGAGGGGGAGGAAGAGTAAGGGGAGGGATAAAATTAAAAGTGTTTCTTTGGTAGGGGGTTTTTAGAGAGTAAGGTGAACTAGGGTAAGGTAAGTTAAGGACGTAAAAGATGCAAAAGGAACTAGAAAGTAAAGAGAGAGGGAAAAAAAAAACCCTCCAATTTGGAGAGACACAAGTGTAAGGAGAGAGAATTTGTAAAATAAACTAAAAATACATGTACCTCCCTTTACTCTCTCTCCTCGTTGAACGTTATACATCCTATCAAATCAAGCCTAAGTCTCACGCATCATTAAATTAAGTATGATTGAAGTATTCGATAGAGTGCAATACAAGCATCTTTGAAATTATCTTGTGATGCTAAAAATTCTTTCTTTGGTTAAACCTTAGATATGAGATATATAAATGTGTCCACAATACACGGGCTTTTATTTATTTTTATTTATTTATTTTGCTGGATGCTATAGAACAAAGAGATACTACAGTTAGTTTCAACAGAAGATGAGTATTAAACTTCAGAAAATTCCTAATTTATCCAATAAAAGGCATAACAAAATTAAGAAAGAAAGCATATCTTAGCAGAACGAGCGATTAACGTCGTGTTTCTATGAAAGGAAAACAATGGTTTTAAGTCATGACCGATACAAATCTTGTGATGTAACTGTCTCAATAATTTATTAAGATGGATGAAAGAAAACCATTGATGGGATTAATTGTTGATTATTTTATCAAGTTATTATTGTCTCGGGTCAGCATCAATTGCCAGTTGGTCTGTTGGTTGTGGTTTACGTACACGTCATGATATTTTCTTAATTTGGAATCCATAAGATTAATTATAAGTTTTTAAGATATATATATATATGAATTTGCTGTTGGTTTGGTGCGTCATGTGAATGTGACCTACAACGCGATAGATATGAAATTTTCTGTTACTGCGATAGATGTGAATTGGTCAGAGTTGATCTACAACTTGTTTCTAATCTGTTATGAAATAATTTATTATGAAATAATTCCAGTGGCGGACCCACCTTAGTTCAAGGTGGTTCACTTGAACCACCTCAGATTTTCAAAAAAGGTTATATACTATACATATCACCAAAAATATCAATGGTCTCTATAGCCTAGTGGTATCAAAGCTGGTTTAAAAAAGTGAGTAAGAGGTCTGGAGTTTGATACTCCAACCTTGCACATTTGCTTTTTCTTAACAAACCTCCCCTCATTTTTTCTTATTCTTCTTTTCCTTTCTTTTCATCCCTTATTCGGCGTCGATGCTTCTTGCGTTCATGGGTGTGGACGTGGGTGAGGGGTCAACTTTTGGCATTTTATTATTAGAAGTATAGTTTCTCAACAAGTCGACAAATACTAAGCCGCCGTAATAGTTATTAACGCTATACATTTGTAATCTTTTCTCATTTGGACTTATGCGAATTGCAACTCTTTGTCCCTTAAGGCCCCGTTTGTCAAGGAGCTAAGGAAGAGGGGTTAAAAAGAAAAATTAATGTATTTAGCTCATTCGATAATCCGAAGGGCTAAATTATTAACCCGTTAAATAAGTTTTATTTTAGCCATTGTGATTAGCTTTAGTGTTTGGGAATAACAATGATTTTGATTATTTTCTTTATATCTAGTGAAAATAAACATTGAGTTCTTAGTAGGGACCAAATCCGAATTAACTTATTTTAGCGAGAGTTATAGGGACCAAATCTAGTCTAAATCAAAGTTAGATATACAAGTTTATTCAGGCCTCATTTAAGGTTCCCAATTAAATCGATGTACCTCACCATGTGAAGATTGAAAATTTGGTACAAGAGATTGACAAAAATTGTTAGAAAGGACATGCCAGACCCTGATAGAAATAAATCAATCCAACATCTGCGGAGAACTTTTTTGAGGGTGAACGTAATATAGAACAGATCAGGGGAAAACGCGGTAGTTTCTGCTGACACAAAGCTTAATGGCATGTAAAAAAGTCATCAAAATGAACTGATACTTCAAGCTGTGTCAGTTCGCCAACATGCACAAAACAAACCCACACAGAAACTATGTTACAAAGAATAGGCTGGATTTGGCATCAACATCGCCAGCAAAAAACAAAGAAAAAACAACATATAACAGAAGGTCATCAGTGTAATGAATCAGACGGTCTTGAGGGCCAAATTTGGCTGCTATATTACAAGTTTTTTCTCCTTTCCTTTCCTTTTCTTGTTTTTGCGTACCGAGCATGTCTCTATGGTTCTATGCTTGATGTGCATCACAACAACTTGGAGATTTTTACACGGGCACTCTTTTGCCTCTATAACGATCGAAGAACTGCACGCGCATAGGAAAACATGTCAAAATAAAAAAGACTTTCCAAAATAAACTATCAAATTACTAAATCAGCAGGATGATCATTTTTTAACAATACGCGAGGGTTTAGCTTACCGATGTTACAAATGGCTGTTGAAATAGCCAACCCAGAACCGGAAGCCTCTGCAAGAACACAGCAAGAGTAGGCCAGAAGCCACTGCCAGAAAACCAAACCAATGCTCATCACAATGCAAATGGTACTTAACAATAATAACAGAAGGGTGGCAGCAAGTAAGATAAACACAACATTTCTATAAACCAAAAAAGATTGACATCAAATGGGTTGGAAACCTGAAGAGAACAACAAAACCATAACCCTCCAAGATCATGCCAATAACAGGCCACCCAATCAGGACAGAAAGAAAACCAGCTCCAAAAGCGACTGTACCCTGTCAAATGAATATGTGTTCAATTTAAGGGGGAAAGACGGCAGAGAAATGATAAATTTAATCATGATGTGGAAGGTCACATTTACCTTGTAGTTCTTCGGCTTAGTGAAGAACTGCATACTAGATTTCAGGCCAATGGTTAACATCACTCCAGACAGGAAGAGGATCTGAAGACAGCAAAAAGTAGATTGATGGTTAAGCAGGCAGCAATCCTTCAGTGAGGTCCAAGAGAATTAAAGGGCAGGAAAAAAGGGGCTTGAACACTTACATTTCCAATGGCCAGAAACCCCTTATCAAAGAACATTACAATGCCCAGGAATGAGAAAAATATCCCGAACCCTGTCAGTCCTAACCCAATTTCTGTTTCATAGATGAGAGAATCGTAGAGAATATAAGTAGCTCATTATTGAGATGATGATTTAGTAGAAAACAAATTATTTTCCATAAAATGAAAGTCAAAGAATTGGAATGTAGACTCACATTTGCTGAATAATAGAAGAACATACTGGGTCAAGCAAAAAAGAACATAGTCGTATAATGATATGCTAACAATCAGCATCTTTATCCATGTTATTATAAAAACAAAGCAGGCACGTACTCTCTAAGAAGTACACTAAAGAACGCATTATTGTTTGTATTCCCATGACATGATAAATCAATAAGTACTTCCGACACATGGGATAATTGGCAAATGTAGTATAGTTCAACTATGCCATTGTTAGATAAATCAAGATGTACCGCCATTTAAAAGGCGAAGGCACATGGAAACTATTACATCCTCTGATGAAATAAAGTGTATCCCTCATGAAATTTTTTATTAGTCTTGTTTTTGTAAATATTTGTAAAATAATAAAAAGGGAGATAAAGGAAAACTAAATAGATGCGATTGTGGAGAACCGCAACTCTTAGGTTCGAGTTATATTTGGCTGTTTACTCTTTCCTTTTAAGATCTAACCACTTGATGTGTATCCAACAATAAATTCCCAAATCAGCTAATATCTCACTTGTCTGGTTATGAAGCACATGATCATGTAGAAGGCACAAAGCAAAGCGTGAAGAGTACATTTTCCTTATGCTGAAGCATATGCCTCGTACTCTTGTGTCTCTCAAGGCATTTTCCTCGGAAATGCCTCAAGAAAGAACCTAGTTTGGACCTCTTTAAAACAGTGGGTGAAGAAAATACAATGGGAGCAATAATGCAGAAATTCAAACGTGCCCTTTCGAAGACAGACAAAATAACCACTAGAAAAAACACAAATGCTAGATGTTAACTTGATGTTTCCCTTGTCAAATGTGCACAGTTCCTAGAACATGATGTACTGCCAACTCACGCTATACTCCTGATCAATCTAACAGGAGAGTTGGAAGGCATAAACAGATCATGGCAGAATGTATACATCACAATTATTGCAACCAAGCAGCACCTTTTGAGAGCTAGGGGAGTACAGGAGATTGAAATATTAAAAATTAGACAAAAGTATATTATTTCCCTGAACTTCTCTAAATGGAAAATGCAAGACAAAGATGCCATAATGTATTACATATTAATGAAGCAATGAAGAAGCTTT
The DNA here is from genome assembly GCF_001876935.1 of Asparagus officinalis. Lineage (NCBI taxonomy): Eukaryota > Viridiplantae > Streptophyta > Magnoliopsida > Asparagales > Asparagaceae > Asparagus > Asparagus officinalis. Next base: position 2,468,765 of record NC_033801.1, on the reverse strand, counting down.
GCATGAAATGATGGTATCAAGACAATATCTCAATTAGAGAAAACGGAAATATCACTTAAATTGATAACCCAATATCTATTTTCTTAATCAATAAGGAGGGCTTTAATCATCTCAGAATACAAATCTTAAAAAATATTGAGATTAGCAAAACAAGAAGATATAAATTCCTATGCTAGCGTTTCATGCCTACAATGACCCAGGAAAAGATTTGGGATACAATATGCCAAGCATTCTTACTTTTACGGTCATTCATCTCAAGAGAAACCATCTTGTCAAATCAAGGGCAGAATTCAGGTAATTGTTTGTCCAACAACCTGTGAAAGCAGAAAACACAAGACATTAACTAAAAATGGCATTCAATTTCACTTCCCAATGTCTTAAAAAATTATGAACACAAAAGCCTCAAAAATCACGTTAGAATATTTCACCAATATATACACAATATTCAACATGCAAATGTGCAATAAACAGCAAGACGGTAAAATGAGCAATTAGGTGTCAGCCATTCAGAGCCACATCCATCAAGCATGTGATCCACATGCTAAGCATACTATCTAATTAATGATTCTGTTCCCGAATCCCGCTAACATGTAAAAGCTTATATAGATTAAATTATGTATGATGATACAGATATCGATTCTACATGGCAGCAACTTCTGAGTCTTCCGTTATTCTAAACCTATTAATAGTTCCATATCCCAACCTATAAGCATGCTCAATTCTTTAATTGTCCTAGATCTATGTACTTCCTATTCCTTCATAAAAGGAGCAGTAGCTAGCTCAATTTCTTCATGTAATTAAAGCAGCTGAGTAGAGGGAAGGTACCAAAGCACCAGAAAATAAAGGAGAGAAAAAAGATGATGCTAACAGAAACAATCCATATAAAATAAAATCTGAACGCATTTTTCTGTAAGAAGGCTTTGATGAGGATAACAAATCAGTCATAGTGAGAATAACTGGGTGCTACTCTATTGACTTTATCTCATTTTCTTTCGCTTTAGTGAAGGTTCAACAGTGAATATGGAAATAAGCTATATAAGATCAGAATACGGTTGCTATGTTTGCTTTATTGTAGATTTCACATGTCACCGAACAAGGTTATGAAATTCATCTGCGCCCTAATCATCTAATTGCTGCGCTTAAGGAGCAAAACTTATACCAAAACTATTCTCACAACAAGTAAATACAAGTGAAATGCACATGCATCCTATAAACCAAAGAGGCACGAGTGTTTTGGACCTTTAAACTACAAAAATATACGTCATTATAAAGTTACGAAACTTAAAAGTTAAACATTGAACTGAGCAATTATCATACTCCGGTATAAAACTTCGCTTGAACAAAAAATGAGAAATTGCTAACAAGATTATATTCCAAAGGTTACCAACTAATTTTGTTCTCAAACCATAAATCAACATCATCCAATTATTCCTCATCACAAACCGAGGGCTCAGTCCCTAACCTGCTTATAGAATCCGAGGTCTGATCCAACCTTACTTTTTACCTGCAATATACAAGAAAACGGTAATTGATTAGAATTTATCAAGAAAACCGCGAGATCCAAGCTATAATCGACGCAAGAAACCCTCACAACAGATCGATTCCCTAATTAGCAGATCCATAACCCTAGAATCAGATCAGTAACCAAAAGAATAGAGTAATTCGCGTGAAATCAGCAACAAAGAACGAATTTAACAAAGGAATCGTGTAGATTTCCCCAATCACAGCAGATTACGAAGAAATTTCACATCAAGAAGCCTCGAAATCGAGCGGAAACCTACCGGATTCGATCGAGATCGCCAATCGAAGAACTCACGAACTAGTGATTTTAGAGAGAGAGAGAGAGAGAGAGGTGAGCAAAGCGCGCTCCTGAATTTAGAGAGACAGGGAAGGTGGAATGAGCGAAGGGGCTCGGCTCGAAGAACGGTGTGGATCTGACGGTTAGTATTGATCTGTGCAGGCTATTGAGAGAATGGACGGCTGGATGTGATGTTGCCGCGTAGGGAACGGTAAACCTTCGTGATGAAGGAAGGCTGTGGCGGGTAAGTGGGGCCCGTAGAGGAAAAAAAAAAGAAAATAGAAAGAAAGTTGTAGGGGGGTTTCTGCAATTAATAACCCCAAAAGGAGTGTTGATGATTCATTTATTAGCTGCACTTCGGGTACGAATCTGAAATGAGACCCGAACCCGACCCGTTATATATGGCCTAAAGTTTTCCTTTTACAGCTAGCTAAAAAAAACAGCGAACGGGAACGAGGGAGTCCATTTTGATTCTCTCTCTCTCGTCGCGGTGAATTCGATCGATCCATCGATCTCAAATTATTATTCAATTCAATCGAAGGAATCATCATCATCATCAATGGCTCCAGTTTCAGCGCTCGCCAAGTACAAGCTGGTGTTTTTGGGGGATCAGTCGGTGGGGAAAACGAGCATCATCACCAGATTCATGTACGACAAATTCGACAACACTTACCAGGTAGAATCGCTCTCATTTCAAAACATAGATTTTTTTATTTCATCGATTTTTTTATTGAATTTTGTTCAGATCTGCTGGCTTAGGGTTTGATCTGGTCGTTTTATGTGAGATCAAGATTGATCTCTGATGTGTTGGATCTTATTTAGTTGATTACGGTTAGGATATTATATTTTAATTGAGATTCAAGTTAGTAAAGTTTAATTTTTGCGACTAGATCCGTATTTTTTTTCCATTTTTTTTGTTTATGTTTGATTTTAGATCAATCAGGAAGCAGTCAGAATTGTGGTAAATATATTTTGTTCAATATCAGGATTTTTTGTATTTTTTGAAATATATCCCATGGATTGCTTCAGCTCGCTGTTAATGTGAAATGTCATCAAAACTAATTTGAGTGTTTAGTATTGGGTTCAGGATTAATTGGGAGTGGCTTGTGGTGATTGAGGGCTATGATTCTTCTCTCTTTAGTCTATGTGGTTCTCTAAGATTTTATATTGCCTCCTTAACTAGCTCTCGAGTTGCATGAAGTAATTGATTGTAGTTGAATAAATTGCACAACAATATGCCAGAAATTTTATTGGGGTTATCCTTGTACGATATTATTCAAAAAATTTTGAAAATGGAGTTTATGAAGAGGATACTGGTTTTTGTCTATATTCAAAATAGAATTTGGGGTAAAACTGGACTCCGTTTATTTGAAAAGCTACTTGGCTGTCGACATATCTTCTTGTGCAGGATATAGGATTCACTATCTATTTTTTAGTGTGATTCCTCTTTTACTCGGTAAGAAACTGTCTACTGTTTTTTCTCAGTTGTCATGAGGCTGTCTATTCTATATTTTCCAATATCTGAACCAAAAAAATGATCCAGAACCAGTTGAATGGGCAAGTGAGGTGAGTGAGACTCCTTTCAGTGGTCTTAATAACAGGTCAATGAGATGGACAGTCGAAGGCATAATCCTGCAAATGGACTGTTAAAGACTTAATTTTTCTATGTTACTGAGGTTCTAATTTGTGTTGGATTCTGTTAAAAATAGTACAGGATATGGTTCGCTTGTAGGATGCTTGTTATGTTTCAATTTATGAGACCAGGAGATAGGTTTTCATTTCATGAAACTAGAAGCTTTTCATTGTGGAGTTCTTATTTCTCGAAGCTTATGTGATGGTGTTTACAACTGTGCGATCAACAGTCAAACGCTATCTAATTTTTACCAACCCATGGAATTCTATTCCAGAGCGCGCAATTCAATTTATGATTTGAATCGCAAAAAGTGGCTACAAGAACCAATGGCTAAAAGTAATTGATACATATGGTTGTTCCTATGCATTTTGTTTTACTGCCTACCTAGTTGTACATGATGGATTCCTTGTGGTTTACTTGACTCAAACTATTCACTCTGTTTTGATTTTGGAATATGATATTTTGAATTAATCAGTATAATTATCCTGCTCTCTTTTTATATTTGCTGTACATTTTTCAATAAACAATTACCTTTTAGAAATCATTAGATAATTTTTTAGTTGTAAAGTACCTATTTCTTCAAGCTTAGAGATTACTCTCTCTGAAGTAGCAAAATATAATTAACTTGTTCGTCACTTGTTGAGATAAATTTTTTTTGTTAATGTCAAACAACTTTATTTGCTCTCTATTTGTATCCTTTTTTTTGTATTTGTTTACATTTTAATTTTGGAGATAGGCTACAATTGGCATTGATTTTCTGTCGAAGACAATGTACCTGGAAGATAGGACTGTTCGACTGCAACTATGGTACGATCAATTACTTCTCTAAGTGCAAATGCATCATGGCTATAAATAAATAATATGTATGCACTACACATTCAATAGAAGACCTACTTTGCAGTAACCCTATTCTATGTGAATTAAAGTTTGTCAGGATAGATTTAAATTAAAAAATTGAAACTCAGTGAATTCTTCAGCACACATCTATCATCATATCAATTATTTGTTTCTTAAATGTGTGTGTACATACATACATGTCAACCATGTATATTCACTTATGTTTTGTAAATTCACAGGGATACAGCTGGACAAGAGAGATTCCGGAGTCTCATTCCTAGTTACATTCGGGATTCTTCTGTTGCTGTTATCGTGTATGACGTTGCCAGTATGTTTCCTTTACTATGTGGCTAATCTAGTTCTATTTTAAAATTTAAAGTTGCACTGGGTCTAGAATTTCAAAATAGTGTTCTAGCTGAAAAAGAGGTCCTGCTCAAGTTTTATTTATCCATGTACAAATCGAAGTTAGTTTCTTTTAATGTTTTAATTTTCATTCTATATAACGAAGCCTCTGCTTTTGGGGGGTTTTTATGATCAAATTGATACATCTGCTTTTATCCTAATTAAAAAAATGTAATAAATTTTCAAAGCATGTGTTTGGTTAGTATAAGAATATTCTGAAATTTCTTAAAACTGTGATATTGGAAATTTTCTTCTTTGAGTACAAGTTATATATTTCAAGATTCTCTTCATAACATGGTAATTTCCCCCTTTTAGTGCCCATATATTTTATAGCAACCAATGAATAGATATTCTAGATTTTGAACTATGACGACTTTACTTTAGAAATCCTAAAAACGTTAAAATTTTCTTTTATCTGCGGAAGCATCCAAATTCATGCTTATTAATTTATGTCTACCATGATATATAGGCCGGCAATCTTTCCTTAATACTTCGAAGTGGATTGAAGAGGTGCGTACCGAGAGGGGTGGTGATGTCATCATTGTCCTTGTCGGCAACAAGACTGACCTTGTTGACAAAAGGTAAATGACCAGTAGCTTGTTTAGTTGGCATATTATTTCTTAATTACCGTTTTGTATTTTCTATAATATTGATGATATGGAAACTAGTACAAAGCAAAGTTCATGATACACCAGCAATTGCTTCTAAAAGTCTTCCTTCTGTGATTCGTGTCACTGAAGTAATGACCCTGATAAATGCTGTTTACTATGTACTTCAGATGATTGGGAAGCTTGCTTGTGATAATAGATGACTAAGAACCTTTTAGTTATAGCACAATGTTATTACATGATATATGTTTTCTAAAGTGAGCCAAAAGACTTCTTGATAAACTATATATTTTCCATTTTCTTGATGAGAGGAAAAGATACTGAGCATCCACTTGTACATCAGTCTGAAGAACATAAAATTTCTTTTATCGTGGTATTCATTCCTTGTCATCATAAAGAGTTTGTATCTGTGGTCTCTATGTGATGGGTACTTATTACTAAAACAATTGTGCATATCTGATAGATTTTCCTGCTAGTCATCTGTTTGCGTAATTTCTTTTAGGAGATTTTCTTTTTTGATGTAATGGAAACATATTAATTTTTCTTTTCAGTGAAACTAATAAGACTAGCTGTGTATTGTTTATTTGGTTTAGAAATTACTTTTTCGCAGTCCATTGAAAGATGAATTAAAATTTATTAGAACCCATTGATTCACATTTCTTCAAGGTCTTTACTTTCCATTACAAAGTCAATAATGCAAACCTTTATAAAGAATTTGAGAAATTTTCTGTTGATCCATTGAAGCATGCTAACTAGTAATCACATTTCAAGTATATTTTAAACTTAGTCGATGTGTGATACTGAATTGAAATGCTTTGATGATGCAACAGGCAAGTTTCTATAGAGGAAGGGGAAGCTAAAGCACATGAGCTTGGTGTCATGTTTATTGAGACAAGTGCCAAAGCTGGATTCAATATTAAGGTTCGTATTCTGCATCCTTTTCCAATTGATTACTCCTTCATGGCAATGCCTGCATGCAAACCCCTCTCAACGTGGCCTGCCTTAATGTGCCAGCATGCAGCTTTCTCGTTTCTCTTACATATTGAATCATAATATTGGTTTAAAAACCATTCTTCTGTCTTTGCATGGAACATTGCAGGAGATGATTCTTCTCCTAACTTGGAAGACCTTGTGACCAAAACGATAAAAGTGTTGGTGACAAGGTCTTCAGAATTGGGAGAAGAATCATCTCGCACCATTTTCCACTCGAAGACAGGAGAACTAGCTTTTTAAACCAATACTATGACTGCCAATATGGAAGCGAAATGAGCAAGCTGCACATAGTTCTTTTTGTTTCCACGTGCTTCTTGGGTCTGATTATATGAGCAATAATGCCCTGAATCTCATTTTGTTCTCTATTTTCTTTGATCTTTTTACTGGTTGTGGCAAAGTCAGGATAAAGGAGGTGGGTTGTTTTTGCTAGCCAACAACTAGCGTAAAATATAGTCAGATCTACTTGATATGAATCCTTCTTGCATTTACCAAACACTTGTTTTTCATACAGGCATTGTTCAGAAAGATAGCTGCTGCACTCCCGGGGATGGAGACTCTCTCGTCAACAAAACAGGAAGATATGGTCGATGTTAATCTTAGGGCTACCAACACAAATGCTTCTAGCTCACAGACACAATCCGGTGGATGCGCCTGTTGAAGATCTGGAACTACTCTTGCTCGTCCCTCAATATTCAATATCGTCTGCAGTATCATGTCTCTATGGGCTTCATTTATACAGAGCTACCTGCTGAAAGAAGGCATATGATTGAGATGAAGATTTTGGTTACCTACTTTTGTGCTCTTTTCCTTCTTGTTTAGAATCATGTTAATAGAAATTTATTTTTAGTTTTTGTGGGCATTTTGAACTATAATGTTATCTGAGTGTGGGGATTAGATTTAGAACCCAGACTAGAATCGATTTGAAATAATAGTTGGTGAAGTGAATTGAATTGTGCTATATGTTGTCATGGGTGTTGGTGACAGCTTGCAATTAAGCCGGGATGTGAATGATTATGGGATGACAATGTTCGGCATCTATGTTCTTGAGTAGAATGACCATATTATCTATTTAGAAATAATTTTGCCCGATCAGTGATCGGAGCTTGGTTTGTTATTTGCTGCTGACATTTATGAATGTTTTGCAGAAGGTTGTGGAATGCTATCCTTTTCAGATTATTGCAGGAAAGAGCGTCAAATTATGATGCTGTAACATTTGTTGACTTGCATTTCACGTTTACAGACATAGCTCCGATTGACAATATACAGTAAAAACCGTGACATTGTAAATAGCATTTGATGATGTAAAAGCTACAACTGACACGATGTTTATGCAAAGGTGATTAAGATTTACACATAATTGCCACCTTCAATAAAAACTCTACCAAAAATTCACCTGTTGTATTTCTCAGAATGCTTGGGGTTCTCGGTGTATACGCTTCATCTAAAAATAACTCTGATAGCAGAAAAAACAAAGGGCGAAAAGATTACATAAAACGGTGACAAAACAAACAGATTTCCCGCGCATGATAGTCAATGTACAAGCAGAAATAAATTTGTCATTGACTCACATAAATATGATCTACAAAACAAAATTTGGAATACAATATCATTAACGTCCCCTGAGAGAAGCATAGCAAAAAGGTAACACATGAGCAGTAGAAGGAATCGGTCACAGGGTATCATGAACTTGAACAATATAAGCATCTCATTGCCAACTATTAATGTTTCATGAAAGACTAAATATGCGTCAAGAACCACTTTAACATTATCAGAGAGCATGATTTGGAGATGGTGCATCTAGCAACGGATCGCTGAAACCATTTTTTAGAATAAGCACTCCCAATTCTCCAAAGATTTCCTTTACATGAGGCGACCGACGTAGATTGTTCTCGGATATTCCTTTTGCAGCTTAGGCCATTGAACAAAAATCCTATCAGCTAAGTGGAGCTTATACAGTAATAAGCCACTTAAAGAGAACTTCCTCACTCTCGCGATACTCTCAACATAGAAGATCGATGACCAGCTGAAGCCAACTACCTGCACGAGTTCAAGTTCAGAGAAGTTAAACATGAAACCATGCTCTTGCTCCCTCTTTACAACGTTCATTTTGATCTTTAGAATGTTCTCAAAGCTCCCTGCCACTCTACCAAAACTCCAAAGTTTCAATGTGGTGGCAGGGACCTTGACATTGACCCTGGTCCAATTCCTACCGGCCATGAATTTATAGCGAATTTTAAGAAAAATGTACCGCTGAGCGAGCCCAGGTTTTGGCCCATAAAAAGGGCTCGCCATCTGTGGTGCATGTTAGTATAAATAACCCCCACCGCAACTTCGGACTTCTGGTGTAGTGGCAGGGACCTTTGACAAATATGAACCAGGTATTGGCTTGCTAAAAGGCTCAGCACTTTGCCAACATTTTTACCAATGAGTAGTTCCAAATATTTGGAACAAAGCTCAATATGTCAGTGACAATGACATAGGTCAGAAACACATTTTACAGGTCCAGGTGGTCAGAGTGCATACACAGAACTAAAAAAATGTAGAGTTGTAGATGATAAAATAAACAAGATAATATGATTGACATTGGGCATAAAATTCAAATCTTGGTTGGATAAAGATTTCAAATCCACAAAACCTGAAGCCCTTTCTGATATCATGAGTACATAACCAAATTAGGTGTTGAGAATAACTCTTCTCTTCTCTGGCCGTCATGATGCATAATTCAATGTTTTGAATGAGAAGTTTCTTTTGTATTCTTTTCCTTTCTCATGAAGCAATTACTGATTTGGTGAAATCTAGACGTGGGACGAAAATAGTGCGAACGAGAATTCAAACACGGAACCAGGTCCAATTTCTTCGTCTGGGTTCGGATCGGGTTCAGATAGGATTTTAGATCATGTGTGTGATTTTGGGGGTTAGCAGCTGGTTATTAAAGCCTTAGAGGAGAGCAGTGGTGCCAACAGCAGTATTTCTGTCCTCAATTCTTTGCAAGTAGTAATGATTCAGTCGATATAAGTATGGGCTATATGAGAAACTAGAAGATGTTTTTTAACAGTTCCGATGGCACACTGCTAACCTTGAAAAGGAATGCAACCGCGCAGAGAGGAATACAAGTTCCAGGACCGTTGCAGATAATCTGAAAAAACATGCCATCTTCAGTCATAACATAAGTTCAAATTTTAAGTAACAATTAACTTTAGTGTAATGAAAGTTAATAGTAATCATACCACTTGAGGCCTCATTACGAACACTAGCCACAAAGCATGTGAAATAGCGACCAAAGTTGTCCAAATAGAGGTAATATAAGACTGACCCACTTCCCGGCTTCGATAGATTTGCATGAACTGAGAATCCTCTATCTTTTTTCCTGCAGTATTGTTCTATATGTTCAAAGTTGAAACCATTCATAAGAAAAGGTTTAAAAGTTTTCAAACAGAAAAAAAAACATTCTATTTATATGCTCTATATGTCATAAATAAGGAAGAGGTAATTCAGTTGCTAATTCTTGTAAGGTATAACTTTGAGAGCACAGTTGATATGCTCTTATTGGATAGAAGCCAGTGTGTATTTGCTTCCTGTATAGTATATAAAGCGACTTCTTCAAAATTAACAATTAGGATAATACTCCTACACGTCTAAAAAAGAAACTCCCTACTATCTAAAAGAACGTGCGAACCTTTATGCAGAGATTATGAACTGAATGCTAAATATCTCATGAAATATTAGAGGTGATGACCAAATAAACAAGCCCGAACAACCCGCACAAGGATACACTAAAAAAACTTACTAATCTATGAATAAAACTACGGAGTACTCAAAACTCATAACTATATAAATTCTCCCAATCAATTTGCCATGAAGAATTGGAGAAATATGATGTATACCTCTCCTTGCTGAATCAATGATTCTTCTAAAATGCGAGCCTTTTGAAGGCTCATATTATCGGTGGCAGCCGCCACATAAAACCTCGGGGCAAGCCTATCTTTCTGAAGAATATTAACAATGCTGAGCATTTCTGCTGTGTGACCTCCTAAAATATCCATCAAAGTCAATAAAAAAAAATTAATTAATCAATTTGAATATGCGCATTTTTTTTTTACATATTGCATCAAAAATCAACAATGCTATGTCCTAAACTACTGAATACATTCAGCAAATCTCTGGTACCCACACCATCAACAAGCTAACTAATCACTGTAGAGACGAAAAGATCAAATTTTTACACGAATATTAATATAAGCGTGTGAATATTTCCAAGAAATGAGAAACTTCGATTTACCTGATCCAAGAATGATTAGGGTTCTAAGAGATTTCGAGGCTGAGGGTTTGAGAGGCTTTCCAGTCCAATAGAATACGTAGGCAACTCGAATCGCGATTGCAGATGCTATAAATGGTAAAATTCTGCACAAATTGAAGTGGAAAATCTCCATTTTGCAGTAAAAATTGTGCCTTTCGGAGATTTTTCTGGTAGGAAAAAAACGCGACCCGAGGACGCACTTTCTCCCCTTTTCTTCGGCCGTCTATATTGGGCTTTGAATGGGCTAAGCCCACTAATAACTCCACTAATGGTTTGAGTGTTTGGAATGGAATAATTGTTGTTTTTCATGAGGTTTTTTTCCTTATCCTTTTTCCAAAATATTAAATTATGTATTTACCATGGGTAATCCAGATGGTTTGAAGGTACCAATATAATCTCCCCAGTCTTAGTTTCAATTCTAGACTGAGTTATTTAAAAAAAAATAAAATTATGTGTCTAACACCTCTTTTAAAGATAAAATCACAAGACCCACTAGATCAAATTCTAAACTTGGAAAAAATAAAATAAGGTGGATAAGAAAAAGGTTAATAGCACTTAAAAACCATATAATTTCACTCAACATTTTATATATTCTCACTTATTTTCTGTAATACTTATACACTTAAATACCCTCACTTCTATTGTGTAACATTTATATACTCATTTAAATTTTAACATATCAGCACCCTCGATCATGCAAATGTAAAAAAAATTAGTGGGGTGCCCTTTCTATGATACTTGCATGCTAATTATAAAGCTTTTTAAGCATTAATATTTATTAAATTTACCATTAAACGTACCAAAACTTTATTTTAAACTTATTTTAATTCTACTTTAAAATACAGTTTTAGTAATAATTTTAATAAATATTAATACTTGAAAAACACTGTTAAGGTTACTAATATATCAATTTTAGATAACTTAGGATATATAACTGTTGTGAAAAACAAGTTTATATAAGTGCTAAGTCAGCGAAAGACATATTTAAATACTATTTAGCCTTTAAAAAAAGTATTTATCAAATCTAGAATTCATAATTCTTGTTTGGTAACAAAAGTTGTAATACTATTGAAGCTATCTCTGTCATACATGCAAAAATTTTAAAACCTAAGGTTTAATCTATAGCTGTTTAACCATAATCACATGGCTATGTATAATATTAAAATAATCCATGACATCCCAATATCTCATTACGAAAAAGCATGTACCACTATTTAAGGCGTGTTTGGGTGAAGGTTTTGGCCTTGGGTCTTGGGCATAAAGCCTGCTAAGACGTTAACTTTGGCAGGTTTTTTGCTGACAAAATACTTGTTTTTTTATCAACCAAACGGGCCCTTATAGGATATGTCTGTCTCTGCATGTAGGATTACCTAAACAATACCAAGGTCCTAACCGGGTCGGATCCTTTTTTTTCGAATCCACCACCCGATCCTGCAGCAACGGCAGTCGTTCAACACGGTCGCCGAATTTGAAAAGGAACATTCCGAAAAGGGGGTAAAATGAAAAAAAATTCTCATACGTGACATAAGCTTCGTTAGCCAGGAACCAGAATATAAACCGTCAAGAGAATCCACCGCCTTACACCTGTGCTTTAAAATTACGCACAGATCAAGATTCCCAGATCGCACGCTTATTAAAGTACAGCTGCCAGTCGAATTTCCCAAACTGCCCCTCCCGACGAGAGCAGGCGGTAGAAAAAGGAGGCAACGCGCAAGAAGCAGAGAGAACGACTTTCGAATTGCTTCTCGAGTTCTCTCTCCGCATTCAAAAAAAATCTAGGGTTAGGGTTGGGGTTTCGGGCGATGTCGACGATGGAGAGCGTGATCGTGCTCATGAACAGGATCCAGCAGGCCTGCACCGTCCTCGGAGATCAC
>NC_033801.1:2411790-2456305 GCF_001876935.1 Asparagus officinalis | reverse complement strand
CTCTCCCCTCCATCGCCGTGGTCGGAGGACAGGTAACGCTTCTTCTGTCCATTTCTCTCTCTCTCTCTAAAACCTCTGCAAAACCTCTAAAACCTCGATCACTTTCTCTGCCTTAAAATCTATTTTTTTTATTGCAGAGCTCGGGGAAGTCGTCGGTTCTGGAGAGCATCGTGGGGAGAGATTTTCTCCCGAGGGGGTCTGGTTAGTGTTTCTTTCGATTTGATGCTTCTTGATGGCACGATTGTAATTTTTCTTTTTCTGATTTTGATTTTTGGTGTTGCGAAGGGATTGTGACGAGGAGGCCGTTGGTGCTTCAGCTGCACAAGACGGAGGGTCAGGGAGACGATTATGCGGAGTTTCTGCACTTGCCAAGGAGGAAATTCACTGATTTTGGTAAATAATTTTGAGTTGGTTCGTCACTTTTCGTGGATTTGCATATAGAAAATAGATGTTTGGGCATTCTAATAATATAGTAAAAGGAATTTGGGCTTCCATTGTGATTTATAGCTCACGTTTGATCTAAATGATATAGGGTTTAAAGATATCCCTTCACTTAAATTAATAAATACATCTTTGGCATTATGATATTGTGGTTTATTATATGGGTTTAGAGAAGTAAAAGCTTTGTTACATATCGTAGAGGGTGATTCTTTTTAATGGTCATACTTCTTTTTTATTGCAGCTCTTGTGCGCAAGGAAATCCAAGATGAAACTGACAGAATTACAGGGAAAAGCAAACAAATTTCCCCAATTCCAATCCATCTGAGCATTTACTCGTCAAATGGTACGGAATGGGTTACGTATTTCCTTTTTCATTCCTTTTTTTCTTGACTGATACAAGTTTCGGTGTTTCATGTGTTTGCTATTCAAATTAGATTAGCAATAAAATTTTATTGGTGGCAGAAGTCTTTCTATTAAATATGATGTAGCTAAACGTTTACATAGATGTAGGGGTTGAAGATATTATGTCTTGATGCATTTGGACACCGGAACTCTGTCTATTGACACTACTTGGTTGATTTTGCAGTTGTAAACCTGACATTGATTGATCTGCCTGGTTTGACAAAGGTTGCCATAGGTATAGATACGAAATTTCTTCATTTTCTTCCATGTTTTATGCTACAAATCTTCATCTCTAGTTCCTAATATATGTATGTGTGTTTTCTTCAGAGGGACAGCCAGATAGTATTGTGGAGGATATTGAAGATATGGTTCGGTCTTATGTTGAAAAGGTATTTAGCTGTGAAGATTTTTATTACATCATCTACAGTGAAAGTTTTGCATTGCTCAACTTGTCCTAATAAATAACAATTTACTTATTCCTCTAAAAAGACCTGCTTTCGTCTGGAACACTCACATAAGCGCGTCTACTTGAATATACCAATGTTACTGTCTTTTGTTGTGAGTCCTTGCCCTTTTCTGTAGTTGTGATAATCATTTTTTTTCCTAATTCATTGTATCTTGTTTATTTTACAGCCTAATTGCGTTATACTGGCAATATCTCCAGCTAATCAAGATATTGCAACTTCCGATGCGATAAAGCTTGCTAGGGAAGTTGATCCAACAGGTACGTTTGCAGTACAATATAAATCAGGTTCTTCATGATGATATTTATTTACTGTGGTAATGACTAGTAAGAAATCTTAGTACCAAGACCATACTGGTACTGTTGCTAATGTGTCGAACATCGGGTCCGTAAGCCAATGTTGATGTTTAAATCTTTACCAATTTAATATTCATTTCACAACCTATTGAAATATCCTCTCCTTTTATGATCAAATATGAAATATTTTTCTTAATTATTAATAGGGGAGAGGACAATTGGAGTTTTGACGAAGCTAGATCTCATGGACAAGGGAACAAATGCTCTAGACGTAAGTCTGTTTTCCTTCCCATAGTTGAAAATAGTTGGAATTGGAATGGTGAATTAATTATTTGTTTGTTTATGCCTGTCTTTTATGTTTTGTTTTGTGTTGGTTTTGAACTATTTCAACCTTTATATACATTCCAAAGTTTCCTCTTCATTTATGATCTTTCTTTCAGGTTCTCGAAGGAAGGTCTTACCGTTTACAACATCCTTGGGTTGGAGTAGTAAATCGCTCGCAAGCAGATATAAATAAGAATGTTGACATGCTTGCAGCCAGGAGAAGGGAGAGGGAGTATTTTGAATCTAGTCCAGATTATTCACATTTAGCAAGTAAAATGGGTTCCGAATATCTTGCCAAAGTTCTTTCGAAGGTAACATATTTTGTAACTTAATATTATTAGAATAATCGTAGATTAGGGAATTGGAAATTCTATTAGTCTGATGGTTTTGAATGATTTCAGCATCTGGAGAATGTTATCAAGGCACGAATTCCCAGTATCACATCTTTGATTAATAAAAATATTGATGAACTTGAATCAGAGATGGAACAGATTGGTAGGCCAATTTCTGTTGATTCAGGGGTAAGACATTTATCTTGTTCTTATATTCTAAACTAGGAGTAATGCTAATTGTTTCTTGGGGAATCACATGATCTGCTGTTTCTGTGCATCCTCAGGCTCAATTGTACACCATATTGGAACTGTGCCGTGCTTTTGATCGAATATTTAAAGAGCATCTAGATGGAGGGTAATGTACTCAATAATTTTTTTTTCTCTTCAGTGGTCTGTAAAGCTCTTTCTTTCTCCCTTTTGATTCACAAGCATACATAAATTGTGTGCATGTCTTTATTTGTCTGTAGTGCTTAGTTGAGAGTACGAAGTCCATGTACCGTGGTTCAATAGTTGTATATTCTCCATTTAAATATGAATATTGCTAAACATCCATTTTCTATTGTGTTCGTTCTTTGTCTCTGGTGACAGGCTAAACTATTTTTTCAAAATTTTAAAATGAACTTTTTTATATGAATAATAACGTATGTTCTTTGGTGTATAAATTTTACTTTCAGACTTAATCCCTTGATTGTAGGATTACATCTTAACTGTTATAGTTGGTTATGCTTTCTTTGTCAGGAGTTTCGCATGTTGACTTCATTTTGCTTTTTGGTCTATTGTTGCAGGCGATCTGGAGGTGACATGATTTATGGAGTTTTTGACAATCAACTTCCAGCTGCTTTCAAGAAGCTTCCACTTGATCGGCATCTGTCTCTGCAGAATGTGAAGAAAGTTGTTTCTCAAGCTGATGGTTATCAGCCCCATCTAATTGCGCCTGAGCAAGGTTACCGTCGCCTAATTGAAAGCGCTCTAGGATACTTCAGAGGCCCAGCTGAAGCAACTGTAGATGCTGTAAGTCACCTCGTCTTAGTTTCTGCATTATCAAACAAACAAAACTTCTGGGGATTTACAGTTACCACTCTTCTTTGTGTTCACTATCACAATTTAGCTCAGTGAAATTGTTACCTGCAAGAGATTGGGAACTTCAATGAGCTCAAAATTTAAACCTTTTAGCATCTCCGTATTTACATCCCCATAATCTTTATAGAAATTTGTCGTGGTGTTGATATTCTGAGTATTTCCAGGTTCATGGGATTCTGAAGCAATTGGTAAGGAAGTCAATTGGAGAGACCCAGGTGATAAAACTTCTAGTGGCAGAAAATATGCTGAACCATTTTCTCTCTGAATGGAAGCCTCATTGCATTTCTCTCTTGTTAACAGGAACTGAGAAGATTTCCAACTCTTCAAGCTGAGTTATCCGCTGCTACATCAGAGGCCTTAGAAAGATTCCGTGAAGAGAGCAAGAAGTCAGCACTTCGGCTAGTGGACATGGAGGCATCCTATTTAACTGCGGATTTCTTCAGAAAACTCCCACAGGAGATGGAGAGGGCAGGTAATCCTGAGGCACCGACTATAGATCGCTACAGCGAGGCCCATTTCAGAAGGATAGGATCCAATGTCTCTTCGTATATCAGTATGGTATCTGAAACACTCAAGAACTCCATCCCAAAGGCGGCTGTTTATTGCCAGGTTCGCGAGGCTAAGCAGTCTTTGCTCAATCACTTCTATACTCAACTCGGAAAGAAAGAGGTACTATTGTTTACCTCCTTCTTTATTTTAGGATGTAACCACCATAAACATTTAGCTGATTTGCATAAAAGTACCATACTTCGTTTGATTAGATAAAAGTAACACAAACTTTGTCACAGAACTACCCTAACTGACAGAAGCTGTTAGAGCATCTCCAACAGCTTCCCCATCTTCTTGAAATACTCAAATTTGGAGAATATAGAGCTTTTTTTTGGTCCAACAGAATCCCCATCCCATTCCCCAAAATAGGGAAGGAGGAGAAAAAATAGGGAGCCTTCCCCAAATCTGCAGCATTCTCCAAATTTTTGGGGAGAGCTTTATTATTGTAATAAATGCGATTTTTCAAAATGGGGAAGCTGTTGGAGTTGGAGCAAAAATAATTTGGAGAATATGACTTTTGTTTCTCCATTTTGGAGAAAATTTTGGGGAAGCTGTTGGAGATGCTCTTAGGTGGCACGTGATGCATACACACATGACATATTTTGAATATTTTGTTTTTATTCAGTCTGAATAACTCTTCTCTCATCGTCTTCCCACTTCTCAACTATTATGATCTTATACCCTTTGACAACACTGTTGTGATAGTTTCTGACAGTATGTGATATTTTCTTTGCGGATTTGAAAGTTTGTCATACTTTTCTACAATAAAAAAAATTGTTTTCTGGTGGTTTTGTAAAAGCCGCCTAATTGTTCAGGATAATTTTATGGAGTTTCATGAAAATTTTTATAATAACCAAAATTTGAAATTTCTGCGCAGGCCCATCAGCTGGTGCACCTGTTGGACGAGGATCCCGCGCTGATGGAGCGAAGGCAGCAGTGTCATAAGAGGCTTGAATTGTACAAGTCAGCGAGGGAAGAGATCGAATCTGTTTCGTGGAACTGATGAAATTCTTTGTTTTACCCTGTAGTGTGTATATAGATTGGAGTCACAGAAAGTGGTAGCACATCTTGCAGACATTTTGATTCTTCCTTCAGTGCTGGCTTTTTCTTGATGCAACGTGTTTGCATCGCCGGTTATAGAACTGACTGATTAGTAGACACTTATATGTTCATATAAATAGCAATACTTTGTACGTCACGTTTAACTCGTTGAGTCACCCTTGGTATGCTTTCCTTCTGGACGAATGGATTATTTGTTCATGTATATATGTAATCACTTGACTGAGGCTCTGGCAGTTAAAAAGGTTGGTGAAATGTGCATTAGCTTGATATGAAGATTGGCTGAGCGCCTGAAAATTCTGGCAATTTTCCTTATTCTCCTTTCCCCAGATGTTGAATTTCATTTTAATGCCAATATATTAGTTGAAAAAAAAAGGGGAACTCGCTAAATTCTCAAATGCTGGAAACCATACCGACGTTCGTTTCCGGAGGAGGGGGGTTGCAGCCTTGCAGGGGACGAGTCGGGTTTGGGTATGTGTATAAGGCCCGATATTCAATCATGGACCCGAATCCAACTGGAGCGGGTTCAGGAATTTCGTTCCGAAACAAAAGCCCGACCCGAAACGTCTAAACCCTCGCGTCCTCCCTATCTCCCTTCCATTTGTTATATTTGGAGCGCTCGTTCTTCGGATATCGTCACCCCTCCCTTTAACATGAGGACCTCACCGCTGTGGAGTCAATGGCGACTTCCTCTCCCAACGCATGCGTTACAATCTCGAAGTAAGAAAGGGAAGGAAGCTCTCGATTCCCTTTGGTTTTCTCTCGGTCATTTCGTCAAACACCTGGCTTGCACTGTTTCAATCGCGCCCCCATAATTTCTGGTGTTTAGTTTTTTTTTTAAAATTAGATACTTTGTGATGCGGTTTCCATTTCAGTGATGCGAGCGCGGCGCGGTTCTTCTCGAGCGTCGATGTCAGTCTCCGCTGAAACTCGCGGTGATAAGCATCATGCTGGCACCGGGGTATGTGTTTTATTTTATTTTATTTTATAAAATATGATGTTATGGATGTTTGAGTATCCTGTGCTCGATTATATGGTTGTGAATTTGTTGTGTTTATATTGCATCCTTTCCATTTTCTGAGTTTTAGTTGTTCCCTCATTAGTCATTAGGCATGAGGCTGAAGTGTAGGAAATACAAGATGTTTGCATCTTTCTTTGGATTAGAGCTACTTTATTATGCTAGAAAGGGGACGTGGAAAAAAGATATTGGGCACACATCTCTAAGGAAACTAAATGTTTGTCCTGTAATAATTTGGCATACAGGAGAAATCTTTGCCAAAACGCGAAACTGGAGCCTTTCAGAAGCTACCCATGGTGATGCCCTCCATCGATATACTCTCTTCAGCAAAAAGAAAAGCTAGGAATGTCACTCCTACAAAAGGCAGTCACTTATGGAATCATTTATGTCACAGTTTTAAATATTTATTATTCCTTGAAAATTTCCTCGACATTTAGATATTGTTATCGCCTTTCAACAAATATGGTCATGGATCTGCTGATATACTTCTTTTTAACTGTATAGGCATTGCAAACATTGCAAAACGAGAGAGAAACAAAGCCGCCAAACACCTTGATGCATTAATGAAAGTAAGTTTTAATTGCTACCTCCTTGTCTAGATTGGAAGCGTGAGATATCTTTATGATGCTGATATAACTGCTGCATATATAACTTGTCCACTGACGCAATTTTCACACCGATTTACAGGAGCTAGCTGTACCTTTGAGAGAATACAAGGAAAACTTCCCTAAAAAACAATTTTTACATCCATATGAACGAGCTCTTATTGAGTTAACTTTTGGGGAGGGTAAATATGAACAGGTCTGTTATTATCTTTTCTTTGAAACCTTTTTAGGATATTCCTGTACTTGCAGTAGTCTATGGGCTAGCATTGTACTTCTCTTGGAAATCACTGGTTGTTGCAAAACAGAAACCTCATTTTTATTCTTGATAGTTAGTAGACTTTTAATCTGACCTACACACCTCTTATTCTCTTAACTTTGTACAAGTACTTCGAACAAATCACTAATTTATCCCAAACCTCCTACGGGCCAAATAGCACATAATAAACTTAAACCAACTCAAATATAAGTTGTTTAACCATTTTACTATCACAATATATTATCTTTTCTTATTTAAATGTAAGTCAATGCTAATACTTAAAGCCAAGTAGGAGATGAACATCCTAATTCCTATTAAATTGTGAGAACATTATATTCATCTTCCATATTCTTAGTGAGTATAATGTCACACACCATATAGACATGTAGTAATAGAAGCCTTTAAAATCCCTCAGACATGTCATTATATAATAACTTCACTTTTGTCTAAACCAATGTTTTAAATATCGCCCGATAAACCGATATTATTGGCGATTTATCGGTTTTAGGGGCCTTCCGCTATGATAAGTTCGATTTTAAATTGGTCATTGTTTTTGGATGTTTATTGCCGATAATGTGGCGATAACGTAAGTTATCAGCCGATATTGTCAGCCCAAAAATCGGAATTATCAGCCTTTGGTTTGAGTTTTGATTTCGGGCAATGGACACCTATTCAGTGCACTTTAAACTTGACCCGACCCGAGTTTCTACCATTGATTAGTGATGCTAAACATAATTATTTACATTTTAGTATGTCTATATTTCATGAAGTATGGTTAGATTATATTTTAGATTATTATATTATGTATATCACCATCCGGTAATATCACTTCGATAAATACTACTTATCCCCGATATATCCCCACATATCCGCTATCAAATATGGATTTTGACCATCCGATAAATCCCAATAACCGATATATAAAACCTTGCTTTGAACCATTTCAGTAGTTTGTTCTATCGCCAGGCTACTGTTGTTATATTCAATCCTATTTTAAGCTTATTTTCTTAATGATTTTTCTGTGGCTTAACAGGTATTAGGAAGAGTAGACTCTCTCAGAAAGAAAGTTCTATTTGTCGGAAAGCAGCATGCATCACTCTGTGCTCAGGTTAGATGAAAACCAATTATCTCATATAAATGTAACCAACAATGTTTAAATCCCAACAACGCTAAAATATGACATATGTTAAAACGTGATAGATAAATGTAATCAACAATAATTCTTGTTTTCCATATATTTGGATAAATAGTGGTTCCTTCCAAATATTCAAAATAATGCATGCATAATACGAAATAAATACATACAAAGCATGTTGCAGAATGAAAAAACATCAATGGGTTATTGTTCTCCATGTATTTGGATAGATTGCGGTTCCTTTTAAATAATTGAAATGTACATTCACAAATTGAATTTGATAATACTGTCACTATATTACTATTTTCTGTAGGTCTGGAACTCAAGGCTCTTTTCAAATGAAAATGAAGTAATGCATGTTACCAGTTACATAGCATTATGATATAAATTTTATCCCATAGATATGAAGCTCAAGGCGCATTCATGATTAGCCAAATAAAACATAATAACAGTATCACTATTCAGTTTCCCATGGTTTGAGCTTAAACTTCGTTTGAAGAAATAAACTAACTTGGAATTTCTTAAACTTTAGCTTCATTATGCTTTTTTGCGTCTTACGATTTATCAAAAAGTTGTGATCAAGTGCTTAATTCTTCAATTTTTTTTAACTTCCCGATAAGAGGTCCAGATTTTCATTCAGGTTGGATATTTAACCTTTACAGTCTCAGACAAAGCGGGAAGCAGAAGAACGGCTAAATGAGGTAATTTTAACACACAACAAACTTTAATGCATAACAAACTCCTATGACACCAAAGGTTGTTGGCATATGCATATACCTTTTTGTTCTTGTTTCTCTTCAACTAAATTTGCCATGAGCACTCTGTTGATGTGAAGGGTTTAAAGAAGGTTGAGGAAGTTTTCCAACTTGAAAGGAAGGCCGTTGAAGATTTGATATATGTCGCGAAGGTGTCATATCTTGTATTTTTCCTTTCAAATTTATTTAATGGCTATTAGATGTGAGCATAAATGCGATCAACAACTTTTTAAGAAAATGAAAACATCAATATTTTTTTGAGTTTCCATATAGTGTTTCATGGTTTTTCTTTTTGTTATTATATTCCAGTGCAAATTATTGCTCTCATGTTTGTGATGTCTTCCATTTTATCTGTTTTCTCTTAGTTTTTGTCTCTTTCTCTTGTCTAGGCATTCTTAGTGAAGAATACTTAATTTGTAGTTTAATTTGATAAAAATATGTCAAATGCTTCTTCCTAACTGTACTTAATGGTGCTCTAGATGCTGCTGACTAGCTTTGTTTGTCTATATACATAATATGTAGTTCAACTGGATAATGTATTAAATCTCTGATGGTACTTAATGTTCTATATTTTGATTGCCAGTTCCAATCCAGAGTAAAAAGTGGGTGAGCTAGGCACAGAGTACTGACTTTGTGTCGATTCCATAATATTTTCACAGTGCTTATTGAACTTCCACATATTCAATAGTTGGAATGCCAAACAGTCCAGTGGCCCACAAAGCAAAAATAGTAAAGAACAACCTTCTTTTGTTCTTTCTTGTTGTCACTATGCCACTGCTATGTGGAATTCTAATAAATAAGTGTTTTTTCTCTTACTGACAATTAATTTTTAGTTTATATTTATATGTATATATACTGTTTATGATGTGGTAATTTGAGCTAGGTTGGTTCCTGGTTTCTTGCAGATGTTGCGTGCTATGCCGGTGGTAGATCCAGAAACACCAACACTTTGTCTTGTTGGGGCACCCAACGTTGGGAAATCTTCACTGGTCCGTATACTCTCAACAGGGAAACCAGAGGTGTGCTTCTGTCTCTAAGCAGCTATCTGATTTACCTAGTTAACTGTAAAGTTCTACCAAGTGATCACAAAAGTGCAATCTTTTGAATCTTTCTAGGCCTATATTTACATGCTAACTTAAAATTTATAACGGTTCTGACTTCCCGGATCGAGACTGCTCCATTCATTTTGAATCTTCCTAGGCCTATCTTTTGTGGTACTCATGAAATTTTTCATAAGAGTAAATTCTAAATTCACTTTGTGCTGACTATAAGAACTGCATTCTGTGCTTCCTGTTGTAGTATTGATCACAAAAGTCCAAGGCCTTCTTCAAGTTATGGTTGCTATGGGATGACTATTAGATTTTATACATTCTGCCTGTTTTGGTCTTTTTTGTTTGTATCTGTAGGCTATCTAAAAATTACTACAGATAGCTGATCCTTATCAAACACCAATGATGGAAGTTACAACCTGACGACTTTCACGTCAACAGACGAATGCTACAATCTGAAAACTTTCACGTAGATCGATAAAGATTACAATCTGATGACCTTCACAACAAGCGATGAAAGCTCTATTTCAATAGCCTTCACAATCAACATCGGGAGTTATAATCTGATGACTCATATTTTCAAGGGGCCAAGACGAAGGTTACAAGATGACGATCTTTGCAAACGCTCTAGCAAAAGAGACTACAAATTGACGATCTCTTCAAATCAAAACGCAGATATTTCTCAAACCATAAGGAATTTGACAAAACGGATGGGAGTAAACCGAACCCTTAGGGTAGGAGTTTGGTCGGCTCCGTCTCGTCGAGATAGTCGAATTTCATATATAATTTGTCCAATTCTGATTTACGGTTTGAAAGTTATGACTTGTTCTTCGTAGCAAGTTATGTTCTGAAGCCCGTTTGCAAGAATGGGCTTCGCCTGAACATTGAACTTCGCCTGAAGCTCGCCAAGCTCGTCTGAGACTCGCCTCTGCGTTCCAGAGTCAAGATGCAGAGTTCATTTCTGCGTCCCAACAACAAAACGCAGGGTTTATCGCTACGTTCCGGATCCAAACACAGGGTTCATTGCTGTGTTCCAGACTCAAAACACATAGTTCGTGTCTGTGTTTCAGACTCAAAACGCAGAGTTCTTGGCTGCGTTTCAGACTCAAAACGCAAAACGCAGAGTTCGTGGTTGCGTTCCAAACTCAAAATGCAGAATTCGTGGCTGCGTTCCAGACTCAAAACGCAGAGCTCATTGCTGCGTTTTCAGGCTCAAATGCAGAGCCCAACTCTGCGTCCTAGGTCCAGAACGCAGAGTTCGTGCCAGAACACGGATTTTTGCGTTTGACTGGTTCAAACAAAACCTGAACGATTTTAAAATTGTTTTTTCATTTAATGGGGGCAGTTACACCCCATAAGCTCTCATTAAGGAGAGATTTAAGGGGGCGGTTACACCCCATAAACCCTTATTAAGGAGCAAATCAAGGGGGCGATTACACCCCTTAATCTCCTATAAATAGCTAAAAATTTAGCTTAATGGGAATTGGGTTCTTTAGAGTTTTTGGAGAATTGAGATCGGCACAAGGCTTCTTGGCAGAAGGAAGATCTCGGCAATCTTCAGACCCTCGGAGTTATTCTTGGAGCTTTCATCAACCTTGACTTTCAAACCGATTTTCGGTTAAATCAATCAACTCTTCCATAGAGTTATAACTCGCTCAGAGTTCTCTAACTCGTTAGAGTTTCAAACTTGCCACGCAAGTTCGTCCAAGACTTCGAGTCAAGAGGCGAAGACAACGTTCCACGAGGTGAAGCGTTCGGATCGTCAACGGAAAACAAACTCGACGTAAGCATTCGAGGGAGGCATTCCATCGACACTAAGAAGAACCCAGTTTTAAACAAAAGGAATGATCTCCGTCGATCCTTCTCTCTTTTGTAAATCGGGAAACCAATCGAGAAGATTGTAATTTTTTTTTTCTAAGTGTGTTAGAGAGATATTGCATTGAGAGAATTGTAATCCATTTTTTTTAAGTCCGTTAGAGAGAATACTACAAATCCAATTCTCCATTTTTTTTCTATCAATATTCCCACCAAACAATATCATGCATTAGAAGTTTGTGATTAACTCCCTTGAGATTACTATTTTGAAGTGAGAAACATGATTCTAGTTCATACACTCTCAACACATTCTAGCAAGGTGTTAATTGTTCTTGCAATATTCCATCCTTCTCATATACAAAACATTGCTGTTATTGTAACGCTCACGTATAATATATATTTTTTCAGGTCTGCAACTACCCTTTCACGACTAGAGGAATTCTGATGGGTCATATTGTTATAAACTATGAGCGTTTTCAGGTTAGATCACAAAAGGTCTCTTGTTTATTTTTATTATCGTAATTTTTTATTTTTATTTTTTTGAAATTACTTGCGTCTCGAAGATGAATAGTTCTACTGCAGGTTACTGACACTCCAGGTCTTCTCACGAGACATGATGGTATGTCATTTAAGTAACCATGTTGTATGCTGTTCATCAATTTTTAGTTGCATTTTGGCATCTTAGGGAACATAATGCTACTTATGCATTTCTTCTATTTTGCTGGTGAGCTGATATTTTCCCCACCTTTTCTTTCCTGTTTTCTTATAAGAGATGAGTGTTCTTTTAAATTGCATCATACTAATGACAAGGTTTTTTTTCATGAAAACAGCCTTTAAAATAGGTAGAATCGATAGAAACCATATACGAAGTCTTTTTTATACATAATCAACCACCTTTCGTCAAATTCTGCTCGACTAAGGTATAAATTACCCAAATTACCTTCATTAATTACACGTGTAATTGGGAGACACGTGTTAGGCACATGTAATTATTGAAGCCAGTTTGCGTATTTTTGCGCATTAAGTGATTAGAAGTTGACAAAAATGGTTGATAGAAAACTAAAGCCACTTATAAGGTGGTTTCCCTATTAGAATAAACTTTAAAGGTGGTTTCTATCGATTCAATCTATTTTAAAGGCGGTTTTCATGAAAAGACTCTAATGACAAATCTGAACATGAAAATAACCATGGCTTTGGATACTGGTTTGTTCAAATAGCTTCTATGGCCATAATCTTTATAATGCTTGTGAATGGAAGAAATTTTCATTATGCAAAAGCATTTTTTGAGTTAGAACTTTGCAATATTTGTGTTTTTTTTTAAATTTCAATTATACATCTTGAACAACTGTTGAAAGTAGAGATGGAGAATTAATTATCTTTCCATTGTTCTGCTGCACCCAGACGACAGGAACAATCTAGAAAGATTAACACTGGCTGTCCTGACTCATTTACCAACTGCTGTTCTGTATGTTCATGATCTCACTGGAGAATGCGGGACTTCACCTGCAGATCAGGTTTGCCAATATTTTTCCTTGCATATGTTTTGAAGCTTTAGAACTAAGGCAAGAGATCCATCAGTATCCTTTCTTTAAATATACCCCTATTTAATGATTTTGGTTGATGTGCAAAATGCTTGTCATCTTGTGCTGAAAGTAATATACACTCACTTAAAGTTGAAAACACCCAGGATTTGGGAAAGTTAATGTCCTATATCTCTATGTTGGCTTTGCCTGGTTAGCTTCTTTATTTCCAAATTAGGAAAAATTACTTAGCAATTTATTTTAAAGGGTAAAATTGCTAGAACATAGAATATTATTTCACTATAGTAGCTATTGTGATTTGCTTGTACTTATGCATATCCATTATACAGAAATCTAATACTAAACCAACAAAAAAGTAGTTATCATCTTATAAAAGTTGTGGTATTAGATCAGAGAAATTCATTTTTTTTTTCTCCTTTCACTTTTATTCATTTTTTTATTATATATTTTGATCACTTGCGCAGTTCATCACATACAAGGAGATAAAGGAAAGATTTCTAGGTCACCTCTGGGTTGATGTTGTTTCTAAGTGTGATCTACTGCAAGATCCCCTGAGCAGTTTTACAGCAGATGATCTAGAAAGGTACAAAAATTTAGGACCAGATGGAGCCATTCGTGTCTCAGTAAAGAGTGAAGTTGGTATCAGTGAGGTTGGTGCTAAAATATGTCCATTTTTTTATTTATCACTTTCAGTAGAATGGCATAATTTTCGCCAGCAACAAGTCACATTGTAAAGATAGAACTCAAGCCTATATAATTCACCTTGTTGTTTCAGCTGAAAGATAAAGTTCATGACCTGCTACTCTCCCAGATGGCTAGGGTCAAAGGGGAAGAGATCAAACGGGCATGCTAGTAGGTCCACATACAGTCTCTGTCATATCTAGATTTGGTATTATGTTGAACTATTTGTTGAGGATAGGAGATGCACTTGGGAACATTTTCATGGTGGATTAACGATCAGAAGGCTCAGGATTAAAGTTCATGACCTGCACTTATCGTTTCCTTTATGGTTGATACCGTCGAATCTGTCTTCCACCACTTCTTTAGCGAACAAGCTACAGTCTACTTCCATCAGCATCACTTCTGTGGCTCGCCATGACAGTACCTTTCACCAAGCAAGTTTATTCCCGTGAACTATCTCAAGGATTCCTTTGGCTCCACACACCTTTTAGTTTAGATGTGCTTATACTGCAAAAAAGATGTTGTTTTCTATCCTAAACCAAGATTTTGATGTGATCTATTACAAGGTTCTTAGTATTATTTGAGGAACTTAGCTTGTCTAGAATTGTTCCATTGATTGATGAATGTACTAGTAAATTTGTTCGCGCTTTCTGACACAGCATATTATGTTCCTTGTTACATCATCTTCGAATTCGAGAGGACCCAACTCCTCTTTAAATATTTATCTGATGATTGAAAAGAAACTCATGCTAAAATGTTATTGATGTTGGGAAGAAACTCATAATGGGTAGAGATGAAAGTGCATCAATTTTATATATACCATGCTTGTGTCGCAAATTTCAAATGCTTTCATTTCACTCCAAGTAACCAAATCTCTCTCAGGCGTTTTGTCAAACAGCTCCCATTCGACCTCGAAGTAACCAAATCAAACTCATGGGCAAGAATCCGAAACAATTCTGCCCACATCGCGGAAGCAGTAGTTCATATGAATTATTGAGTTCAGAACCTCCTTCAAATCCTCTTCAAACCTAGAAGATTTGTGGAGCTGAGGAGCTTTTTTCTTAAAAGGGTGAAAGAGGGATTGCAGACGGCTGATCTCGGCTTAATTAAGTGCTATTTAAAAATTTCCAAAAAAAAAAAAAAAAAAAAAAAATTGTTCCTTTAATTTGTTTATTGAAAATTCTAGGTCTCCGTTTGAATTTTGCAACCTCAGCTCTTCTGCGGAAGCAAACAAATCAGATCACTTTCCAGGTTCCATTTTCTCTCCTCCTCTTCTTGTTTTGAACAGTCCGCTATGCTTTATCTGATAAATTTCAAAAAAAAAAAAAA
Organism: Asparagus officinalis; assembly: GCF_001876935.1. Classification (NCBI taxonomy): domain Eukaryota; kingdom Viridiplantae; phylum Streptophyta; class Magnoliopsida; order Asparagales; family Asparagaceae; genus Asparagus; species Asparagus officinalis. The sequence goes on along the minus strand of NC_033801.1, from coordinate 2,441,174 downwards.
AAAAAAAACTTTGTTCCTTTAATTTGTTTATTGAAAATTCTAGGTCTCCGTTTGAATTTTGCAACCTCAGCTCTTCTGCGGAAGCAAACAAATCAGATCACTTTCCAGGTTCCATTTTCTCTCCTCCTCTTCTTGTTTTGAACAGTCCGCTATGCTTTATCTGATTGGACATTATAACTGTTACCAAGAATTTGAAGTCATTAGCCTCTCTTGATATCGCCATTGTGGAAGAATTTAATGTGGTTATGATGAAAATCATGAAGTTACTGATGTTAACAGAGTACCAGAGGGTATTATATATGAAAGAAAAATGCTTGAGGAATTACCGCAAAGAAAATTATCTCATTTAGTTATTAACACTATGCTAGATTTTAAAGCTAACCCTTGTCGGCTAAACCTTTCCCCACCAAAACAGTGTCATCATAGAGCATGGCCACTAACTGAAAGTAGATTTCTTGCTTTAAGCAGGTCTTGTTCCAGAGGCTGCCAGGGCCCCTCATATTGAAAATTATTGGAGGCTGCATCTCATTGGAAAAACTGCAGCTGAGATATTAGATTTTGCTTCGGATAGTGACAGAAGTTCTAGAGTAACAAATCCAGCCTTTTATTTTCCAGTTTTTATAACAGGGTGATCTCCGTAAATTTGAGCTAAATTTTTTTTTGCAATGTTGCGAGCTTTGGGAATCTTTGGGTTGGTTACGGGCCAAGGAGAGCTTTCTGAAATGATTTAGCAGTTCTTCATTCAGATAGCTAATGATGGTATGATTCTGATTAGCGTATGATTAGTTATGTCTCTTTTCACTTTCATCAAAAGGGAAATAAAGGCTCGTAGCCTTTTCCCTTGTTGTTTCTTAGATCCTGCTTTTTCCTGCTCTTACGTGGTCGGCTGTTTGCTGTGGATCTGCATCAAAAGTCTCTGGTTTAATCTCTACAGTGATGGCCGGTTCAATAATTTCCCTCCAAGAAATGTCAGGAGTCATGACTTCCAGAAAATTATTCGTACTTTACGTGAAGATATTGCTCATGATCGCCAACATACATTGATGGGCCCTCTTAAAAAGGCATTCGGATTAGAGGTGCTTCTTACTCCCTTCCTTATGTAGAACTCATGATAATTTACTTTCTTCCTCTTCACAATTTTCAACTGATTGGATTGACGAAAGCCATTTATTTGGAGACAAGAATGCGAAACTGATCTTTCGAACTTTTCTTTTTATGGAACCTTCCCCCTTGTTTGACTTGACGATTCAACCTCAGCCACTGCATTAGTCTCAACTGTGTGGCAATTTTATTCCAATTGCAGTTGGAGCCTCTTCCAAAAGTTACTATCTAAGATTTTAGATTCTTTCGGATAAGAAGTAGGATGACAACTGGGAATGAGAATATAAACAAGGGTGGCACTAGGGGCACACCCCCAACCACATCCCAAACCACACCCATTCTCTCATATGCTACAGTATACCGGGCCCCCCATGAGATTTTAAAATTTTAAAATCTCATGTGGGGCCCGGTGTGATGTGGTTGGGAGTGTGTCCCTATCATTTTTCCATAAACAATTATGGATTACAGCTGTTATACTTTTTATACAAATTCTGTCTGGTAACAGAGTTCAAATTACACAAGCTCAGTAGCATCACCATCATATTCTGAGTATGCATACAATCACGCAATACGTTGTGGAGACCACGGGCTTCCCATAACCAGATTTTTTTTTTTTTGCTGAGGAGCCTAATACCTTGTGTTTAGCGCTACCGGTGGGTTCAAAAGACCACTGTTGACAATCTGTTCCAATCTTTCTTCTTCCTTCTCCCTCATCTTCTTCACTAATCAGGCCCTACAAACCTTCTCTCTTCTCTTCTCTCTGACCTCCAATAAATTCCGTCTTCTATCGCCTCTTTCAAACACACATAAGCATAGCATCAAGCCATTACCTCCAAAAAAATCTCTATCGCCACCCACCCACCCAATATTGGCACGTATGATTTTCAGCCAGTCATCATGATCTAACGTCATGGATATCGTCTTCTCAGACAATTTAAAGTTTGGACCAAGTGGGAGGAAATGGAGAGCATTTTGTTGGACAACTTTCCTTGTTGAAAGGGATGCTTTGCTTTGAAGTAGACAGGAAAGTATATGATGGGTTGGTTTTAATAGTAAAGTGTTTTGGTCAGTGTTGTGGTTCTCGTTTTCGAGTGCAAGGACAATGGAGGGACATCTCCTGGAGCAAGTTGGTACTTTTTAAAAATTCCCTGTTCATCTACACCACATGTTTTCTTTTACCTTCGATCTTTTTTGGCATTGCATTGCTTTTTTCCTTGAATCTAAAGCAACCTGTAATCTGTCCTCGTGGTTTATAACTGTCGAGGGCTCTTGATAAGAGCATATGACTGCTTAGTAATAATTGTGGTGCGTGGAATTTAGAAGGCGTGTTGACAATGAAGAGTAGAAGAGGAAAGCATGCAGAGGTAGATTTCTTCTACTGATTCCAAGTTATTTGTGAAGTTATCCATAGAATTTCATATGCCAATCAAATTTATTGTCTCTTTTGCTTCACTAGCCCTTTTGGCCCTCCACTGTAATGAGGAAGTGGCTCAACATTAAGCCTAAGGTGCATGAGTTCAGCGAAGATGAAGCTGACACAGAGAGCGAGGATGAAGGTTTGATCAAATATCTCAGTCTGATGTTAGTTGGCATTTTTATGTGGTCTGAAACTAATTTGTCCTATTTTTTTCTCCTTTTTCTTCCCAAGACACAAGCAATAATATAGCTGAGATGTCCTTTACAACAGTGGGGAGTCAAGTTACATACACATCTCAAGCATCAGGTATTGACAAAATCTATCTTCATGATGTAATATAAGATATGCTCTTTTCACTATTGCTATTTTATTTTATGATCTTGGCATTAAACAGATGCTTGAAATGAGTTAAAATTCTTTTTCGTTGCACAAATTTGCTGTATAGACTGATCCAGTAGTTAGTGTCTAGTTAGGTCTTCCATGTATATGTTAAACCACTTGGCAAAACACTACATTGTACTGCAAAATTTCTCATTCTCCCTTACTAATTAGAAATCTACAGCTAATTTTGTACGCTGCTTGTGTCCAGTCGCCATCATTGATTGTTAGTATAAAAGCTAATTTCTTTTATCTGAGGCAAATATTTTTTTTCCTTCTTAGAGAAAAGTTCTTAAATTCTTGATATCTCAGGGTCAGAAATTTCGTTACGAGTATAAAGGAGGTCTTGGGTGGTTCTCCTTTAGTTGGAAATCATGTTAACCTCTTTCTTGATATAGGGACATCTGATTTTTGAACATTGCTCCTTTGGGTACATGAACTTATTTTGCCTGATCAGAAAAGGCAAATGTCTACCTGTCAGTGGTCCAGGTTTTATCTCACATCTTGCTAAATTGCCTCCTAAGGAGAAGTTTGGCACGAATTCATATGTAGTATTATGTTGCCAGCTGTTATATGATAGGCAAATTCGCAAGCGCACGGACTCATTGTAGCTATCAAGGTCGATCCCATAGGGACTAAGGGTTAATTACCAAATTTCACGTTATTTGACTAGCTAAACCGACGAGTAAAATAGAAGAGATTAAATTTGCGAGATTAAATAAAAGAAATAAAATAAACAACTAATCGGGTGGAATTCAATATAATGAAGGGTCAGGATTGGGTTTTCACCACAACTTCGGTGCTCAATGATGAATTATTTCAATTCTCGGTGTTGGTTTAAACTAGAAATGGTGAATTAGCCTAAATTAATCTGAAGCCTCTTTCAAGGTCTAAATATCATGCCTAATTAATCTCAATTAAACTACTTTCGTGGAATCAAGATTAAATTAAACCCATCAAGCTTTATGCTAATCCAAATCAAATCCCTAAGGAATCTAGCCTACTTTCGTGGTTTGAAATGCATGCTTAATTTCTAGAAGTTCGGTATTAATTTTCACCTTTCAGTCCTTCAATTAATTACCTATGATTGCTAATCCGATGATCAAGTGAACCAAAAAAATTAATTCACAAGAAATTAAGTTTAAAGATCTAAACTTTCACCAAGAACATATATTAATCCATCATCAATTACCAAAAAGTTTGGTTCTTTCTCAATCCTAGACAAGGAATCTACTCACACATGATTGGGATAAGAGAATACATCAAATAAATATGAAAATCAATCATAAGAAGAAATTAATTAAAGAGAGGAAAGAATTAACCCGTCTATCAATTAAAATCTTCAAAATATAGACTTGCAATCCAATCTTGTACAAGAAATTTGTGTCTTCCTTCAATACTTAAACTCTAAAATAGATGCTAATTAACGGTTAAGAGAACAAGAACCAAAGATCCTAAACCCTAAGCTAAAATAAATATTTATAGGTCCCCAAAAAATCTAAAAAAGATAAAGCCCGAACCACGGGTGTGGTGCGCATCACACCAGGGTATGGTGGAATCTGTCTCGCTCATTTTGTGCTTGTTCGTACAGTTTTTGGTATTTTAGCTATAACTTCTTCGTCTGACTTCGGAATGAGGTGATTCAAGTTGTGTTGGAAAGCTGTTAACGAGATCTATAACTTTTATCTTTTGAGCTTTTTCGGATTCGAACTGCATCATGGTCAAAATTCCAGTTCTTCATACTCATGCATCCATTTCCTTCTCGAGCCATGCATTCTAAATCTCGTTGTTGCTTCAAACTCTTGTTTAACTTCTAACGATCATCGAATCTTTTAATCTTGAGCCAATACCTGCATATAAAAATACAAACCACAGCAGTATCCTTGATCTAAACACGAAATATGCATCAAACACCCATAAATCATGCTTGAAACATACTAAGATAATGCATATTTTACGTGTTTATCAACTCCCCTAAGCTTAAACTTTTGCTTGTCCTTAAGCAAATAAATAATAAAAAATAAGAGGAGTGAAAGCCAAATAGAATAGGGATCACCCCCTCATCAATCCTTTAACCAATATCAAACATATCACAAAACAAACACGTTTCATCGGGACTTAAGAAAATAATTTCAAAACTCTCACAAAATCATATTTCAAACTTTGCTTACGATCACAAACGTCACAAGTCAAGGATAGCTATCCTATCCAATTCTCAAGTCAAAGTAGGAAAAAGTAATCTATGTAACTAGCTTCAATCCAGAAGCACTAAAATCGAGACCTTCAGGTAGTTAAATGGGTAGACCTCACTTTAGGGTATGTAGACTCTCAATCTCTCATGTGTTTAAGGATAGGATTATGTCGCTCAAAATTCTTCCGAATGGATGTATTCAATCCATAAGCTTGCATTTCATCTCAATTCTATACCACTTCGAAAACTAATGCATGCAAAAAAATCATGAGGTCTTTTATTTGGTTGTAACGGGGCTAGGGTCAAAAGGGTAGGATAAATATTTGGGATTGTAGCTGAAAGCCTATCATTAGTGGAACGATAATTGCAAAAGATTAGATCTCAAAGTAAGATCAATGACATCCACACAAACTCCATCATCTATTAAAGAACTTCTTCTAACTACTCCATTTAGTACGTCATAATGAATTCTTTCGACACCCGTAATTACATACACCATAAAGAGGACACTTTATTCATCTTTTTTTTTTAATTTTATTTTTTGTTTTTTGAATTAAATGAAAAGGAGAAAACCAAACACCTCCTTTCACACCCCAAGCTTACACCACATTACTCATTTAACCCATTATATCAGAAATTGTGCTCCACTAGCTTAGGCATGGGTAAGGAATACAATCGGGTTTAAAAGTTACATATGTGGGTTAAATCAACAATAATTAGGCTCATAGGCTTAAAGGGGCTAATCAAAGGGAACAATAGCGCATGGTAGGCTGTTTGGCTAATGTGGACTATGAACAAAAATGTGCCTCAATCACCTTTTATGCATACAAAAGTTATATGTGATCTCGAAGAGATTCAATGCAAGTTCTAGTATCCTACATCATTGGAGAATATCACACAAGAAAAGAAAATCATTCAATGCAAGTTCTAGTATCCTACATCATTGGAGAATATCACACAAGAAAAGAAAATCATGATTGGATATGTAATGCATCCTCTAGTATCCTACATCATTGGAGAATATCACACAAGAAAAGAAAATCATGATTGGATATGTAATGCATCTAATTCTAGGCTCAAGGTCTCACCGGTTTTATTTGTCTATCAAATTTAATTCCCCTCTTGTCTTAATAGAGCAATGGTCATGATGCTAGCCACATAAATGCTAAATCCTATAAGATGAGAACTTCAAGTCTGGTTCTCTCATATTGTTAACTTGCAATCAAAAGCCTTTGATAATCAGTTGAAAGGTGGTTTAAAAAATTGTCTAGTCCTGACTAATAAGCATCTATCTAGTTCAATGATTTATAAAGATTAAGGATTCATGTCATCATCAGGAGATCATTTCCCTATTTCTCTTTTTTTTAAAGTTTTTTTTTTGTTTTTTAAGAGAGGAAACAAAGCAATGAAAAACGAAAAAAAGCAAAGAAAAATGAAAATAAAACAAAAATAGGCAATCATGATCAGTCAATCAATACATAAACAACCCACACCCCCAAACTTAAGATCTACATTATCCCCAATGTAGTAAGATGTAATTTGTAAGGGTACAGGGGACATACCAACTCACTGGTCAAAAGGAGGTGGGGTGGAGGCATCCTGGTGGAGCTGTCACTCATGAATAGACTGCATCATGCGGTGTATAGAGTCCAGGAGTTGTCCTTGACGTTGTTGCTCTTGCTCGATGGCACATACACGGTTAGTAAGGAAGGCAAGATAAATATTCATAGCTGAAAACTCCGCTGACCAATCAGAGTGGTGGGAAGATCTAGCTCCCCTATCAGGTTGAGCCTGAATAGGGATCAAGGGTACTATGTCAGCATCCTCAGCTGGCACAACCTCGTGACCATCACAATTTATAAAATCAGATGTAAGGTAACACCAATTTGCGTGAACATGGATGGTCGTGCAATCAGGATCAGGGAGTGGGAAAAGATAATTTTCCTAAAAACATAACCATAACACATTGCCCTTATGGCTAATCAATTTCATATGAAAAGCATCGAGGTTAATGGGCGCACTAGGGCTTAAAGGATTAAGTCCCTCTACGAGCTCCCCTAAACCCATCCCGTAAGCTAAAGTGGAAATCAAACCACCAAACACAAATTTTCCACTCGTTACTCTCGCTGCACGGCACATATGATGAATCATAAAAGCTCATGTATCAACCTTGTGTCCCTCGACCATGGCACATAAGAGGTAGAGTTCTCTCTGACACATGACTCCATCGCTCTCGCCTCGACCAAAAATTATGAAAGTCATGAACCTCTGTAAATATCTAAAGCATGGGTTATAAACAGCAGAGGCCCTTGACATTAAGGGATCATAGTTCTTTGAGTGGTAGAGCGTGCGATGAAAGTTCAAAAGGGGGTCAAGTTAAAATGTTTAGGGGCAATTCTAGCCCCACCCTCCGGAAAACCAAATATCTCATTTAATTGTGCTAATATAAATGTGTGGGACTGGTTAAATAGCCGGAAAGTGATTTTTTTCTTCTTTTACTCCCTCACCATTAAACAAAACAGCATCAAGAGAACTCAAAAACTCGAGAATAATATGTTCGTACCTGGAATGTTTAGCTTCTACAAAATTTATCCAACCAACCCGTTTTAGGAGATATGAAACATCTTCCCACAGTTCTAACTCATGCAAACAAGTCTCATCCAAATAGCGGGCACTCAGAATTCCCCGCTTAACCAGTGCATTATACTTAGATTGTTGCTGTGTATCGACAAATTCTATACCATGAGGATTTTAGGAAGGGGGAGGGTTACCTCTTTGTCGTCACGATTTAGAAGTTGAGACTCCCTGACTAGTCCGTCCGTGTTTAGGTCCCATGTAGTCTACCGAACGGGAGTTGACAGCAGGTCGAACGACGGTTGATGGCGGCGACTGATCATTGTGCGGCGCGAGATGGGTTCATCGCTGCTGGGTCGAATTAGTTAGGGAGGGGGGGTGGTTTGGTCGAAAAGGGAAGGTCGGGGTAAGGGATGTAGGTGGCGGTGGTTTGAGTGGTGATGGATGGAGGCGGTGAGGCGCTGGTTGAGGAAGGAAGAGAGGGAGGCGGCACGACGATGTAGTGGATGGTGAAGGAGGAGAGATGGTTTGGTGGTGTTGTTGGCCGGCGATTGGTTGCGGGATGGGGGGTGGTCGTTACTGTGATGGGAAGGACGACGGTGGTAGGCGGTTGATAGGCAAAATCTGCAAGCGCACAGACTCGTTGTAGCTATCAAGGTCGATCCCACAGGGACTAGGATTAATTATCAAATTTCACGTTATTAGACTAGCTAAACTAATGAGTAAATTAGAAGAGATGAAAATTAAAAGAAATAAAATAATAACTAATCAGGTGGAATTCAATATAATGAAGAGCCAGGATTGGGTTATCACCACAACTTTGATACTCAATGATGAATTATTTCAGTTCTCGGTGTTGGTTTAAACTAAAAAGAGTGAATTAGCCTAAATTAATCTAAAACCTTTTTCAAGGTCTAAAGATCGTGCCTAATTAATTTCAATTAACCTACTTTCGTAGAATTAAGATTAAGCTAAACCCATTAAGTTTTATGCTAACCCAAATCAAATCCCCAAGGAATCTAGCCTACTTTCGTGGTTCGAGCTCCCTGCTTAATTTCTAGAGATCCGGTATTAATCTTCACCTTTCAGTCCTTTAATTAATTACCTATGATTGCTAATACGATGATCAAGCGAATCAACAAAATTAAAACACTAGAAATCAAGTTTAAAGATTTAATATTTCACCAAGAATCTATATCAATTCATCATTAATCACCAAAAAGTTGGGTTCTTTCCCAATCCTAGACAAGAAATCTACTCACACATGATTGGGATAAGAGAATACATCAAATAATTATGCAAATTAATCATAAGAAGAAATAAATCAAAGAGAGGAAAGAATTAACCCGTCTTTCAATTGAGATCTTCAAAATCAAAACTTGCAATCCAATCTTGTACAAGAAATTAGTGTCTTTCTTCAATATTTGAACTCTAAAATAATTGCTATTTGATGGCTAAGAGAACATAACAAAAGATATCCAAAACCCTAAGTCAAAATATCTATTTATATGTCCCCAAAAATCTGGAAAATAACTAATTCCCGCGCCACAGGTGTGGTCTGCACCACACCAGGGTGTGGTAGGGGCTGTTTTGCTGATTTTGTGCTTATTTGTTCAGTTTTTGGTATTTTGACTATAACTTTTGCGTCCGACCTCGGAATGAGGTGATTCAAGTTGCATTAGAAACCTGTTGAAGAGATCTAAAACTTTTTCTTTGTTCAGTTTTTGGTATTTTGGCTATAACTTTTGCGTCCGACCTCGGAATGAGGTGATTCAAGTTGCATTGAAAACCTGTTGAAGAGATCTACAACTTTCATCTTTTGAGTTTTTCTTGATTCGAATTGCATCATGGTTGAATTTCCAATTCTTCATACTCGTGCATCCGTTTTCTTCACGAACCATGCCTTCGAAATCTTGTTGTTGCTTCAAACTCTTGTATAACTTCCAACGATCATCAAATCTTTCAATCTTGAGCTAATACCTACATATAAAAACACAAATCACAGCAGTATCCTCGATCTAAACACGAAATATGTATTAAACACTCGTAAATCATGCTTGTAACACACTAAGATAATGCATATTTTACGTGTTTATCAGCGGTGGAGAGAAGAGAGGCAACGACTAGTTTGGAGTTGGCCGACGATGGTGGTGGTAAAGGATAGGGGCGGTGAGGAGAGAGGGGGGGCGGCTGATGGGTTAGGTTAAAGAGGATGAAAGGAGGAGGGTGGGGGTCTGGGCGCTTCAAAGAGGTTTTTCTTTTTTTCTTTTTTTTCTTTTTTTGAGCCGTAGGTGTGGCAGACACCACACCTGGGTGTGGTGGAGTCTGGTCTTTTCTTTGTATCCAACGAGCCATGGGTGTGACAGACACCACCCCTGGGTATGGTAGGGTCTGCTACTGTCTTCTTTTTGGTGTCCAACCAGTCAGGGGTACGACATACACTACCTCTGGGTGTGGTAGGATCTGCTACTGTCTTCTTTTTGGTGTCCAGCCAATCAGGGGTGTGACAGACACCACCCCTGGGTGTGGTAGAATCTGCCATCCCATTTTTAACTTCTTTTTCTACAGGTAGGTGTGGTATATTCGACGACCCTTATTCATTTTTTATGCCATGTCTTCCCTTCGCAACTGCATGATTGAAAGTATTATAAGTTAAATTTGTGTCGATCCAATTGCCTATAAAAATAATAAACGAAATTAAAGTGAAAAAAAATAAGGCAAAATAAAAGAACGAGAAATGAGGAAAACTTAGGTTGCCTCCCAAGAGGCGCTCGTTTATGGTTATGAGCTCGACCCTTTTTGCGCTCAATTCTTTGACGAAGGGGGATCAGAAAGGGTATAAGTGACCCTTTTCTTATTTTGTTCCCCTACAATGTAGTGTTTCAATCGTTACCCATTCACCTTGAAAGATCCCGTTGTTTCACTCCAAACTTTAACAACTCCACTAGGAAAGACCTCACGGACGGACCACCTAGACTTGAGCTTGCCCGAAAAAAGCTTCAAACGAGAGTTGAAAAATAGCACCATATCTCCTTTATTAAACTCTCTTCGAAGGATATTCTTATCGTGCCATCGTTTAGTCCTTTCTTTATAAATGCGAGCATTCTCATAGGAATCTAATAGTAGCTCATCTAGCTCATGAAGTTGAAGCTTTCTTTTCTCACCTGCGTTCTTCATATCAAAATTTAGCAGCTTGATAGCCCAATACGCCTTGTGCTCTAACTCAACTGGGAGATGACACGATTTGCCATATATCAACTTGAACAGTGTCATGTCTATAGGTGTTTTGTAGGCAGTTCGATAGGCCTATAAGGCATCCAGGAGTTTTATAGACCAATCCTTTCTTGAACGATTAACTGTTTTCTCCAAAATACTCTTAATTTCACGATTTGAAACCTCTACTTGACCACTAGTTTGAGGATGGTATGACGTGGTAACCTTATGAGTGACCTCATATTGTCTTAAGAGATTTCGAATTTTTCTTTCTATGAAGTGTGAACCACTATCACTGATTACTGTCCATGGCACCCTAAACCTTAGAAAAATGATGTCTTGAATAGTTTCACAACCACTTTATCATCGTTGGTTGGGGATGCTATCACTTCTATCCACTTGGAGACATAGTCCACTGCCACTAAGATGAACTTGTTGTTACACGATGGCGGAAGCGGTCCTATGAAATCTATGCCCCACACATCAAAGACCTTAATTTTCAAGATGGAGTGTAAATGCATCTCATGTTGCTTTGAAATGTTCCCGGTCCTTTGACAGCTATCACAAGATGTCACAAACTGATTTGCATCTTGGAAAAAACTCGGCCAATAGAAACCTGATTGTAGAACTTTTGCAACTGACTTTGAAGTGCTTGCATGTCTCCCGTAAGAAGATGAATGACAATGATGAAGAATACTTGTAACCTCATCTTCAGGAACACACCTTCTAAACATCCCATCAACACACCGTTTGTACAGAAACGGTTCATCCCAAAAATGATACTTCAAGTCAGCAAAGAACTTTTTCTATTGATAGCTTAGATCCGGAGGCAAAACTTCACACTATGTAGTTGACGAAGTTCGCATACCATGGTGCATCCAATCTTTTAATGGCTAACAACTGATCATCTGGGAAGGAGTCGTCGATCGGTAGTTCATCCTCCTCCCTATTATGTGATTCTTGTCTCATCCTCGACAAATGGTCTGTCATCAAATTTTCTGTCCCTTTCTTGTCCTTTATCTCTAGGTCAAATTCTTATAAAAGTAGTATCCATCGAATCAACCTAGACTTGACATCTTGCTTGCTCAAAAGATATTTGATGGCAGAGTGGTCGGTATAAACGATGACTTTGGACCTCACTAAGTAAGACCAAAACTTGTCAAAAGCGAAGACAATTGCTAATAGCTCCTTTTTAGTGGTAGCATAGTTAACTTGGGCTTCATCAAGAGTGCGACTAGCATAATAAATTACATGAACTATCTTATTCTTCTTTTGGCCTAACACAGTACCAACCGGATAATCACTTGCATCAGTCATGATTTTAAATAAAAGATTCCAGTCCGACGGTTGCATAATAGGAGCTGTTATCAATGCTTCCTTCAACTTACGAAAAGCATCAAGACATTCATCAATGAAATCAAGGGGAGTATTTTAAGAAGAAGATTAGTTAAAGGTTTTGCACTTTTTGAAAAGTCTTTGATAAAACGCCGATAGAAACCGGCATGTCCCAAGGAACTTCTTACTCCCCTAAGTGACGTTGATGGAGGTAATTTTTCAATGATTTCCACTTTTGTTCGATCAACCTCAATTTCGCGCTCAGACATCTTGTGTCCTAGAACTATTCCATCCACTACCATAAAGTGGCATTTCTCCCATTTTAGGACTAAATTAACTTCTTCATAACGCTGCAAAACTCGAAACAAGTTAGCTAAACAACCATCAAAAGTAGTCTCATATACGAAGAAGTCATCCATAAACACGTCCATAATATCTTCTATAAAGTCAGAGAAAATAGTCATCATACATCGTTGAAAAATAATAGGGGCATTACAAAGATCGAAAGGTATACGTCTATAAGCAAAGGTCTCATAGGGACAGGTAAAAGTGGTCTTTTCTTGGTCACTAGGATGAATAGAGATTTGGAAAAATCCCGAATAACCATCTAAATAACAAAAATAGGAATGTCTGGCCAACCTTTCTAACATCTGATCTATAAAAGGAAGTGGAAAATGATCTTTTCGGGTTGTCTTGTTCAACTTTCTATAATTAATACATATCCTCCAACCCGTAGCCGTCCTAGTAGGGATAGGTTCGTTATTCGCATTCTTCACTACGATCACACCCCCTTTTTTAGGAATCACATGGACCAGACTAACCCATTCACTATCAGAAATATGATAGATTACCCCAGCATCTAGTAGCTTAAGCATCTCTTTTTTAACTACTTCCTTCATGTTAGGATTTAATCTACGTTGGTGCTCTATAGAGGGTTTATGATCATCTTCCAAGAGAATTCTATGCATGTAAATTGATGGATTGATTCCATTAATGTCGTTCATGGTATATCCTATGACCTTGCGATGCATCCTAAGTGTTCTAGGTAACTTATCAGTTTCATTTTCATTTTCATTCAGACATGCATTCACAATTACAGGATAAGTAGAGTTAGAACCAAAAAATTCATACCTTAAAGAGGAAGGGAGGGGTTTTAATTCTACCTTTGGTGCTTTATCCTCTTTACAAGTAGAACTTTTTGGCTCTAGCATCAATCTTTCAAGCTTTGCATTTCGAAGTGGAGCAGTTGATGTTGATTCTAAGGATTGAGCATACGCGGCTACCTCGGAGTCTTCATCATTTATTGAACCGTCGCTTACCAAACATTTCTCAAGTGGATCAGCTGAGTAATGATTTACAAGTTGCTCATGTGTACACTTATCAATCACGTCGATCATGTAACAAACTTTATCAGTTAAAAGGAGTTTCATAGCATTGCTTAAATCAAATTCTACCGTCTTTCCTCCAATATTTAGGGAGAGCCTTTCATTTTTAACATCGATTATAGTACCTGCAGTAGCAAGGAAGGGTCTTCCTAATATAATTGGAATGTTAGAATCTTATTCTATTTTCAAAATAACAAAATCAATCAGGATAAAGAACTTACCGACCTGGATAGGTACATCTTCAAGTATACCTACCGGATATTTTACCGATCGATCCACCAATTGGAGTGATATCGTAGTTGGCTTCAAATCACCTATACCAAGCTTCTTACAAATAGACATCGGCATCAAACTTACGCTTGCACCTAAATCACATAAAGCACGGTTAATAGAGACATTACCAATAACACAAGGAATAGAAAATAAAACTGGATCCTTAAGTTTAGGAGTCAACTTATTTTGGATGATAGCACTATACTCCTCAGTAAGGGCCACAGTCTCGCATACTTCCAACTTCCTTTTATTAGATATGATCTCTTTCAAGAACTTAGCATAAGAAGACATTTAGGAAATAGTCTCAATAAACGGGATATTGATGTGCAACTTTTTCAAAATCTCTAAAAATTTTCCGAACTGCTTTTCTAACTTAGCCTTAGCTAACCTTTGGGGAAAGGGTAAGGAGCGGGAGACACATATTTCTCAACTTTCTTCTCAACTTTCTCTTCTTCTTGCGTTTAGGTCTCATTATCCACATCTATCACATTTTCACTTCTTTCTTCATGATGACCATCTGCCCCATCATTTTCCTTCATCTTAGGTCCCTTATATTATTTTCCACTCCTAAGGGTTATAGCATTCACATGACCCCTGGGATTCATCTCGGGTTGTCCAGGTAGCATGCCCGAAGGTCTAGAGAAAGAACTAATATTTTGTACCAATTGGATGATTTGTGTCTTCAACATCTTGTTATGTGTAATTAGAGAATCCATCTTAGAGGCCAATTATTTTACTACCTCATTCATGGTTTGTTGTTGTTGCTTAAACTCTACATTCAATCTCGATTGAGTCGTCACAAACTTTTCCATCATATTTTCTAAATTAGACCTTTGAGAAGGGAGATTAGATTGAGGAGCACGAAAACCAGGAGGAGCAAAATTAGATGCGGGCATGGGGTTTCTAGGTGGATTTCTATAAGATAAATTAGGATGATTCATTCACCTAGGATTGTAAGTGTTGGAGAATGGGTCTCTCTTCTGATTAAAGTTATTAACATAGTTAACATGTTCATTATCAGAAGTATCAAAGGATGGGTGGTTTCCTAATTGACATTCAAGTGCAGAATGACCCACATAACCACATATCTCACATGCAATTGAAGTAGAGGCCACAAAATTAATACTCAAGCTTTCAACTTTTTTAAACAAAGCATCAACTTAAGAGGATATATGATCTAAAGCATCCATTTCATACTTTCCTCCTTTTGATGTCTGAGCACGCTCGTTCGCCCATTGATGGTGATTTTGAGTCATGTCTTCAATGAGAGTGTATGTCTCAACTATTATTTTGTTCATCAAAGCTCCTTCTGTAGCAGCATCAACAGTCATTCGAGTGTTGTAAGTGAGCCCGTTGTAGAAGGTGTGAATAATTAACCACTTCTCCAGTCCATGGTGAGGGTACATCCTCAATAATTCCTTGTAGTGCTCCCAAGCTTCATAGAGTGACTCTCCTTCTTTTTGTACAAAGCTTATGATTTGGTCCTCATCTGTGCTGTTTTACTTGGGGGAAAACACTTTGCAAGAAACGCCCTGGATAACTGATCCCAAGTGGTAATGGACCCAGCTGGCAATGAATGCAGTCGAATAGCATCATTGGTCACTCCATTAAGCTTAAAAGTGTCACAATACTCCAAGAAAATCGACAGGTGGAGGTTTGGGTCTTCAGTTGCGCCTCCTCCAAACTGATTCTGCGGAACCATTGAGAGTAGTGATGATTTCAGCTCAAAGTTATTAGCTTCAATAGTGGGCCTTGTAATACTCGAGTGCGTGCCTTGAACATTTGGGGCAGTGAAATCCTTAAGAAGATGATTTTGATCATCCATCGTAGCTTATTCTGTGTTCCTTTGCTCCCTTATATACCTTCTTATGTTCGCAAGAGTCACCGATAGTTCAGAATTGTTTTCGTCGTGTACTTACGTTTAATGCCCTTGCATAAAAGAAATGAGTAGCAAAGAGAATATGAAAAAATCTAGTCTAGCTTAATAACGTAAGCACTCAATATTAACACCGTAGTCCCCGACAACGACGCCAAAAACTTGATAGGTAAATCCGCAAACGCACGGACTCGTTATAGCTATCAAGGTCGATCCCACATGGACTAAGGGTTAATTATCAAATTTCACGTTATTCGACTAGCTAAATCGACGAGTAAAATAGAAGAGATTAAATTTGCGAAATTAAATAAAAGAAATAAAATAAACAACTAATCGGGTGGAATTCAATATAATGAAAGGTCAGGATTGAGTTTTCACCACAATTTCGGTGCTCAATGATGAATTATTTCAATTATCAGTGTTGGTTTAAACTAGAAAGAGTGAATTAGCCTAAATTAATCTAAAGGCTTTTTCAAGGTCTAAGGATCGTGCCTAATTAATCTCAATTTGTACCTAATTAATCTCAATTAACCTACTTTCGTGAAATCAAGATTAAATTAAACCCATTAAGTTTTATGCTAATCCAAATTAAATCCCCAAGGAATCTAGCCTACTTTCGTGGTTCGAAATCCCTGCTTAATTTCTAGAGGTCCGGTATTAATTTTCACATTTCAGTCCTTCAATTAATTACATATGATTGCTAATCCGGTGATCAAGCGAATCAACAAAATTAATTCATAAGAAATTAAGTTTAAAGATCTAAACTTTCACCAAGAACATATATTAATCCATCATCAATTATCAAAAAGTTTGGTTCTTTCCCAATCCTAGACAAGGAATCTACTCACACATGATTGGGATAAGAGAATACATCATATAAATATGCAAATCAATTATAAGAAGAAATGAATTAAAGAGAGGAAAGAATTAACCCGTCTTTTAATTAAAATCTTCAAAATATAGACTTGTAATCCAATCTTGTACAAGAAATTTGTGTCTTCCTTCAATACTTGAACAAATCTTCAAAATATAGACTTGTAATCCAATCTTGTACAAGAAATTTGTGTCTTCCTTCAATACTTGAACTCTAAAATAGATGCTAATTGACGGCTCCAATCTTGTACAAGAAATTTGTGTCTTCCTTCAATACTTGAACTCTAAAATAGATGCTAATTGACGGTTAAGAGAACAAGAACCAAAGATCCTAAACTCTAATCTAAAATACATATTTATAGGTCCCAAAAAATCTGAAAAAAGATAAGGCCCGAACCACGGGCGTGGTGCGCATCACACCAGGGTGTGGTGGAATCTGTCTCGCTCATTTTGTGCTTGTTCGTACAGTTTTTGGTGTTTTGGCTGTAACTTCTTCGTCTGACTTCGGAATGAGGTGATTCAAGTTGTGTTGGAAAGCTGTTAAAGAGATCTATAACTTTTATCTTTTGAGTTTTTTCGGATTCGAACTGCGTCATGGTCGAAATTCCAGTTCTTCATACTCGTGCATCCATTTCCTTCTCAAGCCATGCATTCTAAATCTCGTTGTTACTTCAAACTCTTGTTTAACTTCCAACGATCATCGAATCTTTCAATCTTGAGCCAATACCTGCATATAAGAACACAAACCACAGCAGTATCCTCGATCTAAACATGAAATATGCATCAAACACCCATAAATCATGCTTGAAACATACTAAGATAATGCATATTTTACGTGTTTATCATTATAGAATCTTGGTCAACTCTATGTTCGAACTAGTGAGTAGTTATCCATAGCTGATCTAGCATTAGCGGGAAAAAGTGATGTGGAGGATGACGACGACAATAATGGAGCTTTTACAGGTCTAAGAGCCAAATAATGTTTGCAGCAATGTTGATCAATAGAACATTGGTACTGGTTTCTTTACATCAAATAACCACACTGTTAGTCTGGTTTTTTTTAAAGGGAACTTTGAGTAATTATTTTCAACAACTACAAATGAATTTTATGATAATTCATCATCTTTTAAGCAAGGTGACATGATTATCCTCGGTTGTGTTTCTCTTTGTATGGGAAAAAGGTAGTATTTCTCTTGGAAGAGGGGTCACAAATAATGCAGAATTCAGCCCCATTCTTTGTTTCCTTCCCCATCTAATACTATCAGTCAAGATTAAAGAACTAAAATTTCATATGTACCTTCCATTTTAATTTTCAGAATGTGACTCATTGTCTTCCTTTAATTATATGTAAAACAATTTTCTTCTAATGATTGTTGCAACTCCTTGTGAGCAAAGCAAAGGGTCGCTCATCAAGACTACGGAGAAGAAAATCAGAAACTTTACGTGTTCAATATATAAGTAACAAGGATGTGAGGTTCGTTATAACATCTGCTCCTTTTTTATCTGCTTCTTCTCCTCCTGTTATTTAGATATTTTGGATGGTTATTTAGTTAATAAATATGCTTCTATTGTACAACTTTGCTTTATTTAGGGTTATGATTGGAACTTGGAATGTCGCTGGAAGGTTCCCATCAGAGGAAGTTGAACTTGATGAGTGGCTTTGTAAAAGAGAACCAGCTGACATATATATTCTTGGGTGAGATTGTCCCCTTGTTAACTGTATAACTTAATTATTTGAGTTCCATGACCATTACATATCTTCATTTGTCTGTCTACTATTTATCATAGTAAATTTAAATGAATATCTAGTGATGTTCCGGAAGGCAACAAAGTAGGTGTTACATGTAATTATTTTTTCACGGTAGCCAGTTTCGGATGAGAATAACTTGACCTCATAATGAATGATATTACTATTTGGATGAAAATACTCTAAGCTGGTGTATGTTTGTCATCTATGGTAATATATTTACGTGGACTCCTGTCCGAGAGCATAAGTCAAAAACAAATAGTGCATAGGGAGCTAATACAATTCTTCATTTTATGCCTTCAACATAAGATAAAACTTGTATCTGTTGTAACTAATGCATCATCGAAAAATTCTCTTGTATAGATAAAATGATTTATGACATTGAACGCACTTGACACTTTCCTACATAAGTATATTTGAGTTAACTGAGGTTTCAAATTATACAAATGTATACAAGTGGAAGAATTGTAGCAACCACGTAAAACTATATTGGTAATTCTACCGGGTTCCAGTTAAGATTTTTTGACAGAATCGTTTCTGCATAAAATTTTGGATCCTATCTTTTTGTTTTTAAACAAAATTTCTATGCGCAGCTTTCAAGAGGTGGTGCCATTGAATGCTGGAAACATTCTGGGAGCAGAAGATAACAGGCCTATTCCCAAATGGGAATCCATAATTCGAAGAACACTTAATAGTAATTCCTTACAGTCAAAGCCATCATATAAAAGTTACAGTGCTCCTCCCTCACCTGTATCAAGAGCACCCCTTTCTGATAGTTCACTTGCAAATAAAGTACACGTGCCTGGTAACCATGCTTTTGAAAGGGGTGAACAAGATAAATCTGTAAGCTTTGGGAAGAATTTCCAGTGGAATAGGATCAACTCCAATAACTATTCAAATAAATTGGATTGGCCTGAATACTCATTAGACAAGCCACAAAAAGATATAAAATCGCGAACAAAACTAAGAAGAGTGTTAAGCAGCAGCCAAGGAATTGGCTTTGGTTGGCTGGATGGATCTAAAGTTTATTCTTCTGAAAGTTTATCTTCGAGTGTTGGTTTGAAGAGGGTATATCGTAGCTCAGGTAACCTTGGAATGTTGTGGTCTGAACGAGAAGAAGCATCTGATGTTCTTGAATCACTAAAGGATGTGTCTGATAAGTCATCTGAAGAAGATTCTTCACCAGAAAATGAAGTGGAGAGGGGTGAAAATGAAGGAAGTGGAGAATGTTCAAACCCCCGTCCTAGATTTGTTCGTATTGTCAGTAAACAAATGGTGGGCATTTACATTTCAGTCTGGGTTTGTAGAAGATTGAGAAGACATGTAAATAACTTAAAGGTATCTCCAGTTGGTGTTGGACTTATGGGATACATGGGAAACAAGGTTATTACTCCACTCTCGAACTTTACCTGCACTTTTGAATTTTTCGCTGAGTAGATCTGCAATCACTGGTTTCTTTTTATTATGCAGGGATCTGTTTCTGTTAGCATGTCTCTCTTCCAAACACGATTTTGTTTTGTTTGTTCTCATTTGACATCTGGTCACAAAGAAGGAGATCAACAGAAACGGAACTCTGACGTGCATGATATCTTACAGCGTACCCGGTTTTCTTCTATCATAGCTGTGGATCAACCACAAACAATTCCATCACATGAGTAAGAAATGACTTAATTTGCTTTTGAACATCATTTTCCTTTTTCTTGTTGTGCTATTACATTTCTTTTTTCTTATTTTTAACTCAAATACATTTATTCAGTTACTTAATATGAACATATACATTTATACATTTATCATACCAGAATTTGATCATTTAAACATATTTTCACATGATTAAATGGATACATCGGCTGTAGTTACAGACAATGTGACTGCATATGTAATCACTGTAAAATTCCAGATGACTGTTATGCTCAAATTTTAAGTCGATTGTTTGTGGACTACAGCGATAACTGTTATGCTAAAAGTTTTAAGTCGGTTGTTTGTGGACTATAGCAAAACTCTGAAATTGTAGCAAGGGTTGAGGGTTTTAATTTTATACTCAACAGTAATGTTATCAATCAATCCTAACATGTAAAAATATCCATGTCAGAAGGGCCTCAAGGCATGAAAGGCCTGTAGTGAAATACGATTCACTTGAAAACATATTGAAGGCTAGCTAAATATGTTTAAATTGTCAGTGATGAGATTTAAATAATCTCCTGAATCTGTTCCTCTTATACCATGTCTGAAAACCACTTATGCAATGTCCCGTTTTGTACTATTCATGTGGTTTTATTAAAATCTGATGCATACTGGTCCTTTTTGAATGGGAGCAGCCGTATCTTCTGGTTTGGGGACTTAAATTATCGCCTTAACATGTCAGATGCTGGAGTAAGGAAGCTTGTTGCAATGAAACAGTGGGATGAACTCATGAACTATGATCAGGTATATGTCATGCACTAGTTTCTCTCAATAGTTGATAAATTATGTGCATTACTTGAGTTAACATGCATATGGATTTACCAACCCATATGCGGACAAAATACAAGCAAATGTATGAAGAGGCCGCTATACATAATCCTATTAGTATGTGAGGACTTTATTTTAACATAGATAATATCCCGATTAAGGAAAGAGTCAGCCATATATAGAAGATTAATAAAGATCAGAATAAAGAGAAATTAAAAACTATGAAACCAGAAGATGCTTTGGCTGTTTTAATGAATCAACTTTGTAAAGACTTTTGTGGCTAAACATTTGATGAACCTGACCCCGATGTAGAAAAGAAACTCATACAAATGAGACTTTGTCAGATCTGCTATGTAGAAGATTTTCTAATGGATTAACTTAAACTAGTCTCTATGCTTGAAAATAAGCAACGAATGATTGGTGGACAGTACAAATTATTAGGAAACTATCCAAGCCATTGGATACTCTTCTAGAAGAAGCATATCTAAAGAAAACACCTAAAAATGATAGATCTAGTGGAGCTGTTCAACTTTTTATGTTAAGAAAACTAGAACTGTACTGTCAGTTATCTAAGGCATTTAAGCAAACCAAAAGGCAACATGCATATTCCAACAAACGGGGGGATTTTTGTCCATGAGAGCTAACATAGTAATTTTATGCCTGTGATATCTATTTCATAGTTGAACAATGAGATCAGGAGGGGGCACATATTTGATGGATGGATGGAGGGCTTGATTGACTTCCCACCTACATACAAGTATGAAATAAACTCGAATAAGTACGTTGGAGAAAATGCTAGAGAGGGTGAGAAGCGAAGGTCCCCTGCCTGGTACATATTTTCTCTTCGCTAGGTTTGAACGACGTATGTATATATGTATGTATGTATGTGCCATCTTGTTTGTATGTATGTGTTTATGTACGAGTGCCACTATGACATTTTGTTGTATATGCTTCTCAATGGTAATTTTTCATGAACATTCAGGTGTGACCGCATACTGTGGTTTGGGAAGGGAATTAGGCAGCTCTCTTATTGGAGTTCTGAACTTGATCTCTCTGACCACCGTCCTGTTAGCTCGATTTTTTATGTAGAAGTCGAAGTATTTAATGAAGGGAAATTACAAAGAGCACTAAACTTCACAAATCCTGAATTACTTCCAGAAAATCTTTGTTTTGAAGAAAATTGATATGGATCCTTCATATTAACTCTATAAGTCAATTAAGTATGTATTGGCATATTCAAGGCCGGATTAAAAGGATATCAAATGTCTCTGGGTGCTGCTTTCCGAAGTCCAATTAGGTAATGTCTGAAGGTATTTTGTTTTTATGTTTCAGGTTCTCTTGTTTGTATGCTCATGGTTTCTAATTTTCCCATATTCTTATGCAGGGATGCTCCTAATCCATTCCGGGGTGACTTAATTTATCCTGATCTCTGGTTCAAATTTTCTTCTGCAGGAAATATATGATTGGTTAATTGCACTTGCAAAAGACGAGTGGATGAGTTTTTACGGGATATTTATAGGATTTTGATTACATTACAATTGAGGTTCGAAGTAACATAATGAGAGCTAATTCTGAAAATGATATTAGTCAAACTAAGAAGAAAGAGAAGGGGCACATGGTTTTCATCATGAAGGGATTATCTGATATCTCGTCGTCAGATTCTGGTGTCATTGTATTTGTGTTACGATTGCTTATAAAATTATTCTATTGAACACACGAGAGTGTTCTCTGGGTGTTTTGAGTTCTAGTGTAAAGCTGTTGGCGATAGTTTCTTAGACATCACTAATTTTTTTAATTATCTGTTAATTTTATTGTGCTTCCCTCTTGATTCTGTTTACTAGGGGTGATTAATTGAGGATTTCCCAAGTGAATTAGTAAATATTCTCTTGTATACTTGTCAAGGTAATGGTCTTATCTTTTGCTTAGGTTTATCTCCCCTTTGCTAATTTTACATCTTATATGAAACTTTTGCTTATATAAATGACAAAATACAACAGGAAACATCAATAACTTCTGAGGAGATTTGTAAATGCAAAGTGCAATCGATGTGCCAGGTTAATAGGTTATTGCCTCCTACCATAACTGTGCTCTTCTTCTGCTATTTCTTTTTAAGGATCAAAGAACTGGGGAAGAAAAGGAAGGGGCTTCTATTTTTGCACAAACAACCCTCCCCACCCAACCAAAAAAAAAAAAAAAATCTCGGTGCCCGGGCGGTCTCTCTTTGTGTTTGTTTTTGTTTCCTATCTCTATGTTGGTTTCTTCGTCTTGCTTTTTCTGGTTCAGGGCTTTGTTAAACTGAGATAAAGTCATTTATTACCGGGATTAATGATGATGAAACAACCGAGGCACTTCCCAGTTTAAAGTCAAGGTTAAAAATAAGTAAACACACTAGACTATAGTATGCACAAGTCTTCAAGTTAGGTTAGCTTTTGAGCAACCCATCCCATATTTTAACTGAAAGGTAGAGGAGATGGCTTGTGAATCAGGGTATAAAGATATTGACACTGGTCTTTAAAGTTTTGTAGGTTGCATATGCAAGTTACATTTTTAAAAAAATTGTCGATATAGGTAAATTTGGAGGATTGCAATCCTCAAACATGACATATATAATTAACTTCAGCTGATAATTTGACGTTAAACAATTCGAACAAAGGAATTTGTCTACTGAATAAGTTGGTTGAAGTTAGGTGCATCTCCGATGACTACTTTTACCTAGGTAGCTATGAAAAATGACTTGAGGAATGTTAACCAACAGCAAGACTAAGAAGAATATTATGACAAATGACTTTACATCTCATTTATATGCGTACTGCTTTCACACTGTGTCTTTCAAACTTTGTCTTTGACACTAATGGAGCTCATGAGGCTACACCTCAGAGCAAAGTTCTCAATTACAGTGTGTATATTATTGTTTCATTTAGTAGGTGCATTTGACTCAGAGCTCTCTCCATACTACTACAGTGAGTTGTGCCCTCTTGCTGAAGAGATCGTTAGGCAAAATGTCGAGGCAGCAGTTTATCGTGACCCATTATTGGCAGCAGCTCTCTTGAGACTCCATTTCCATGACTGTTTTGTTCTGGTCTAATTCTTTGGCTACTTAATGTTTTCAAATTTGAGTTCTTGTTATTGTTAAGTTTAATACTAATATTGTGAAAAGTTTGTGTAGGGATGTGATGCATCCTTACTACTTGATGACACAGTTGCAATAGTCAGTGAGAAGACAGCAGTTCCAAACTTGAATTCTCTTCGTGGGTTCGAGGTGATTGATAGAATCAAATATTTGTTGGAGGAAGCTTGCCCTTTGACTGTATCTTGTGCTGATATTTTGGCAATTGTTGCTAGAGATGCAGTTGTTTTGGTAAGTTTTAGCACCAAGTTCCATATTCTCCTATATAGAGATACGTAAGAAAACAGACACAATTCGAGATGGGCATCTTGTATTAATATTTGTATACTCGTGTTCTACAGTGATGACTAGGTTCATACTAATCATGAATTGTCAGTATGCTGCATGCCAATGGTATTTGTTTTGCAGGTTGATATGACAAAAAAGAGTCTGTATAAATCTTTAGAAGTATTAAAAGTTTCAACCTACCTAGCCATTTAAAATAACAAAAGAAACTTCTGTATTTAATTCCTGTGAAGTACCGGTAATCCTACGACTGAATTAAAAATAACCGTATTGTTATAGTTTTTGACGTGTAGAAGAAGTTTAGTTTTAGTTTAAAGATACAGTGATGGTTTTTTATGTTCCATATGAGCCTACCTATGATTCATTGAGTATTTAGGTCTCCATCAGAATGCTTACATTCATCAGTACTGAGTTATATCAAACTGGATATTAACTGCTGCAAGAGAACATGAATCTTTGTTATGATATTTGGATAGTTTTTTTTTTACAAACTTGGTAAACAATTTTGCCCTTACTGTTCTTTGAGTTAACCATTTCTCGGCTTTCTATGATCAATATGCTTTCCTTTGTTTTAACTGTGAGTTCTTCGTACAGAGAGGGGGACCGAGCTGGGAAGTATATTTAGGGAGAAAAGACTCCCTGCAAGCGAGTGTCACTCTTGCAAACAAAATGATACCTGCTCCAAACTCCACTCTTGAGGTTCTCATTGCCAACTTTGCAGCACAAGGGCTTGACGTAGTAGACCTGGTAGCTCTATCAGGTACTGATAGCTCACATGTTTAATATATCCGTAGTATGATGAAAAAATTTATGTAGCGTTAATTACAGAGACTCCCTGTAGTATTGCTATTTTGCATCTATCCCTATGGTTTCATTGTTGCAGTTCGACTTCCTAGTTTTTTTTTTTTTTTTTTTTACTCTTTTATCCTCAGATAAGACTTTCAAATGTCATCCAGGGAGCAATACTTGCCAAAATGTTACGAAGGGTAACTGAGACAGAAAAATTTAAAACAGGCATAATGAAACTACGGGGGTAGTAAGTGCGAAACAGGGACTCTTTTGTGTGTATGTGTGTTTTTTTTTGTTGGGGGAGGGGGATATATGCAATTATCTCATAATGTACCATCTAACTGAAGGTTAAACTACGTTTTATTTTAACTTTGGATAGAGAACACACCTACTTGGGGAATTAAAGTGACCTTTAATATGCGTTGCAAATCAAATTAAAAACAAATGTTTAAGCAACGATAAGGGCAGACAATTTTGAGCGTTATCCCTGGGAAATCATGAGCAGAACAGCATGTCACCAATATCGGTAGGATTTTCCACCATCCGCGTCTACGTGATCAGATCCTATGGTCTAATACCAATAGGGTCTCCCGTAGCGAGAATCAAATTAACCCAAAAACTTAAGCCATTAGATATTGACTTCGAACTTCCTATTTAGTCTTTCCATTGTTGGGATTATACTCACACGTGAATACCGATGGTAATTAACTGCAGGAAGTCATACCATCGGAAGATCAAGATGTACTAGCTTCAAAGGGAGGCTATACGGTCAGCTAGCGTATGAAGGGCCTCCGTTCTCCCTCGAATATAGAAGTTATACATTCCGAAGTTCTTTGCAGGCAATATGCCCAACAAATGGGAGAGACAATGCCTTGGTCCCTCTAGACCTCAAGACTTCAAGGAGGTTCGATAACCAGTACTACCTCAACTTGCTTAGAGGCCTCGGCTTGCTTCAGAGTGATGAAGCGCTTGTTTCTGAGAGCGTAGAGGAGAGTGTTATAGAGATAGTTTGGGCTTACGCTCAGAATCAAGAGCTTTTCTTTCGGGATTTTGCAAAATCTATGATAAAGATGGGGAATATTAATGTGCTTACTGGAAGTGAGGGACAAGTTAGAGAGCACTGTCGATATTTGAATGTTTAGATGGAGAGTTAATGAACAAGACGAAGGTTTCTTTTGCTTGTTGATGATGCATTTATATCTAGAATGATATATGATTGTAATGAAACTAACGAAGTTTTGAAATGTTGCATATTATGTCAAGATAAACTGTTCTATTATCTCTATTGCTTGATTTTATTTTGTTCCGTGTGAGATGAGGCCCACTTGATTAGAATTAGGTGATTCCAAGTTTATTCTTTAGCAAACTCATTCGCCAAACACAAAAAAATAATAAAAATTTAAAAAAAATTAAAAAAGAAATAAAAAAAATTTAAATTTAGTTTTATTCTCCTTTCCATTTCATCCTCCTCTTCTCTAATCCTGGCAGCTAACAGAGGGAGTTATGTTTCCTCCTCTTTTAAATAGTGTATTTCTGCATTTTTTTTTTCACCATTTGAAATTTTTTTGGTTGTCTATGAATATGAGGATTCGAACCCACGACTTCTCATATATAAGTCATGCTACCGTGAGTACAAATTTTATTAAAACGTCCTAGTCATTCACAGAAATGATAGGATGGAATCTTGAAAACTTTAGTTCTTTTCTTTATTAGTTAAACAATCTCATTCGTATTTAAAATTTTAACTCTTCTCTAACCAAGGGTCGATATTAGCATCTTTTAAGGAAATGGACAATCAAATTAGACAAAAGCATGGTTAGCCCACTCGTGTGTTCCTTATTACATGCATTAGCTCCACAAGAAAAGAAATCCCCAAAGAGAGATAAAACTTGATGAAATATAAATCTACATAGAATATGTCACGCCCCGGGCTCACGGGCCTGTTGGCGGGTGCAAGCTGTGGGACCCACTGAGAGCTACTCAATGTTGGCTAAAATCCCCTATCAAAATGCTAGCATTAGTTGTTCTTGGGCTTTTCTCTATTTAAATCACTAACATTTCTTCACACTAATCTACGTGGGACTAAAGTGGGGGTGTCACAATCACCCCACCTTACAAAGACGACGTCCTCTTCGTCACGACATGACAATTGGCACATCCCAGTGTCACTGCCAGACGATGTGGGCTCTAGAGGTGGCTCCCACCGCATCCACGCAGTGTAACACTTAGCCCCGTATAGCACTTATATCCACACTTACGGCTAGCAACTTTGTTGATACCATTTGTCATGTCACGCCCCCAAAATGCGCAATTTATTTTGAGTAAACCATATTGTTAAGGTTTTCGGCTTGTATCAGAATATCTACGTTCAGTACCGAGCTATAGCAAACTGGATATAACTACTGCAAGAGAGCAGGAATCTTTGTTATGGTATTTGGATGGTTTCTTTTGTACAAACTTGGCCTTAAATGTACGTGGGGATCAAATTAAGAACAAAAGTTTAAGCAGCAATCTCCCACTTCATCGATGAGTATATTGCATTATCCACAAGAAAGCATGGACCCTTGAACAAATGACAAGGGCAGCGAATTTATAGCATTATCCATAAAAAATCATGAGCTAAACAACGTGGCTACCAGCATCAACAGGATTTTCCAGCATCTGTGGCTACATGATCACATCCATATTGACTTCAAACTTTCTATTTAATTTTTTTTTCCCGTTGTGGGATTATACTCACACATGAATACCAACGTACGGTAATTAACTGCAGGGAGTCATACCATCGGAAGATCAAGACGCGGTACAAGCTTCAAAGGGAGACTATACAGTCAGGTAGCATACGAAGGACCTCCATTCTCCCTCGAACACAGAAGCTACACATTCCGAAGATCTTTGCAGTCAATATGCCCAACATATGGGAGAGACAATGCCTTGTGCCTCTAGACCTCAAGGAGGTTTTATAACCGATATGATCTTAACTTGCTTAGAGGCCTGGGCTTGCCTGCACTTGTTTCTGAGAGAGTAGAGGAGAGGGTGACAGAGTTAGTATGGGTTTATGCATGTTCAGGATCAAGAGCTTTTCTGTACGTAGGGACTTTGCTAAATCCATGATAAGGATGGAGAAGATTAATGTGCTTAGTGGAAGTGAGCGGCAAATCCGAGAGAATTGTGGATGTTTGAATGTTTAGATGGAGAGCTAATGAACAAGATGGAGTTTTATGCGTTTGTTTATATATGATGCATTGATTTGTCTAGAATGATATATATAATGCTTGTGATGAGACTGGTGAAGTTTTTAGATGTTGCATATTCTGTCAAGATGAACTTTTCTATTATCTCTATTGCTTAGCTTGTTCAATGTGACATGAGGGGATGAGGCCCATTTTATTTAATTAGAATTAGGTGACTCGAACTTTATTCTTTAGCGAACCCATTTGCCAAACATCAAAAATAATAAAATTTTAGTTTTGTTCTTCTTCCCGTGTCATCCTCTCTTCCCTAATCATGGTTGGTAACAAAGGGAACTGTGTTTCCTCCTTTTTTTTAATAGTGTATTGGTACATTTTATTTCATTCATATGCAAGTCATGTCAAGATGCAGGCTTGCGAGCCTCTTGGGGATGATATAAGCCGTGGAACTTACTGAGTTTAGCGCATTTTTTGATCAAAACATTGCCAAAATCGACTAGTCACTGCTACACTTGGCTTCTTAGACTTGCTACTTAAAACCATCAAATATCTCTTTATTTTTCGATGTGGGACTAAACATTGGGGCGTCACAAGTCATGCTACTACGAGCACAAATTTTATCAAAACACTCTACTCATTCACAGCGGTGATAGGGTGAAATTTTGAAAATTTTAATTGTTCTCTTTATTATTTAGATAATTTCACTCGTATGTTTAAATAATCTTTACTTGTATATAAAAATTTAACTGTTCTACAACCCATGTTTCTTTTTTTGGCATCGGATATTGGAATACTTCCAAAGAATCTAGACAATTAATATTAGATAAAATGATGGTTAGTCCTGTTAAAATGTAGAGATATAACTCTCAAATCTCACCGTAAGTTTGAAGTTTTGACCTTATAGTTAGGGACTTTACGAAGCCCTCTTTTGCATTCCTCATCACATGAATTAACTCCATAGGAAAGAAACTATATAAGAGGATAAAAGTTGATGAAATTTGAATCTCCATGAGAAGATTTTCCCACAATTTTAAGTGAACCAATTAAGAGAGAAATTAATGTGCTAACTCCCATTTGGAAATCTCTCTTTTAGAAGCTCATTTATATTACTACTTTATATTATAAATATATTAAGGCAGCTCAATGGACAAACTCTCACCGTTGTGGGGGTCTAGAGAAAG
>NC_033801.1:2364522-2411780 GCF_001876935.1 Asparagus officinalis | reverse complement strand
ACCCTCGTATTAAATTATATATTATATTATAGTATATTATATTTTCGCTCTCGTTGATACATGATCCAAAACACATCGATGTTCTTTGTAATTTTATTTCTAAATAGTTCATGTGTAGTATATTACATTTATCAGTATTGATTTTCATTTCCAGACTTTAACAATTGGATTGATAGTATCCACATGTTGGATACTATTAATAGCAACGTAGCTCAATTTATATTATATTATATTATATTATATCATTATAATTTAAATAAAATAATTAAAGAAACAAAATATACAACTCTCAGTTCCTTCTAAATAACTCCTCTCCCCCCTCTCTCTCTCTCTCTCTCTCTCTCTCTGAGCTTCAAACAAACCCTAGAAACAGAGGTGAGGTTCTGCTAGAGCTCTAGATTGGAAGCTCATAATTGAAATTGGAACTTCCCCCTGTTACCGCACTATTTTCAATCTAAAGCAACGATCTCAAGATCAGGTGGCCTCTGCCAAAATCTTTTTTTTTTAACTTTATTTATTGCTAATTTTCTTGAATGTTTTTGTTGCATGCGTGTAATCTGTTCTCTTTCACAATGGAAAGATCTTTCTCAGACAAGAACTGCTCAATCCCCCCTTATTTTTTTAGACAATAATTGAGTTTTAATTTTCAGGATCAACTAAAGTTTCCATTTTTTTTTCTAGTGTTCTTTCTTAATTTAGCCTCTGGTAATATGAACAAATTTTCTTAAATTTGGATTATTTTTAGATTGTTTTCATTATTCATAATTTCGCCTAGTGGGTTGATTATTCAGTAGAAACTGATGAAATTCATTCATCATAGCCAATGCATGTTTGTAATTTTAATCCAATTGCAAGTTTTATTGTCACACATTACTTTAAATCTTCAATAGTTACCAATTTATTAAACTTCCAATTTCTATTACTATTTTTTGGAGAACTACCAAAAGAAGGATCAACTGAAATTTTTGACAATAGAATGAAATTTTTGACAATAGAATTCTTATGGGCTTAGATAAGATTGTATTATGGGTTAATTGCGGATAGAACCCCTTAGTATCACTGTCTTGAACTTACTATCCGTCTAGATTTATTTTTGCAGATTGACCTCCTGGGTGATTTCTTTCTTTCTGTTTTTTTTTTTTTTTTATTTGTTGACAAATAGACCTCTGAGGGTAAGATAATAAAAATGTTCACTTAGGCGGGCCTATCAGTAAAGAAAAAAATAGAGGGGCAGTAAGTTCAAAACAGCTATAGTACAGAGGTCTACCTGCCCTTGTAGATAGCCTGCATTGAACTTTATAAGAAGAATGTAAATTTCTATTAATCTCTCTTCGCAATTAATTTCAAGCTTGATATACACACAAGTTGTTTATAGTTGAACAATTTTATCTTATATTTGAATCTATTTTTATTCCTTGAATTGCTCGTAATGTCGGATATTTTTTTTTCAAGCAAGTACAATTGTTGAAATTTCAATTCTTAGAGAAGAAATTAGCCTGAACCTTTTTCCCCTTCTCTTGCTTAGGACTCACTTCTTCTTTTATAAATGGAGCCTGAAGATCCAAAGGATTGGCACAAGAAACGTATAAAGATGGAGCAAGATTACATATTGAACAATCGTGACAACATCGATAACTTCCTTGATGACATTTGGAGCAATTGCGATTTGGAACCTCCCAACCTTAGTGAAGAATTCTCCAATGCCATTTTTGGTGTCAATGACCAGCAGATAAATCCTCAAAGTGTTATCAAGGAAGAGAATTTTACCGAAGAAAACAACTCGTGCACTTGGCACGAAAATTTTGTCACGAAGGAAGAAGTTGTTAATGATGGAAGCAACTTGAATATTCAAGGTAAAAACAACCAGAGTGCTAGAAAGAGGAATGAGGGTAGCTCTAGTCGATCAGTAGAAAGAGCAGAGATACGAAGGCAGAGGATGCTCAAGAACCGTGCTTCTGCTGCTCGATCTCGTGCTAGAACTCTGGTACCAGAAAAGCTCCAGTAGTAGTAACATTTATTTGAAATTTTTATTTTTATTTAAATTTGGGTGTTGTTTATTTCATGTTCTTCTTGTTGATCTTTTGAGATGGAAATTTTGTACAGATTCGGCGAGCAAATTTGGAAATGGAGGTAAACCCCCCCCCAACCCACACACACACAAAAAGATAAAAAAAACCTCTTATTTTCTGTTTCTGGGAAGGTCAATGTGTGTATGCTTGGTCTTCTATAGGAAGTATTAATCTTTCTAGATCAAATTCTTTCGGCATAGTTTTCATCATGCCGAACAGGTATTTTCAGTTTTATATTCACTGTAAAGGGAGTGAAGTGTTAAGATTATGCAGTTAGGAAATAAAAAAATAAAAAAAATACTTGGTATTCTTTCTAGTCACTGTAAATGAAAAAACTTACCCACATCTGAAACTAATAACAAAACTAACAATTATTCTTTCATAAGCATTTGCTTTAACAAACATGCACACAGAGACAAAAGAAAGAGTAATGCTTTTTCTTCTTTCTTTCTTTTTTTTTCTCCAGCAGAGAGCCTCAGAGCATGAGAAAGAGAGAGAACAAACAAGAGCTGAAGGAAAAGTGTCGCGCTGCAAAAGTTGCTCATGGTGAGACTGGACAAGATGAAGGACAAATCTACCACCATTATATAGAATGTAAAAGCCTACTCTCTTGAGGGTAGGGTCATATTGTGTCTTGGCTAAGTTTTTGGCTTGTAATAGTTGTAAAATATAATGTACTTACAATATATATACATACATATACTTAAAAATGTGTATCTAGAATTATGCCCTCAGCTTTATATCACAACGAAAGCAGACTCATGTGAGCAATGAGGAAATTTGGGCACTACATTGCTGCTGAATAGAGCAATGAGGAATGAAACAAGAGGAATTTGATCTGTATGTGGAGCTGGATGAGAACAAATATGATTGAATAGAATGTTTAGAGCCTGGCAGCACCAAACACCAAATGCAATTAAGCATATGCGTGACAGAAAGAATGAAAGAATAACCAAAAAGAAAAGTTAAAGAACTATTAGTTAATTTAGCTAATCTTAAAATAAACAGCATCTAATAAATAGTTAAACTAG
Organism: Asparagus officinalis; assembly: GCF_001876935.1. Taxonomy (NCBI): domain Eukaryota; kingdom Viridiplantae; phylum Streptophyta; class Magnoliopsida; order Asparagales; family Asparagaceae; genus Asparagus; species Asparagus officinalis. Next base: position 2,408,680 of record NC_033801.1, on the reverse strand, counting down.
TAAAGAATGCTTGCAGAACCAAACAACATAAACATTAGTTGTCTACTCGGTACTCAGCAAAAACTTCAAAAGAAATTAATATATATCATGCCCACAGCTTAACTCCAAAAACATTTATATACAAGAACCAGCAACGTAACATAAGTTAGGCAGGTAAGCATTTAAGGCTCCCATTCTCAGCTCACTCAAAACACATAGCCGTTACGCGAAAGAGAACGCATGTTGGACACCTAATACGCTCTAAAACAAGAAGTAAGAACTACCGTAATGAATTTGAAGAAAGACATACAGTACCCTGATTCCGTAAGGATGGAACACTATGCTTTGCTAACAAGGAGTTGATGATAACCGATATTTATTCACCATTTTCCCACCTCATTGTCGTTGTTACTCAACTGTTTTCCCACGAAGATCAGTCAATCTCCGAGCTCGAGTAAGGTTCATAGCCAACCTACATTAAGAAAGAAAGTATCATAAGCGAGTCTCGAAGTTTCTGATTTGTTAAGCATCAGATTAGTGTTCCTTTTTAGTAGACAACTTTTATTGTTCTGCGGCAAGAAAAGTTACAGACAGTAAGCAAAGATAAGCATTGACTGTAGAATGAGATATTAGTAGGAAGGAGAAATTTTGTCTATTTTTCAAAGTTCAGCGGACCATTCACCTTACAAATTTGGAAACCATCAAGACAAAAACAAAACCAAAAAAAAAAGACAAAGAAAAGATGAAGAATAAACTTGTCATAGAAAGGTGATACTCACAGAATAATCATCATAAATGCGCCAAATAGTTTCCCCTAAAAGGTTTCCCACGGACAAAACTGTCAACTGAGGGAAACTCATTTTCTCCGGTATAGGGATAGTGTTCGTGATAATGACTTCTTGAAACAGGCCGCTAGACAATCTCTCGATTGCGGGAGGGCTGCCATGATAAGCAAGGGACTATCAACAATTTGAACAATAGAAAAGATGTGATATATAAAGTAAGGGAACATCAAAGTACAAGAGATACATTAACAGAAAGATTCACGAAAACACCCAAATAAATGCTTGGAAAAGACAAGTCCGCAAAATAAAAAATAAAATTTCCAAAGTTGACGCTCTCCCTGGCTACTTCTGGCTATGTCACATTTTATTACATATCATTATCATATAATTTAGCATCAAACTCAATGACAACTAATATTGTCATCATGTACCCAGTAGAACTTGAGTTTCCAACCAACTAAATAATAAGTAGGGAACACAAAACCATGTTCTCCTATCTAAGACTATAAGTTAGGTACATTTTGTTCTCTCAAGGAAACCAGAACATATCAGCGGATAAAGGTTACCTAAAAACAGCATGTGTGCTGCATGCATACACTTCTCTTGCTCCTTCTTGATGTAAAAGAGCTGCCCCTTTCGCAATGGTACCTAACTCCAACAAAACAACAATTTAAATGTCAAAATGAAAACTTTAATAGCATCCAAAAGGATCGACATGTATGCATACAAATTGGTGATAACATGTAGATATGCGCAAATCCATGAACACACACAGGCACAACATAATACATATAAATGCATAGTTATGCACAGACAAAGTTCTACATTCCCAACTATTATTGCACAGACAGCAAAAAACTTCTATGCAGGAGATAACTAACCAGCAGTGTCTATCATATCATCTACCATGACAGCCACTTTTCCTCGGACATCACCAATCAGATTCATCACCTGAAAAATTGCTTAGGTCTTTAATTTGGAATCTAAAAGTTGAAGGAAAGTCACTAAGAAACAACAAAGTTATGCCGTTGAAGATAAATAAGAAAAAAATTGAGCCTTAAAATACCATAAAATGAATCCAATGAATTAGTATGCTTAAAATTTTAAAATTGTAAGCTTGTTACAGATGAAACTGTTGAGAATGGTTGGTCCAAACCATTAGTCCCACATGGAAAAATTGTAGAACTCAACATGGGTATATAAGTGGGGGATTGTCTCCACATAGTAACGAGGCCTTTTAAGTTAAAACCCCACACTTGTGGCCCTCTCCACATAGTAACGAGGCCTTTTAAGTTAAAACCCCACACTTGTGGCCAAAAGGTGTTTAAGTTGGGGACAATATCATTACTATGTGCTTGGACCGGCGGACCCAGTTGGTCCCCTCCTAAACAATTGGTATCAAAGCTTGATGGTGAATCCACGCACTTGTGAAGCAGTACCGGTAGCTGGGCTTGGTGGAGTTAGGAAGAACTCGGTAGAACCTAAGGCGATGAGTCGCTACAAAAAAATGTGTCCTGGTAGCTGGACTCGATGGAGCCTATGGTGGAGTTAGACTCGGAGAAGCCAAAGGTGGAGTCGCTATAGTCCTACGTACACCCAGGGGCTGTCAAGGTGGTTGTGTAGGTTCCTCGAGTAAGGTGAAATAGGGTGTACCTCGAGATGTGCACTGACCAAAGGTGAACGATCTTGCGGACAATGTTGAGTGGTGATCTACATGGACAGTTCAAAGATGGATTCATGGTGGATAAAGGTATAGGTCCAGGTGGAGCCGGGTGGATCGGTGTTAGTTCAAGGTGGAACCAAGGTTGAACTGGTTTGAACCAAGGTGAACTGGTTTGAACCAAGGTGAAGATTGTTGAGAATGGTTGGTCCAAACCATTTGTCCCACATGGAAAAATTGTAGAACTCAACATGGGTATATAAGTCCCCGACTAGTAACTACTGATAGGTTTGATAAAATAAACTTACATATAAATATCAAAAGGCTATTATGTGGCAGATCACCTAGCCAATTGGTAGAATGTGAAAATCAGGGAACAAGATCGTTTTACAACAATATCTCAGTGACATCACAGGTAAGCCTTATTTTATCTATACTGTAAAGTAAAGGGAGGGATAAAAATCTGAAGTGCCTTTGGTAGAGAATTTTTAGAAGGGAAGGTAGAGTAGAGGGAAGTAAGGTAGAGTAGGAGATGGCTCAAAATGAATTAAAAATGAGGAGAGAGAAGAATCCCTCCAAATTGGAGGGAGTCAAGAGGAGATAGAATGAATTATAAATTGATGTGTTTTCTCTCTCCTCCCCTCCTACCAAACAAGAAGCAGAAAATGTGTATACTTCCTTGCACCTAATTGCACCTCTCTTTACCTCACCTTCCCTCTTTATACACCCTGCCAAACCAAGGTTCCCTATCATATCAATGAATAGAACGATTTCAAGGTTAAGGAATCTTTCTTAATGCAATTCATGTTATCAGATCTTTTAAGGATTAATATTCAGAGAAGGACAAGAATAACGGGTGGTGGTGGTTAAAAGATCTGGAAACCAGTAAATCTTGCTTGATGCAATTCATATTACCATATACTGTAAGGATTTTTTACATAGCACCACCAGAATAGGCGGCAAGGGTGGAAGGTGGTCCCAGGTGAGGTTGATAATATTTACCTCAGCAATGTTATGCCCTTGGCGTCGTTTATCCACAATGGCTAGGGGTGCATCGGATAACTTTTTTGCAAAAGCTCGTGCCCTTGCAACACCTCCAACATCAGGAGAGACCACCACCAAGTCATTGGAACAAATGGTTTTGCTTGCCAGGTAATCAAGAATCACAGGCTAGACATTTATAAAACAAAAGGAAATCATCATGTAAACAAGGGGAAGATTAAAAAAGATTACAGAATAAAATCAAACCAATTTGGAAAAGTTTGTTAGTTTTATCTGGAAGTTATCAGAAAGCATCCCCTTGAAAGAGCTAACAATAAAATAAAACAAAATTTTCTTCCATTAAAAGGATTACAAAGTTAGGTACCTGACCATAGACTTGATCTACAGGAATGTCAAAGTATCCCATCGACTGCCCGGAGTGAAGGTCACAAGCAAGTACACGGTTTGCACCTGCTTCTGTGATTAAATTTGCAACAAGTTTCGCTGCAATAGACTCCCGTCCTTGAGTCTGAGAAATCATTCAAATAGCAAGAACAAATGTTTAACTGGTTAATATTCATTAAAACAAGCATGGATTATGAAAGATGAAGCAGTGTGCAAATACAGACCCAAAAGGCAACAATTTCATGGAAACTTAAAAAAACTGAAAACAACAATCGGTACAATCTCTAGTGAAGCCTTGTTAAAATTTAGTGCGATGGTAAACAACTGGAGACCAAGATAATCATTCAAATATGAACGAAATAAATAGAAAGTTCTCTCACACATTAAGCTCCACGAGAAACACTGGAGTATCAGTAAAATAAAACTTGACAAAAGTATTTCTTACCTTCCTGTCAGCTCTTTCTTACCTTCCTGTCAGCTCTTGCATAGCCAAAATAAGGTATAACTGCTGTGATATTTTTTGCAGATGCTCTTCGGCATGCATCAATCATTACCAAAAGTTCCATGAGATTTTCATTTGCAGGCGGGCATGTTGGCTGCACTAAAAATACATCACATCCTCTTACACTCTCTTGCAATTGAACATATATTTCACCATCAGCAAATCGCTTAATCTTGATTTTTCCAAGTTCCAGTCCCATGTAGCTAGCAATTTCCTACAGAACAAAAATCCATGTGTGATCAGTTGAGGTTAAGAACCCTGAAATGAGAAGCCACTTGTGTATTAACTCATAATTTTGTCATTGGAAATAATTGGACCGAGCCAAATGCTCGGAGAAAATCCTCGTGTATAATCCTGAATGAACTATAGGCTATCTCTAAGTTTCTGAAGAAGTGGATTACACAGAAATATAAACGACAACTGGGAGTCTGTGACCTAAAGGCAGCTTCTCTTCCAGGATATAGTTTCACACACAATTATATCTTATTATTTTTCCTCATCTACTATGACTCCTTCATGTACCTATATTTTACTTAATTTAAGTTCCTTTTCACATTCTGTATCTCAAATACAAGTTCCGGCTAAGTCTATAGTTATGCCACTAGTATATTTCTTTCACTCCATACCGATGCAAGACCAAATTAGAACAATAAGAACATAGAACTGAGATGAAGACAGGTAGATAATATTAAAAGTAAAGTAGGAGAACACATGTCTTTTGGAATAATTCTTCAACATCAAATATTTCTTCTCAAGCTTTCCTTCCAACCAAATACAGTTAAACAAAACAGAAGACTCATGTATGCATGCCATAGTCGCCTATTCGGAACCACTTTCGGTATTAAAATTACATAACCAATTTGATAACCATATCTTAATATATGAATAATAGAATTCGATAACAAGAATTCCAGCAATTGCTTCTTAACTGAAAATAATCGTTTTGAGCAAAAGCAATGAATGTTAAAAATGATTACCTTGGCAAGGGAGTGATTCGCAGTCCCTGAGAAGATACGCAACCGAGTATCTTGCCTCTCACGCAACTCGCCTTGGCTTGTTCCAGTCAAGAAACCAGGCAATGTCTGATCATTAACAATAGGAATACGCGGTACTGCTCCATTACTGAACCCCAGTGGCTCTATCAATTTGCAACTCTGCGCATAATTACTTAGTTACTAAATTTAGTTATCAACATACATTTGTAAACTTTACACCGTAATACCCCAAAGTTTCATCCTTTTTAACTTTAATGCTCCGAAGTTATATTTTGACAGTTTGACATCCCAAAGTTTTCAAATTGACTTTATTCTCACAATTTGATACCTCAAAGCACTAACTTTGTCCTTCACTTTTCCCAAACTTCAAAAAAAACTGAAATTTGGTAAAAATTTCTCTCATTCTCTTTTATAAGTTGATAATCTTGAAAAAGACCAGCTCAAGTTTTTTGCCCTTTGGGGCATCAAATTGTCAAGATAGAAGACTTCAGACACCAAAGTTAAAAAAGGTAAAACTTTAGGATGTTAAAGAGCTTCTATATAACTCAAAATGAACACTAGTTAACTATTTACTGAAGAAAAACATTCAATCTTTGGGCGCAATTAATCGAAGAAATCATGAGAATATTGTTTCAAGAATCAAATGAGCATTAATGGTTTACTTAATAAAAAAACTGCTTTCTTTTATGGAAGATGAAATTTTGAGTGATGACAGATGCAAGGAGTTACCAAAGACTTGGGAGCAGGGGACAAAAGGCGTCTTTTAGAAGAAGAAGAAGAATGGCGCGAAATCGAGATCAAACTGTTAGCGGCTGAAAACCCTAATAAAGAAGCCATTGTTCTCCTCCTCGAGCTTGAGAGAGAGAGAGAGAGAGAGAGAGAGTGAGAGCGAGGGCTTATTCGCAAAAAATCTGTTGGACTGTGGAGTTTTAGTGAGTCGGGTGCGGGTCTGATCTCATTGTAAGATCAAAACCCGATCCCGTAGCTCGAGCGTTTTTCCTAAGGACCCGTTTGGATAATAGAATTATTAGAAGTAAGAAATAGGTTATAGAAGTAACTTTTAAAACTATGAAGTAGGAAGTAGTAGAAATAGTATTTTTTTTTGTTTCATATATTTTTAGATGTAATTGAAGTAGATCTTCTTATTCTTTATTTACTTTTTTTGTTTGGATAACATTTGGAAATATTACCAGGAAGTAATTAACACATGTTGCTTCCACAATTTTAAAGTCACGATATGCTCTTTAATTTGATCTAGCACGTTACAACTAGTTTCATGCCGCTATGACCCCTCGCCACTTGAGAGCAAGCAGAATCCTTCAACCACATTGCTTCAAAATAATTGTTTACTTCTCGCCTACGATGAGACTCCGGATGACCATAAATTCCTATGAATTCCCAACTTTCCTTCTCCCTCGCTCCTTTGATCATAACATCAACGTGGTATTTAGACAAAGAATTAATAGACAAACTGTTCTTTTCATCTCAAAGAAAAGCTGGCCGACGACCATCACAAATTACTACAAAATAATTATTAAAATTAAGAGCAATTTTAATGAAAAGTTGTTAGAAGTAACTAATAAAGAAAATATTAATAAAAATTTTATTTATTTCCTAATTATTATGCATTTCAACTACTTTCGAGCTACTTCTGAGTATTGAGGATTGGAAAAATATTTTGAAAGTAAGGATGGCACGTATAGGCGCCACATAAGCGTTTAAGAAAGTATTGAAAATAAGTTTTTCAAAGAACCAAACACACTTTTTTGCTTGGAAGTAGCAGAAGTAGCATCTACTTCTTTCACTTCAGCTACTTAATAATTACTTCCATGCAAACAAACAGGCCCTAATTTGAACTTGAATTATAACTTTTTACAATTTACGTACGAGTAGCGATAACTGCGTTTCTTAATTTGACATTGACAGTTTACATATGAGCTAGTTGGATGTTTGGAAGTTGATTTGATTTAGATGAATAAGAGTGTTTTTAAATTTTTACGTTTTTGAGAAAATTTTGAAGAATAATTTGTTAGGAAAATTGACTACTGTTTTGTTCGCTTGGAGTTTTTGGATAAAGGATGTTTAATTTTACGGTTCCTTGCATATATGCGCATTCTCTTTATTCCGTAATCAGAGACTCTCAACATAAAGTTACGGTGCACATATGAACTTACACTCTGCAGAGAGGTTAATTGGGGTAAAAAAATGCATGACAAAATTTATTTGTCACAATATGGTGTTGGGAATTTAACGCTGAAATCCCTAATGCAACAGAAACGCAGAATAGAAAAAAATACACAAGATTTAACGAGGTTCGGCAACTGCCTACGTCCTCGGGAGCCACACAGACAATTTCTTATTAATCAAACAAGAAATTACAAATCAAGAGCAAATCCCAAAACTGATATTTCTCAAAGATGAACACTGTAGCTACAGTGTTAATAATTAAAGGGAATAAACCCTTTCAATTCTCTCTCTCTCTCTCTAAAGTCCTTTCTTAATCTCCCCTCAATGCACGGTTGAGAGCTGGAGATGAAGAACCAAAATCGCTGATGCGATTTCAAGGTTTGGAGAAGAGGAACGTTGATGCGTTATTTTTGGTGCCGCCGCCAGAGAGAAATCAGAGGAGGAGAAGCAACAACAAAACCCTAGGGCGACGAGGGGTTTATATAAGCAAACATGACAGGCTGGCGACAGCCTGTCGCCAGCCACGCGAAGACGCGGACGTCGGAGCGCCAAAACGCGGACGTCAGAGCTTGGACGCGAGGGTCGGTGTCCCAAACGCGAGGGTCGGGGTCGGATCCAAAACGCGAGGGTCGCGTTTCCCACAATTTGAGCTCGCCTGCTCGAGCTCCACCTGAAAACTACGCCTGCAGTTCGCCGTCGACTTCGCCTGAGTCGACGTCCACGCTCGCCTGCATGGTTCTCAAGCTCGTCGAAGCTTCACCGGAGCTCCTCGCCGGAATTAAGGTTTGATCTACACCCATTTCTAACAATCTCCCACTTGGAGATCAAACCGCCGTCAACGGACTATCTCATCAAGCTCCTCTCCTGTGTGGCTCCGCCCTCATCATCTATGCATGAAGGCCAACTGAAGTTGCGCACAACTCCAGTTTCTGAACGGTCACCGTCTTTGTTAACATGTCTGCTGGATTCTTACTTCCTGGAATCTTTTCCAGTTTCAACACGTCATCTTCCAACTGGGATCTGATGAAGTGGTACCGAAGCGCAATATGCTTCGTTCTAGAATGAAATGCTGAATTCTTCGCTAAGTGTATTGCACTCTGACTATCACTGTGCAAAACATTCTTCTCCTGCTTGAATCCCAGCTCTGTCAATAAGCCCTGAAGCCATATCATCTCTTTACTGGCTTCAGTTACTGCAACATACTCAGCTTCTGTAGTGGATAGGGTAACGATCTTCTGTACCTGTGACATCCAACTAACAGCTGTAGTTCCGACGGTAAATACATAGCCGGTGGTGCTTCTTCGGTGATCAACTTCACCGCCGAATTCTGCATCTACGTACCCTTGCACTTCCACCTCTCCCTTACCAAAGTGCAAACACTTCTGTGTGGTGCCTCGTAGATATCTCATAATCCACTTGACCGCTTCCCAATGAGCTTTTCCTGGATTCGACATAAACCGGCTGACCACTCCCACTGCATGGCCAATATCTGGTCGCGTACAGACCATTGCGTACATCAAACTTCCGATAGCTGAGGCGTAAGGAACCTGAGCCATACTCTCTTTCTCTTCTTCTGACTGAGGAGACTGATCAAAATGGCTAGCCAAGGGTGTGCTCACAGGCTTGGCGTCGCCCATGTTGAATCTTTGCAAAACACGGTTGATGTACTCCGTCTGAGACAATCGCAAGAACCCTTTCTTCTTGTCTCTCGTGATTTGCATTCCAAGGATCTTCTTTGTTGGACCCAAGTCCTTCATGTCAAACTCCTTTGACAGCTGCTGCTTCAAACTCTTGATATCCTCCATATCTGCTCCTGCAACCAACATATCATCAACATACAGCAGTAGGATGATATAGCTGGACTGATATCTTTTGAAGTAGCAACAGTGGTCGGCGTTGCACTTCTAGAAACCTTCCTTGTGCATGAAGCCGTCAAACTTCTTGTACCACTGCCTTGGGGCTTGTTTCAGGCCATACAAGCATTTCTTGAGTCTGCACACCAGGTTCTTCTTTTTTTCTTCTGAGAAACCTTCTGACTGGTGCATGTATATCTCCTCTTCTAGATCTCCGTGAAGAAACGCCGTCTTCACGTCTAACTGCTCGAGATGAAGGTCTTCAATTGCTACAATACTCATCACGGTCCTGATAGTATTTAGCTTTACCACTGGAGCGAAAATATCGGTGTAGTCAATTCCTTCCTTCTGCTGGAAACCTTTGACAACTAGCCGGGCATTATATCTTCTGGAACCATCTTGCTCCTCTTTCACCCGGTACACCCATTTGTTGTGGACTGCCTTCTTACCCGTGGGCAACTCAGCTAGTTCCCACGTCTGGTTTGATATGAGAGACTTCATCTCATCTTTCATTGCAAGCTCCCACTTGCTCGTATCTCCACACTGACAAGCTTCATCAAAGCTTTCAGGCTCCCCACCATCTGTCAACAACAGATAGTTCATGTATCTCCTGTTGGGTACAGGAGGACGAGAAGATCTTCTTAATATCGGAGCCGGTGCGTCGGGCTCCTGCTCACCATCTTGTCCAACAGGCTCTTCTGGCTGAGGACCCTCTGCATTGGGTTCTTCCGAGAGGTTACTCGGGACATCATATGCATCCACAAATATTGACTCGCTCTCTGAGTCATCTGTCTTGTGCATGTCCTTGTACATCACCTTCTCGTTGAATATCACATCTCTGCTCCTGATCACCTTCTTGTTTTCGTTGTCCCAAATGTGGTAGCCGAACTCATCTTCACCATAGCCGATGAAAGTGCATTTCTTTGACTTGGGATCAAGCTTATTCCTGCCTTGATTACTAATATGCACGTAAGCTACACAACCGAAAACTTTAAGATGTGAGAGTTTTACCTCCTTTCCGCACCATACCTCCTCTGGTATTTTGTGCTCCAATGGAACCGGTGGACCTCGGTTGATCAAGTAAGCTGCTGTGTTGACCGCTTCTGCCCAGAACTGCTTCGGTAGGCCTGACTGTACCCGAATGCTTCTGGCTCTCTCTGTCAATTGTTTTCGTCGAAAGTTGCATTCATCATTGATTTCATTAAACTTTATACGTTACAAATGAATTCAAACAACAAAGAAATAAAAATTACAACTTTCTTGAAAATAAACACAAGATCCGTTCGTCGTCTCTTGCTTGCGTGGGTCTTTAGCCTGTGACGGGGACGTCGATATCCGTGGACTACTTGGCAGTCAGATCTGGTCCAGAGCTTCGTCGATCCGCGAGGGGATCTAGAAACTTGAAGCGCCTATCTCAATAAAAGCGAGATATTTGCTCTTCTTAGTATTACCATAACGGGATAATACTAAGGATCGGGTACGGGTGATGTAGATCTGACGAAGAAAATCTCTTGCGTTGAAGTGCTCGATCACTCTTCACTCCGGCAGGGCTTCGCCAATTCTCCAAAACTCCAGATCTGAAAAAATGAGGCCTAAGGCTACGGAGCGGTTAAAAATGCTTAAAAGCCCAAATCTGTCTTGGAGACACCCCAGGGTGTCTCCACTTGTTTGGAGACACCCTAGGGTGTCTCCCATTGATCCGAGACACCCAAGGGTGTCTCGTTGGTCCGAGACACTCCTTTTGGTGTTTTTTTACGGTTTCCATCGTAATTCCTTCGTCCGAACTCGGATTTGAGTGATTCAAAATGCGTTGGAAAGCCGACGAGGTGTTCTATAAGCTCCGATGGTTGGATCATCTGTAGAATGAATGAGGCACGAAGGGCATTGTTCCATTTGTAAACATCGCGGGGCTTCCGATTAGCCCGTACCTTTGTTAGTTCACGTAGTTCGTCGATTTACTTCAAGCGTTCATCGACATCAATCGAACTTCTGTGAACCGGATAGTGACGTTCATCGTCATTCCTTAACACTGAGCTGTTCGTGGAGGCCTATAAGCAATTTTCGATGCCTACAGATACCCCCTCCAAAGCGTTCCAGACTCGTTTCTTTTATAGAAGAGGCTGGAATACTTTGGATGTGATTGGTCTAGCCTTTAGTCGGCGTAAAGGACCTGTAGTTAGCTTCAACTCTTGGCTCCTTCGATTTTTGGTCTATTCAATACTTTGACGAATAGCCGAAGTCCTTCCGGTGCTGCGTTTATCGCCTGGCCGTTGTCAGAGTCTCGAGTCTACCACCTGTGAGTTGAGTTTTGCTCGTGTTATTGAGTTGACTTTGAACTGACTATCTCTATCATATTGTGCTGACTTAGTGTTTCAGATCACCGTATGTTGACTTTTGGTCGCAACGCGTTGACTGGCGTTGACCTAGGGTTACGCGTTGACCGGCGTTGACCCTAGGGTTTCTAACGTTGAATGTTGACTTTTTGGTCGCAACGCGTTAATTGGCGTTGACCTAGGGTTACGCGTTGACCGGCGTTGACCCTAGGGTTTCGAACGTCGTACGTTGACACAGTTTATACTCGTACGTTTACTAGAGTATACACAGTTTAAGCTCTTAAGGTATTGGAGCACGGCGGTCCCACGTGTCGGGGTTGCAGGACTAACTGTTAAAGTTGATTCATCTACATTTGTAGATCTTATTTTAATATTGTTGGATAATCGAGTCACGAGACCAACTAACAGAGCTGATGCATTAATGACTCGCACTTATAGAATTTTTGGCAAATTCCCAGCCATCAACGGGTTTGATGAGCCTTTACCGACTACCGTTTGAGTCGGGTTAGCATGCGGATTGTCTAAATCCGTTCCGCATGTAACGTTGTGCTAAGAGAGTGAATTCTCTTGTTGCTATGACTTTGAATACATAGACTTCGCCGTTGTCATGGGAATAGGCTACCCAGCAACGTGTATTAAACGTTGACTTATCCCTCCTTAGGCTTCGGGATAAAATACCCCAGAATCGAACTCTGGTGTCTTTTTCTACGGGGAAAGACTAAACCGGCGACGCGTGTTAGGCGTCGGCATATCCTTTCTTAGGATTCAGGATGAAATTCCCCATGCGTGTAAGGCATGGATTTTGGTGTTATTAATAATAACCTGCCACAATGTTGAATATGTGGACGGGTGTTCTTTTTAACGGTTAAGAACTAACCAGCTACGCGGGTTAGGCGCAGACTTATCCTTACTTAGGTTTCAGGATAGAATACCCCAGAATCGAACTCTGGTGTCTTTTTCCACGGAGAAAGACTAAACCAGCGACGTGTGTTGGGCGTCGGCATATCCTTTCTTAGGATTCAGGATGATATTCCCCATGCGTGTAAGGCATAGATTTTGGTGTTATTAATAACAACCTGCCACAATGTTGAATATGTGGGCGGGTGTTCTTTTTAACGGTTAAAAAATGAAGAAGAAGAATTTTATATTCTCTCTTCAACTGGAAAGGAGACTCGAGGTGGGATCTCCACCCCCAGAATCCGAAAAGGTGAAACTAAGAGTGAGATCTCCACTCCGAGTATCGAAAAGATTCGGATAACCCTAACTGTCGGAAGGTTTGATTACCGAACTAAAGATGAATTTCTCATTTGTCGAGAGTGAATTGTGGTTTTGGTCCTAACTGTAGGAAGGTTTGACCAAGCAGGAGTTTGAGATGACCCTAACTGTAGGAAGGTTTGATCACTCGATTTGAAAGTGGACCTCTCGTTCATTGGAGGAATCGATAGGGGATTTTGGTTTTGGTCCTAACTGTAGGAAGATTTGACCAAGCAGGAGTTTGAGATGACCCTAACTGTAGGAATGTTTGATCACTCGATTGAAAGTGGACCTCTCGCTCATCGGAGGAATCGAGAGGGGATTTTGGTTTTGGTCCTAACTGTAGGAAGGTTTGACCAAGCAGGAGTTTGAGATGACCCTAATTGTAGGAATGTTTGATCACTCGATGAAGGGTTTTGACGTTAAGTAATCAGGACTTAACACTTCAAGCTTTGGAAATTGCCATGGATTGGCGGACAGAAAATTTAGTGGACCCACCATCAATTGACTTGATCAGTGGGGTATTTTTGTGAGGAAAGATTAATCTGTCAAAAGGATCGAATCTCGTCTCAACAAGATAACTCATGAGAATTAGTGAATTTGATAACAATAATGGAAAACATTCCAACCTTTAGAGTTTAAATGTGGATGTTTTACTTATCACTTTTATAGTGATTGGGTTATCCCTAAGAATATCACCCGTGGTATTCTTTCGGGAACTTCCCGATACATGAATAATCCACCCCCAGCTTCCCTTGTGGAACCGGGTCCGACATTGTACTCAGTTATATGACCGGGTTATCCTTAAGAATATTACATATAAAAATTCTCCAAGAACTTCCCGTGAAAGAAATGAAACAGTTTAGACTCATATACATGTTGGAGTATCAGGGAGCAGTTTAACCTCTTATACCGGTCGGAGGATTGAGAAGCAGTTTATACTCTTATACTTATCGGAGTGTTAAGAAGCAGTTTATACTCTTATACTTGTCGGAGTCTTAAGAAGCAGTTTATACTCTTATACTTGTCGGAGTCTTAAGAAGCAGTTTATACTCTTATACTTGTCGGAGTCTTAAGAAGCAGTTTATACTCTTATACTTGTCGGAGTCTTAAGAAGCAGTTTATACTCTTATACTTGTCGGAGTCTTAAGAAGCAGTTTATACTCTTATACTTGTCGGAGTCTTAAGAAGCAGTTTATACTCTTATACTTGTCGGAGTCTTAAGAAGCAGTTTATACTCTTATACTTGTCGGAGTCTTAAGAAGCAGTTTATACTCTTATACTTGTCGGAGTCTTAAGAAGCAGTTTATACTCTTATACTTGTCGGAGTCTTAAGAAGCAGTTTATACTCTTATACTTGTCGGAGTCTTAAGAAGCAGTTTATACTCTTATACTTGTCGGAGTCTTAAGAAGCAGTTTATACTCTTATACTTGTCGGAGTCTTAAGAAGCAGTTTATACTCTTATACTTGTCGGAGTCTTAAGAAGCAGTTTATACTCTTATACTTGTCGGAGTCTTAAGAAGCAGTTTATACTCTTATACTTGTCGGAGTCTTAAGAAGCAGTTTATACTCTTATACTTGTCGGAGTCTTAAGAAGCAGTTTATACTCTTATACTTGTCGGAGTCTTAAGAAGCAGTTTATACTCTTATACTTGTCGGAGTCTTAAGAAGCAGTTTATACTCTTATACTTGTCGGAGTCTTAAGAAGCAGTTTATACTCTTATACTTGTCGGAGTCTTAAGAAGCAGTTTATACTCTTATACTTGTCGGAGTCTTAAGAAGCAGTTTATACTCTTATACTTGTCGGAGTCTTAAGAAGCAGTTTATACTCTTATACTTGTCGGAGTCTTAAGAAGCAGTTTATACTCTTATACTTGTCGGAGTCTTAAGAAGCAGTTTATACTCTCAAGTCTCGAGGATAAAGTCTTCACTGACCGGATCCCTGCAATTCATTGCTTTGTTTCGGAATCTCTTCACGAAGTTTTCGACTGTCTCACCATTCTTCTGCTTCTCGTCAAATAGAGTGCCGATTGAGATCTCAGTGTCGTCGTCGAAGAAGTTCGTCAGAAACATATCCTCCATGTCGTCCCAACTACTGATACTGATTGAGATCTCGGTGTCGTCGTCGAAGAAGTTCGTCAGAAACATATCCTCCATGTCGTCCCAACTGCTGATACTCCCCGGTTTGAGGCGACGATACCAATCGAAGGCTGCTCCGCGAAGAGTGCCAACGAATGACCGCACCATTAAGGGTTCATTGCCGGAGATTATTCCTAAGTGTGACTTAAAATATATCAAGTGTTGGGTAGGGGAACCCTTTCCATCAAACGGCGTGAAGTTAATTAAATTGAACTTTACCGGATATGGAATTGATTCCCATTCCCTTGGGTATGGACATGGTATGCCGGACCTCTTCACTTCTTGAGCATTCATCAACGCGTTGATTTTGCTCTCCAAGTCCTTCATTTTCTTGTCTTCACTCGTATCTGTCTTCGAGTGGCTTCGGGGAGAGGTAACGTGGTCTTCCTTCGCATTATCATCCGAGGGACCGCCTCCGTTATTGTTGTTGACAGGAGGAATAGTTATGTTGACATTATTTTCTTCCCGTTCATTCTCCTCTTGATTCGGATTATTGCGACGACTGGGTTCTCCTTGGTGAGTTGTCAGTGCCGCGATTTGCTGGTCATGCATCTCTCTCATCTGCTGCATAGCCATCTCCATCTCAAACTTGATTGCCTCTTCCTGCTTAGTCAATGCATCTTCAAGCATCTTGGTTACTTGTTCGGCGCTGATCATAAGTGACTCGTAGGGTTGTCCTGCACTAGATGCCGTGCCGTCGGACGATATAGCCGAGCAGGAATCTGAAACATCATCTGACACCTCCTCTTCCAAAGGAAGTCCTTTTTGCATCCTTTGGTAATTCCTTCGCCTATTGGTCTCTGATCGCAATCGAGTCATACGCTGGGACATTTCGGCAAACTGATCTGGGCTAAAACGTCGTGTCGATTTGCCTCTGCCGGTCATATTAGCAGACACTTCTAGGAATTTGTCCTCTTGGCGAATAGGCTTCTTCCTACGAAAACGCCTTGGCTTGGTCTCGGACGTTCTGGTGGAAATTCTCTCAAACACCGAAACTCTCCTTGGGGCTTTAGTGCAACAGCATTCTGACAGCACCGCCTTGATTATGTTGGCACACGGACAGTGAGAATCCGTGTCTTTGGTATTTCTCTTCCGAGACTTATCCATACCCCCAGCTCTATAGTACAACTCGTCAGTTTGATAACTGGAGCAACTCATAGAGTGTTGGCATGACTTCCTAGGTATAACACCATCATCATCAGACGAATGTGCTTCCCTCTGGGGATACGATGCTTTATTAGCGTTTTCAAAAGTCGCTCGTTCAAGTCTACGCTTTTGCGAGCGTGAAAACTTAACGGGCTCTTGAACTTCGACCCGCAATCCAATGCGGTCGGTAACAGGGGCTTTCCCTTTGTTATCTTTCTTAGGGGGATTAGCATGACCCCTAGTCTGGTTCGTTGTTTGGGGACCTTTCAACGGTCCCAATTGCTCCTTGATAGGTGCTTTGCCTCGATCTTCTGGTAAAGGACCGAGGCGACCTTTCAAAGGAACACTGGATCTTGAAGAATCCACGTTCTTACCTGGCTCCGCCGGAGGTGCGGGAGCAGGGGAAACGGGATCTAGATTTGAGAAAGGCTGGACGATACCTCCGTCCCCTTTTGTCTTAGGTGCCGGCTTCGCCTTTGGCACCCACACTTGCTTGTGTTTGGACGGCTTCTTGACCGTCTCTTCTTTCTGCATCTCTTCTGCTTTCTGCAGAAGGACTCGGGCATGCGCAAGCAATGCGCAGCGTTTCTTGATTCGCTCTTCGAGGGTTGAGCGAGTCCTCTTGACACGAACCCATTCGTTCGTTTCTGTCTTGGAGGAGGAGTTGGTTGTTCGCCGTTGTTGCTCCTGGCGCTGTCTGGACTTTAGATCCTCATTGTCTTCCTACGCCTGCTTGGAGAGGCGGATCTGGAGGAGGAGGAAGAGAGGTGCTCTTCGAACTTCTGTTGATCGAATTCATATTCGATCTCTTCATTCACCCGGATCTTGAATGCCGGTTGCGTCACGACGGCCTCGGCAGCGAGGCCGTTGGCTCCCACTGTGGTCGCCAGTTTGTTTTCGTCGAAAGTTACATTCATTATTGATTTCATTAAACTTTATACGTTACAAATGAATTCAAACAACAAAGAAATAAAAATTACAACTTTCTTGAAAATAAACACAAGATCCGTTCGTCGTCTCTTGCTTGCGTGGGTCTTTAGCCTGTGACGGGGACGTCGATATCCGTGGACTACCTGGCAATCAGATCTGATCCAGAGCTTCGTCGATCCGCGAGGGGATCTAGAAACTTGAAGCGCCTATCTCGATAAAAGCGAGATATTTTCTCTTCTTAGTATTACCACAACGGAATAATACTAAGGATTGGGTACGGGTGATGTAGATCTGACGAAGAAACTCTCTTACGTTGAAGTGCTCGATCACTATTCACTCCGGCAGGGCTTCGCCAATTCTCCAAAACTCCAGATCTGAAAAAATGAGGCCTAAGGCTTGTATTTATAGGCTTGAGGGGATAACGGAGCGGTTAAACCTGCTTAAAAGCCCAAATCTGTCTTGGAGACACCCCAGGGTGTCTCCACTTGTTCGGAGACACCCTAGGGTGTCTCCCATTGATCCGAGACACCCTAGGGTGTCTCGGTTTGGGCCGAGACACCCTAGGGTGTCTCGGCCTTGGCCGAGACACCCAAGGGTGTCTCGTTGGTCCGAGACACTCCTTTTGGTGTTTTTTTGACGGTTTCCGCCGTAATTCCTTCGTCCGAACTCGGATTTGAGTGATTCGAAATGCATTGGAAAGCCGACGAGGTGTTCTATAAGCTCCGATGGTTGGATCATCTGTAGAATGAATGAGGCACGAAGGGCATTGTTCCATTTGTAAACATCGTGGGGCTCCCGATTAGCTCGTACCTTCGTTAGTTCACGTAGTTCGTCGATTTACTTCAAGCGTTCATCGACATCAATCGAACTCCTGTGAACCGGATAGTGACGTTCATCGTCATTCCTTAACACTAAGCTGTTCATGGAGGCCTATAGGCAATTTTCGATGCCTACATCAACGTTCGGTTCATCTGCTCAGGTACACCATTTTGCTGAGGCGTGCCGGGCACGGTTCTCTCCATTCTGATCCCGTGCTCATAGCAGAACTTCTTGAATCCGGTGTCTTTATACTCACCGCTATTGTCGGTCCTAAGCTTCTTTATTCTCAGACCTGTCTCATTCTCGACCATAGCTTTCCATCTCCTGAAAGCTTCAAATACTTCTGACTTATGCTTCAGAAAGTAGACCCACACTTTCCGAGAGTGATCATCGATAAAAGTCACGAAGTAGTGTTTTCCACCAATGGACGCGGTGGTTATTGGTCCTCACACATCTGAGTGAACGAGCTCTAGCTTCTCTTTCCTGGGGGTTCTGCCACTTGTCTGAAAGCTGACTCTCTTCTGCTTTCTAAGTATACATTCTTCACACATATCCATCTCTACTGACTGTAGTCCTGGGAGTTTTCCCTTCGTGTGCATGATTTTCATCCCCTTCTCACTCATATGACCGAGTCTCTGGTGCCACAGCTTTAAAGTTTCATTGCCTGCTGCAACTGAGATCAAACAACGTGCACCTTCTGTCATATATCGGGCAATCGTCATTGCGCCCTTTGAGATCTTCCAATCATCTCCATGGAAGGTCGTAGTATATCTTTCGCCAGCCAACTGGCCTACGGATATTAAATTCTTTCTCAGGTCGGGAATATGTCTGACATCCTTCAGCTCCCATACTGACCCGTTCAACTTAATTTTTATCACGCCTTTGCCCACAATAGCACATGGCTGATCATCACCAAGATATACGTATTCAAGATTTCCGGGGGTATACTTCTCGAAGAATTCTTTCTGAGAGGTAGCATGGAACGACGCTCCTGAATCTAACACCCAAGATTCCTCCTTGCTCTCCAAAGAGCATATCAATGCGTCATCTCCTCCTGAGGTGGAGGTGACATTCACCTCTGCCTTCGCCTCCTTCTCCTTCTGTGCACTCTTGCACTGATTCTTGTAATGCCCGGTCTTTCCACAATTCCAACACTCGATAGCCTTCGAGCTGTTGCTTGGATTCCTTGATTTGGACCTCTTATCCTTTGATCTACCTCTGAAGTTTGATTTTCCTCATCCGTTTCCTCTGGTTGAATTTCTACCTCTTGACTCTGTATGCAATACTGAAGAGGTCGTAGCTTCACCCGTCTCTCTTCGTCGGATCTCCTCACTGAGAACCAAATCACGAACGTTGTCGAACTTCAACTTGTTGTTTCCCGATGAGCTACTCACTGCCGTGACTGTAGCGTTCCAACTCTCTGGTAGGGAAGACAACAGTATCAATGCCCGAACTTCCTCATCAAACTCAATCTCAACTGAACTCAATTGGGTTGTAACCGTATTAAGTTCATTGAGGTGTTGTGCTACTGACGCGCCTTCCGCCATTTTCAGATTGAATAACCGTCGCATCAAATGAACTTTGTTCGCGGCTGATGGCTTCTCATACATATTTGAGAGAGCTGCCATAAGACCTGCCGTGGTCTTCTCCTTTGCTATGTTGAACGCAACATTACGAGTCAACGTCAATCTGATTCTGTCCAGAAGATTCCAATCTTCTTCCTTCATACCCTCCGGCTTCTTCCCCGAGAGAGGTTGATACAGATTTTTCTGATACAGATAAGATAATCCTCTATCTGTATTTTTCAGAATCCGAAATCTGTTCCATCAAATTTCTCAAGTCTCATTTTTTCTTCATTTGCAGCCATGGCTCCCACTTGAATCTGACTTCCTCTAGATCGTTTCACGCTCTGATACCAGTTGTTGGGAATTTAACGCCGAAATCCCTAATGCAACAGAAACGCAGAATAGAGAAAAGTACACAAGATTTAACGAGGTTCGGCAACTGCCTACGTCCTCGGAAGCCACATAGACAATTTCTTATTAATTAAACAAGAAATTACAAATCAAGAGCAAATCCCAAAACTGAGATTTCTCAAAGATGAACACTGTAGCTACAGTGTTAATAATTAAAGGGAATAAACCCTTTTAAATCTCTCTTTAGAATAAATGAAGTCCCACAATAAAAACCCCTTCTTTAATGATCTCTCTCTCTTTTTAAATATCTTTTTAAATCTCCCCTCAAAGTTCTATTGAGAGCTGGAGATGTGAAAATCGCTGCTGAGATTTTAGGGCAGTCCGCCGCCGCCAGAAGGAAAAAACTGGCGACAGCCTGTCGCCAGCCACGCGAAGACGCGGACGTCGGAGCGCCAAAACGCGGACGTCAGAGCTTGGACGCGAGGGTCGGTGTCCCAAACGCGAGGGTCGGAGTCTGAAACGCGAGGGTCGAATTTCCCAAACGCGAGGGTCGCGTTTCCCACAATTTGAGCTCGCTTGCTCGAGCTCCACCTGAAAACTGCGCCTGCAGTTCGCCATCGACTTCGCCTGAGTCGACGTCCACGCTCGCCTGCATGGTTCTCAAGCTCGTCGGAGCTTCGCCGGAGCTCCTCGCCGGAATTGAGGTCTGATCTACACCCCTTTCTAACATATGGTTGTCTTTAGATAGTCTTAAATCATTTGAAGGTAACTATACTAGCTGAATCCTACTCTGTCAAATTGAACCTGCAACATTATTTGGAATTAGGTTTATGTTAGAGACGACCATTATTTGGATTTATGTTTAAGATAGAGACAAAATAATTGTATAATAAGATACAACGATGATTGGATTTTAAACTTCTCCAAGCATCTAACAGATCATTGGGTTATGAGCTAGCATCAAGAGATGGGAAACCGACCACTGAATTATTCACTTCTTTGGGCATAAATTTCTTTTTTCTCCATCCTATGATAAGAGATATATTTCATCACACGAGTCGTTGGGGAATGGAGTCATACATAAAAACTCCCCTAACCTGTCTGTAGAATTGGCGAAGAAATTAGAGAAGAACAAGTTTTGGAAGCAGGGGAACAGTTTTGGTCATGTTCGGTCGACCGCGATGTTAGGCCGGTCGACCGAATACGTGCAAAGACCCTGGGTATGATTCAGGACTTGGTGCGATTGGCCATCGCCGTCGACCGCCAAACCCTGTAATCAAATCCGAGAGTCTGGAGTTGGGTGCGGTCGACTGCCGCGGTCGACCGCTGAATCCTGTAGTTGATTTTCTGGGTTTTCGTGTTTGTCGCGGTCAACAGCGTATCGGGTCAGGCCCAGTTCTTTGTTTCCTGTTCTGATTTGGTTTTGAGTTTGGTATAACTACCATACACGTTTTAGGATTTTTGGGAGAGCAGTATTGGGGATATTTGGAGCACAGAAAAGAGTCTTTTCTGGAGCTATTAGTTGGGGTTTTGTTTAAAAGATTGAGAGCTTTGTTGGTGAGATTAATTGGTGAGTTTTTTGTGTGATTTTGTACTCTCCTTCTTTATTAATGAAAACTCATCCCCTTCTTGCCCTGTGGACGTAGGTAACTTGCTGAACCACATAAAATTCATTTGTTTGTATTTGTGCCATTATTTTAGATTGTTTGGCTTTCTCTCTCAGCGTTTGTTTTGGTTCCTCGAAGCACAACAAGTAATATCAGAGCTTTGGCTACGCTTGGGCTAGGTGGAGTAGTAGATCGCTTTGGAAGCTCATCTAGAGTTTCAGTTGGTGATAAATGTAGGATTTTTACTATTGTGGATCTCGTTTCTGTTGTGTGGGGGTGAGATCTTTCAGAGGCTCTTATTAGGGTTTCAGTTGGAGGTAAAAATCTCTCTTTTTCAGTTTGGATCTATTCTTCAGTTGTTTCGCATTGGTTTGTTTGTGCTTTGAGAAAGATGGCCGAGAAAGAATGAGTTGTGGATGGTACTTCTAATGTGAAGACCGTCCAAAGTTTGAGTATTCACTCTATGAAGATAGATGTGGAGAAATTTAACGATACTAATAATTTTGATCTTTGAAGAAGTGAAGTCTTGGATGCCCTTAACACGCAAAATTTGGAGGACGCTTTGGAGTTGGACGGGAAACCGGACGACATTGAGGAAAATGTTTGGAAGAAGATGAATCGAACAACGTGTGGTGTGATTAGGTCTTGTTTAACACAATATTTAAAATATGATGTGATCAATGAGATTTCGGCAAAGAAGATTTGGGGGATCCTAGAGGGCAAGTATTTGACAAAGAGTGTGGAAAGCCGCTTGCATTTGAAGAGGAGGCTTTGTCGCTTCCAATTGAAGAATGGAACCTCCATTGGTGATCACATGAACCACTACACGAAGCTTCTTACGGATTTGGTGAATGTAGATGTTATGATTAAAGATAAGGATAATGCATTGTTATTGTTGAGTTCCATGCCCAACGAGGAATATGAGACCTACGCTCTTACTCTTATTAATAGGAAGACATCTCTTTCGTATAGTGAGGTCACCGCTGCACTTGTGAATTATCAGCTTCGAAAGAAGGATAAAGAGACTTCAATTGATATAGTAGCGGGGCATTGGTGGCAAGAGGGAAGAGTCCAAACCAAAGTAGGAGGTCACAATCTAGAGGAGCACATTATTCAGTTGGTAGGAATCAGTGTGCCTTTTGTAAAGAAGATGGACATTGGAAAGCCGAATGCCCAAAGTTAACAGATTGAGCCAGGAAGAATAAGGGAAAAGCTATTCAAGCTTCATAGGTGAATGTTGCTAAGACTAGTGGCGATAATTCAGATTCAGATTCTTCAAGCTATTTGTGCCCTGCATTATCGTCAGTTTGTGTTGCCGACTCTACAGAGTGGATATTGGATTCGGATGCTTCTTACCATATTTGTCCTAGGAGGGATTGGTTCTCCAGCTTCGAGGAGTCGGAAAGAGGGGATGTCGTACTCATGGATAATAATTATGAATACCCTATTGGTAGTATCGGTACCGTTCATATTAGAATATGTGATGGGGTGATTCGGGAGTTGGATGAAGTGAAGTTCGTTCCGCAGTTGAAGAAGAACATCATTTCACTTGGAGTTTTGGAGGCAGCAGGCTATCGGGTGACCTTAGAGGATGCATCGTCTTTGAAGGTCAAATTTGGGTCCATGATTGTGATAAAGGGGGTTATAAGGATTTTACTGCTGCTGCTGTTGAATCACCAAACCTGAGTGGTTGAGATCCTGAAAATCCAACCTGCTGCCCACTCTTCCGTTCCAAAAAGCCAGCCTTCAGTGGTCGATCTGAGCCAAGAAATTCCAACCCTGAACTCAGTTGATTTTACTCGCTTTTATAGGTGATTAAGGGGGTGTAACTGCCCTCTAAATCCGCTCCTAAGTGGGCGTGATTTCCTCAGATCGTGGGGAAAAACGGTTCTGAAACCGTTCGACTCATATTTGAATGAGTCAAACGCCCAACCTGGCGTTCAGGACCCTAACCTCGCGTCTTAGTATTGAGACGCGAGGTTGGGTGTTGACTGAACATCCAAAACGCGAGGGTCGCTCACGTTTCGCTTGTTACGCGGGTTCGACCCTGGCGTTTTGATGTTGTAACGCGGGTTCGACCCTGGCGTTTTGATGTTGTAACGCGGGTTCGACCCTGGCGTTTTGATGTTGTAACGCGGGTTCGACCCTGACGTTTTGATGTTGTAACGCGGGTTCGATCCCAGCGTTTTGATGTTGACACACGGGGAGGACCTCCGCGTCTTGTCTTGAAGAGATTATCACAAAGTAATCTCTTTTGTCATAGCGTTGCAAAGATCATTGTCTTGTAATCTTCGTCTTGGCTCCTTGAGAATATGAGAGTCGTCAGATTGTAACTCCCGGTGTTGATTGTGAATGCTGTTGAACTAGAGCTCTCATCGATTGTCGTGAAGGTCGTCAGATTGTAACCTTCGGCGATCTACGTGAAAGTCTTCAAATTGTAGCCTTCTGGAAGTCGTCAGATTATAACTTCTATCATCGGTGTTTGATGGAGGATAAGCTATCTATTGTGATTTTTAGACAGCCTACAGGTGTCAGAAAGAAGAATTTGTACTATTTGATTAGGAGCACGATGATTGGTGGAGAGCTGGCGACTTCTTTGAATTTGGCTAGACTGTTGTGTTTGTTGATGCTGGGATATTTGATTGTTGATGCCGTGCATGGATTGTCGAGGAGTGCTTTGACCAACAGATTGAAGTCCTGTGAGCATATTAATATGAGCAAGAAGACCGATGTGGAGTTTGGCACTTCTATTCACCAAGCGAAGGGTCTTCTAGGTGGTGTTCATTCAGACATTTGGGGGCCTTACAAGAAGGCATCATTGGGAGGTAATAGGTATTTAGTTTCCTGTGTTGGTGACTGTTTTAGGCATTTGTGGGTTGCAACCAAGTCCGATTGGTGTGAAGTCCTAGTAGTCAACAATAAGTGGAAGAAGTGTATTGGCAGAAATATAATACGTCTTTCTGATTTTGGTAGGAGTTTTTTTCTGCATTTGTGCTGAGCTCATGGCAGTTTGAGACACTCATTGGAGAGAAAACATTGGGGTGACGAGATAAGGTGGCAGATTTGATGAGTCGTTCCTTGCTAAAGGAGGATTAGTGTTTGATCTCGAGCATTCGGTTTCAGAGGAGTTTTGGTGTTGAGGCTTCGACATATTAGAGTCATCTTATTCATAGGTTGCCGACTGCTGCGTTTGGAGTATTTGGATCTGGTAGATTTGCTTCAGATTTTAGGTTACTTCGGATATTTGGTTATCCAGCATATGGTCACATCAGGGATGTGAGATTTGATCCGAGTGCACACTTAGGATTCAGAAGCTTGTTTGGTTATCAGTTGTTGGACTCTGATTTTGTTCTGAGCAGGTATGTCATATTTGACTTTCGGCAGGTGAGAGTGTTAATCAGATTATTGGAATATCGCAGTGGGTGGAGAGTAATGCTACTCCACGTTGGGTGGAGATTACTCCACGTTCTCCAGATCATTCTATATTGGTTGGAATTCCAGCTAAGGTGACACTGATTGGGGATCATGTTAATTTTGATACAGATGATGAGTTAGTTGATTCGAGTGCAGCTGATGGACACCGTTTGGATTTGGCTATGGTCGTTGGTTCACCTCAGGTGGAGGTGTTTAGTTCGTTTTATTTTGGGGTCATTAGAAAAGTTACCAGTTGCAGATTTGTTGGTGATGTTGGAGAAGGGTTGAAAACTCTTCTCGTTGATTGAGGTCCTTTGGAGGCCATTTGGTGAACTACGTGAGGCTTGATTCCTTGGGTAAGAGGATACATAGGCAGTCAGTTATGATGCAGCCGGTTTGGTGAGTTGATACTGATATTTGGAGCTTGTTCGCATTCTCGTTTGGGTCTTGACTTGTTGTGGATTGAGTTAGTTGTCGTGGATTTGTTTTACTTCGTACTAGACGCAACAAGTAGGACGTTTAGTTGGTATTGGTGTCGACTCAGTTTTGAAAAAACTTCGCCGATGTGGAGAATTATAGAATTGGCAAAAAAAATTGGAGAAGAACAGGTTTTGGAAGCAGGGGAACAGTTTTGGTCATGTTCGGTCGACCGCGGTGCTATGCCTGTCGACCGAATACGTGCACAGACTCTGGGTATGATTCAAGGCTTGGTGCGGTCGACCGTCGCGGTCGACCGCCAAACCCTATAATCAAACCCGAGAGTCTGGAGTTGGGTGCGGTCGACTGTCGCGGTCGACCGTCGAATCCTGCAATTTACTTTTTGGGTTTTGAGTTTGACGCGGTCGACCGCCGCGGTCTACCGCGTATCGGGTCAGGCCCAGTTCTTTGTTTCCTGTTCTGATTTGGTTTTGAGTTTGGTATAAATACCAAACACGTTTTAGGGTTCCTGGGAGAGCAGTATTGGGGATATTTGGAGCATAGAAAAGAGCCTTTTCTGGAGCTATCGGTTAGGGTTTTGTTTGAGAGATTGAGAGCTTTGTTGGTGAGTTTTTTGTGTGATTTTGTAATCTCAATTTGTACTCTTCTTCTCTATTAGTAAAAACACATCTCCTTCTTACCCCGTGGACGTAGGCAACTTGCCGAACCACATAAAATTCGTTTGTTTGTGTTTATACCATTATTTTGGATTGCTTGGCTTTCTCTCTCGACGTTTGTTTTGATTCCTCGAAGCACAACACTGTCAATAAAAGGGACATTTGAGGGGGGAAATAAGAGAAAAGAAAGGTGTCTTTTTTTAATGTAATGATTACCTATAACATTGTCTAGCTGAATTCACTTTTCGAACTCAATATAGATAAAGTCCAAGTTGTGCTTTCTTCTTCTTTTCTCTTAAGATAAAAAAACAGGTTACAGTTGCTCTCTCCAATTTAGCAACCTTAGGAAAATTTATTGCTCAGTTCTCTATCTTTAAATGAGGCCCATAAATAGCATTACAACTTATCTAATGCCCAAAACTGAACATTAGTTACTCAATTACTCCCCAAAAAACACCAAAATCAACTCCTATATAAACCCCCCGCAATCTACTCTCTCCTTCCAGAACCAACCAACTTATCAACATACAAAATGACAGCAGCCACGTCCATCACCTTCTTCCTCCTCATCGCTGTTGTGACCTCAGCTGCTTCATTGCCAACTCCTCCATCGCCATCGCCACAACCCACAGCCGAAGACCTCGAGCTCAACCCCTTCTTGATTCCTACCGAAGAAGCCCCCTCACCCAACCTACAGGGCTCTATCGAAGACGCCCGCCTCCTCCTTCCGTTTCTCAATGGCAAGTGCTGGAGTTCCATAGTCGGCGTTGAGAGATGCGTGCACGAAGCCTTTCAGTCGCTGGTCAGCTTCCGGATCAAGCTCGGACCCAAGTGCTGCAATGTGATCCGAAATATCGACCAAAAGTGTTTTCACAATTTGTTTGCTAGCGGGCCGTTTAATCCTGTGAATTTTGTGTGCTCTTCTTCCTCTGGGAGTAATTGAAGGGCGTGGAGATTGTGAGGTTGTGATGCATTGAGAGGATCATTTTTTGTTTTTCTTGTTCTTTTTAGAATGTTGGTGTCGGAGGGAGAGGGATTAGGAGAGTTCATGTTTTAGGATTGCATTTGCGTTTCATGTTTTAAGAAATTTGAAGTTCTGTTAGTCAGAAGAAATTAGAATTTATGTTGATCTGGTTGAAATTTGAAGTTATGTTTCGTCTCTCTTGCAAAAGAATGCTCTTTGCATAACCTGTCGTGATATTCTAACCGTCGCAACATTAATGGACATGCATGCAGTATAAAATTCTCGCAATTATGATGCACATTTTCAATTGAGTTTTGCTACATGGACCAAAAATATGGGACCAACAGGAGGGGCACGTGAGATGTCCCTCCTGTTGGTCCCATATTTTAGATCCTTGGGGAATTTTTTTTTTCAATTTTATAAGTCTGTTTTTCTTTTGCTTTAAGAAAAAAACACACAAAGTCTGCTTAATTGAATCTTTTACTCTTAAATCGAAATGATCTTTGCTATTAGATAACGTAAAAACCACTGGAGTTCCTGCCTTACAAAATACACACATTGATTCGAAATGATCTTTGCTATTAGATAACGTAAAAACCACTGGAGTTTCTGACTTACAAAATACACACATTGATTCAAAAAGCTGCAAGCTTTCAACTGGCCTGCTTGGCTGCATATATCTAAAAGTCATCAAAAACTTCATTAATATTTGCGCATCAAATATTGATGTGTAAAATTAATTAACCTCACAACTGCTACAATCAAATTTCTTTTCTTTAATCTTAATTAGGTTAGCAGCCAGCAGCTGGGTCTGGAAACGAATTGAATCGAGCATTTGTGCTCCATGAATGTAATCATTTAAAATCTTCGAATCTGAATATGAACTCTATTCCTCATTTTGTTCTAATCCAACTTCGAAGACGTATATTCTTCCAGCAAAAAAGCTATTTGGCACGCGCTTTAGCGCGCGCCTCAGCTCGCACAGAGAGGAGGAGGTGGGACCTACTGTGCCAAGTATAAATTATTTGTTAAATAGATACTTATATTTGATTGAGAATTGAAAATTCTGATTTTTCAATAGCATTTAAATTAATAAAATTATTCTTTGTATTGATAGTATATAATTTGCAATATGAGTACTTGGATTAAAAATAATCTGAGAGCCTTTAGTCACTCAAAATAATCTACATCTAAACATGTACTTCTATATATATACCACATATAAAAGAGGATTGCCTTGTCAAAACTTTTAAGTTCCAATTTTACCCTTTTAAGTTCGATAATTCTCAAATATGTTATTAGTTTTAATTAATCATTCACTAATTATGCATTTCATCATTTTAGGCTCATATCTTATGCCTCTGGGTTTCACCTCTTATGGACGACTACATGTTACCTTTCATCTTATTAGCATTTTAAAAGTATGATAATAATATGAAAAATAACTTGTACTTATTATAATTATAATAACATTAATAGTATAATGATTTTAATAGAATTTTTAAATTAATAAATTACACTATAAATTAATATACACAATTCAATAAATTATTTATTGGTACTATAATAAACTAAATGAAATTAAAATGTGGTTACTAATAGTATCATAATAATACTATGTATAATATTATTATATTTAAAAGAGAAGAAATTATTTAATATATTATAATCATTTTAATAAATTATGAATAAACTATAACAATTATCAAAACTATAATAATTAATCATACAATTCCTTATACAGAGTTTTATTGGCAATTTATTCACTTAAACAAAATTATAATTATTTAGAATTTATATTGCTATACAAGTCATTACATTAGTTTGCAGCCAGCAATTTTTTTTTTTTGAGAAACATCAGACTCCCTTTAAAAGTGGGAGTTCGTGAAAAACTTTCATTGGTCAATTTTACCCTTAATCCTTTTTAATATTAACATTCTTATCCTAATTATAATTGGTTATCAACTAAAGCTATATATTAAATTAAAATTAAACTTCTGAATTAAAACTCTCCCCATTCAAAACTAATTAATAAAAAATTGATCTAATTAGAATTGGTTGACAACTAAAGAGTATGAGGAAGCTTAAACTTCTGAATTAAAGCTCTCTCCATTCAAAACCAATTAATAAAAAAATGATCTAACTAGAGTTGGTAAACAACTAAAGAGTAGAAAGAAGCTTAGAGCACATTAACATTGTAAACATAGTATGCATTACACGCGTAAATATTAACCAGTTGATTGATACCAAATTATGGAATTAGATAATTATTAACAAAAATTAACTGATTGAAGTATCTTTTGTAGTAGTCCCTTAAACCTTTTATATTTTGAAATTAGTCCATCAAAGCATTAAAATTATTATTGTTAGGTACCTTAATCTTAAGTTATTTGAAATTAGTCATTCAAGTTAATGGTATAATTAGCAATTTAAGGGACTAGTTTTCCTCTAATTGCTTTTTTTACTCTTGATTGGAGAAGCTGGTATCAAAATAACTTAAGAATTATAGATGTAATAGTTATTTCAATAATTTGATGAATTAATTTTAAAATAATAAGATTTGAGCAACCTAATAGTCTAATGTGGTTATCATTGCAAACTTATGGAGAGGTTTTCTTAAATGATGATATGTTTTTTTATTCTCCAGTCATTAAGGATTAAGATAGAAGATTTTTTTTCACTTTTCTTTTTTTACTTCATAAGAATTTTATATATGTCATTTGTTATTATTATATTTGAGGCATTGAAGAAATTGATTGATATATGAGTGAATAATCTTTTCGAATAATGTGTAGCTTACATTGCTCATGGTTTATAAGCAAAAAATATTTCCAATAATATGTAGCTTGCATCGCTTATGGTCACAACGACACATAAAATGGAAGGTGAATGTACATAAATGTAAGTATTAAGAAAGTTCACAGATAATGTTACATCATCAGGTTGAGATTTAAAAGAAACACTTTTACAACCAAGTTATACTAAAGAAATAAACCAAACAAATAATCACGTACAATACACGTGTATCTCTCCTAGTAAAACAACAATACATGTGTGCTCTCGTGCAAAGCACGTGCACTATACTAGTTAAGTACAAATGTCTAATGGACAAAATATAGAAAGGATCAAATATCAGTGTGATTACATAAATTATGGAGCACTAAACTTTAAACGAACTTTTTATAAGCGAACTGAACACGTGAATTTATAACTGATTCATTTAACAACATTATTTATTTTCACGTACGATTTTCAATCCTAGTTTAAACGATGATTATATGATTGAATACTAATAAATAATTATCTAATAATTAAACTTCCACCCGTAGCAATAAGGAATGACATTTGATTTCATTTTATACGAAAAAATTATCTATAGCATTTGTCACATGCATCCAATTTGGCAGTAGCAATGTTTCCTCCTTACATTAAAATTTAAAGAAAAATAAACAGTAATTAAAGTCACATCACTTAGAGGGTGTTTGAGAAGTCTTATTTTTTGGTCAAACTAGCTTTTTAAGCTAGCTTTTTTAATCTGTTTGGTAAAATGCCTAATAAACTAGATTATAAGTCCCATTTTAAAAAGCAGGTATACACCAGCTTTTGAAAAACTAGGTTGTAAGCTCATTTAAAAAAGCTAGATTTGACCAAACAAATTTCTACTCTATTCAAACAATGTTTATAGTATTTTTATCAAAAAAACCAAAAGCCACTAAAAGCTAGCATAACTTAAAAGTTTAAAAAAAATAAGTCTTCCCAAACACCCTTTTAGTGGATTCCAACTCAATAGATAAAGGTAGATTTACAGTTACAGATAAACAAATATTAACATGTGCAACATAAATATATTTTCTTTAATAAATTAAAAAATATGTAAATTTATATAACAGCTTTTTGCAACCACCCATACATAATTGTATTTGAAAATACATTTCCCATATATATAATAAAAATGCAAATATTAAAACAATGAATTTGAGATTAATTTTTTGCAAGAAACACAACACATTCAATTAGTATATGCATGCATTAATTAATATTTGTTGTACTTACGTTCCCTTTGTAAATGTTTTCTTCCTTCTTAATTTTCATCTTGAAATATGGAAAGATCAAGTGGATCGGAACCCCAATAAATACAAGCCAACATGACTCTCTCACATTTTTACTCCCTGAACTCAATATTTTCCCACTCCATTTCATCAGTTTTTGGGAAATGTATTGTTCAGTTTCCTTTCTTTGATGAGGACATTAAAAAGTATTAAAACTTAGCTCACTACACTTTTTAGTGGTACTTAATTGATTATACTTAACTCTCATAAATCCAAAATAAATCCAGATTTAAACATGAATGAATAAAACTAAAACATTAATTTGTCCCCCCAAATCATTGAAGTTGATATTTAGTCCCTCAAATTTCCTTGTAGTCGAGTTTGATTGGGAGATGATGTTCCGTCCAACTTAAAAGTTTTTGTTATAGTTTTCAGTTAAGCCCCTTGTAAGCTATTCTAAATACAGACTTTTTTCTTTTTTTTTAAGCCCGTTTCTTTAGACATTAGGAATTTTGGGGGGAGGCGACTAATTGAGGATAGAGACGTAAATTCAATACGCATGCTTACAGTTAATACATTTGAATTAGCAATTTAGACATAGTGACTAACTGAATGACTAATTTAAAAGAAGGTTAAATTACACTATAAATCCCACAGAACTTTTCAGTGTTTTGTAGTAAACCCTCAATAACCCCAAAGGACTATTAGTATTTTGCAATAAACTACTGATAACTCTCAAAATCGCACTAAGCCCCCAATAATTTTTGTAGAAACCCTCCAAACTTTATACTATTATATCTGACAGGACACGTGCAACTCACATGACTTAAAAAGATCAGAATGCCCCTTAAATTATTAAAGTACTCATTTATGATCTTTTTGTATTCAACAATAAAAATAGAAAGATCTCATCTTTAGAATTTGTTCTTCTCTTGATCGGGCCCAATTTGGGGTCTTGAACCCTAATTGTCTTTTTTTTTTGCTAAATTTATCCTTCAAATTATATTTTTATGTTTTTTTTGCTCTAATTTATGGATCTTATCTACAAAATTTGATAAATTAAAAATTAAGACCAAAATACTCCTTAAATTATTAAAATAATCATCATGACCTTTTTATATTTTCAACAATTAAAATAGAAAGCTCTCGTCTTTAGAATTGTTCTCCTTTTGTTTGGGCCCAAGTTGGGGTCACGAACCCTGATTGTCTTTTTATTTTATTTTCCTTTTGCTAAAATTATCCTTTTAAGTTTTTTTTATGTTTTTTTCTAATTTATGGTTATAATCTGCAAAATGAGGAAACTTATTAGAGGTTTTCTACAATTCTAAAAGTGGGTATATACTATGATTTTGAAAGCTATTGGGTGTTCTTTGCAAACACTAAAAGCTTTAGGGTGGTTTAGATTAATTTTAAAAGTTATTGGGTCACACTGCAAATTGCTGCTTTTGAAAAACTAGGTTGTAAGCTCATTTAAAAAAGCTAGATTTGACCAAACAAATTTCTACTCTATTCAAACAATGTTTATAGTATTTTTATCAAAAAAACCAAAAGCCACTAAAAGCTAGCATAACTTAAAAGTTTAAAAAAAATAAGTCTTCCCAAACACCCTTTTAGTGGATTCCAACTCAATAGATAAAGGTAGATTTACAGTTACAGATAAACAAATATTAACATGTGCAACATAAATATATTTTCTTTAATAAATTAAAAAATATGTAAATTTATATAACAGCTTTTTGCAACCACCCATACATAATTGTATTTGAAAATACATTTCCCATATATATAATGAAAATGCAAATATTAAAACAATGAATTTGAGATTAATTTTTTGCAAGAAACACAACACATTCAATTAGTATATGCATGCATTAATTAATATTTGTTGTACTTACGTTCCCTTTGTAAATGTTTTCTTCCTTCTTAATTTTCATCTTGAAATATGGAAAGATCAAGTGGATCGGAACCCCAATAAATACAAGCCAACATGACTCTCTCACATTTTTACTCCCTGAACTCAATATTTTCCCACTCCATTTCATCAGTTTTTGGGAAATGTAT
This sequence comes from Asparagus officinalis, assembly GCF_001876935.1. NCBI lineage: Eukaryota > Viridiplantae > Streptophyta > Magnoliopsida > Asparagales > Asparagaceae > Asparagus > Asparagus officinalis. The sequence goes on along the minus strand of NC_033801.1, from coordinate 2,375,606 downwards.
TGTTCAGTTTCCTTTCTTTGATGAGGACATTAAAAAGTATTAAAACTTAGCTCACTACACTTTTTAGTGGTACTTAATTGATTATACTTAACTCTCATAAATCCAAAATAAATCCAGATTTATACATGAATGAATAAAACTAAAACATTAATTCTTTTTCAGGTAAAACCGCAGCATTAACTTTTTTTAAAGGTAATTAAAACTAATCTATATTAATTAGTTAATAGACTTTCCAAGAACAAAGACACAATCAACTCCTATATAAACCCCAACAACCCACTCTCCCACTTCACCACCCACTCTCCCACTTCACCAATCCATATCGATCTAATACAAACAAATTACATCAAAAAATGGCCAAACCAGCAGCAACTTTGTTCGTCGTCTTCATCCTCCTCGTCGCCGCTGCGAACGCGACCCCACCGCCATCGCTGCAACCAACACTCGAAGAGCTCGAGCCCTTCCCCCCGACAGAAGAAGCCCCGTCGCCAAGCATAGGCGCCGACTCCGTTGAAGACCTCAAGTTCATGCTCCCGTTCCTCAACGGCGAGTGCTGGGGCACGATAAAGGACGTCCCGGGGTGCGCAGCCGAGGTCCTTCAATCTATCTTCACCTTCAGGCTCAGGATCGGGCCCAACTGCTGCGGCGTGATTCTGAACATCGGCGATAAGTGCCTGCAGGATTTGTTCGTTGTTGGTGATTGTTTGAAGTAGAATGTGAGGGATCGATGTGAGAGATTTTTATTTTTATATAGGATTATTGCATTGTTTTAGGTCTTTAGGAACTTGATGCATGTTACATTTGCCTTGGTTGAATGCTAGCGCTCCTCGCTTAAGTTTTATGGATCTTTTCATTCGGTATATATTTGGTCTCTTAAATCTTTTGATATTTGGAATTTGTCCCCCCAAATCATTGAAGTTGATATTTAGTCCCTCAAATTTCCTTGTAGTCGAGTTTGATTGGGAGATGATGTTCCGTCCAACTTAAAAGTTTTTGTTATAGTTTTCAGTTAAGCCCCTTGTAAGCTATTCTAAATACAGACTTTTTTCTTTTTTTTAAGCCCGTTTCTTTAGACATTAGGAATTTTGGGGGGAGGCGACTAATTGAGGATAGAGACGTAATTCAATACGCATGCTTACAGTTAATACATTTGAATTAGCAATTTAGACATAGTGACTAACTGAATGACTAATTTAAAAGAAGGTTAAATTACACTATAAATCCCACAGAACTTTTCAGTGTTTTGTAGTAAACCCTCAATAACCCCAAAGGACTATTAGTATTTTGCAATAAACTACTGATAACTCTCAAAATCACACTAAGCCCCCAATAATTTTTGTAGAAACCCTCCAAACTTTATACTATTATATCTGACAGGACACGTGCAACTCACATGACTTAAAAAGATCAGAATGCCCCTTAAATTATTAAAGTACTCATTTATGATCTTTTTGTATTCAACAATAAAAATAGAAAGATCTCATCTTTAGAATTTGTTCTTCTCTTGATCGGGCCCAATTTGGGGTCTTGAACCCTAATTGTCTTTTTTTTTTGCTAAATTTATCCTTCAAATTATATTTTTATGTTTTTTTTGCTCTAATTTATGGATCTTATCTACAAAATTTGATAAATTAAAAATTAAGACCAAAATACTCCTTAAATTATTAAAATAATCATCATGACCTTTTTATATTTTCAACAATTAAAATAGAAAGCTCTCGTCTTTAGAATTGTTCTCCTTTTGTTTGGGCCCAAGTTGGGGTCACGAACCCTGATTGTCTTTTTATTTTATTTTCCTTTTGCTAAAATTATCCTTTTAAGTTTTTTTTATGTTTTTTTCTAATTTATGGTTATAATCTACAAAATGAGGAAACTTATTAGAGGTTTTCTACAATTCTAAAAGTGGGTATATACTATGATTTTGAAAGCTATTGGGTGTTCTTTGCAAACACTAAAAGCTTTAGGGTGGTTTAGATTAATTTTAAAAGTTATTGGGTCACACTGCAAATTGCTGCTTTTGAAAAACTAGGTTGTAAGCTCATTTAAAAAAGCTAGATTTGACCAAACAAATTTCTACTCTATTCAAACAATGTTTATAGTATTTTTATCAAAAAAACCAAAAGCCACTAAAAGCTAGCATAACTTAAAAGTTTAAAAAAAATAAGTCTTCCCAAACACCCTTTTAGTGGATTCCAACTCAATAGATAAAGGTAGATTTACAGTTACAGATAAACAAATATTAACATGTGCAACATAAATATATTTTCTTTAATAAATTAAAAAATATGTAAATTTATATAACAGCTTTTTGCAACCACCCATACATAATTGTATTTGAAAATACATTTCCCATATATATAATGAAAATGCAAATATTAAAACAATGAATTTGAGATTAATTTTTTGCAAGAAACACAACACATTCAATTAGTATATGCATGCATTAATTAATATTTGTTGTACTTACGTTCCCTTTGTAAATGTTTTCTTCCTTCTTAATTTTCATCTTGAAATATGGAAAGATCAAGTGGATCGGAACCCCAATAAATACAAGCCAACATGACTCTCTCACATTTTTACTCCCTGAACTCAATATTTTCCCACTCCATTTCATCAGTTTTTGGGAAATGTATTGTTCAGTTTCCTTTCTTTGATGAGGACATTAAAAAGTATTAAAACTTAGCTCACTACACTTTTTAGTGGTACTTAATTGATTATACTTAACTCTCATAAATCCAAAATAAATCCAGATTTATACATGAATGAATAAAACTAAAACATTAATTCTTTTTCAGGTAAAACCGCAGCATTAACTTTTTTTAAAGGTAATTAAAACTAATCTATATTAATTAGTTAATAGACTTTCCAAGAACAAAGACACAATCAACTCCTATATAAACCCCAACAACCCACTCTCCCACTTCACCACCCACTCTCCCACTTCACCAATCCATATCGATCCAATACAAACAAATTACATCAAAAATGGCCAAACCAGCAGCAACTTTGTTCGCCGTCTTCATCCTCCTCGTCGCCGCTACGAACGCGACCCCACCGCCATCGCTGCAACCAACACTCGAAGAGCTCGAGCTCGAGCCCTTCCCCCCGACAGAAGAAGCCCCGTCGCCAAGCTTAGGCGCCGACTCCGTTGAAGACCTCAAGTTCATGCTCCCGTTCCTCAACGGCGAGTGTTGGGGCACGATAAAGGACGTCCCGGGGTGCGCAGCCGAGGTCCTTCAATCCATCTTCACCTTCAGGCTCAGGATCGGGCCCAACTGCTGCGGCGTTATTCTGAACATCGGCGATAAGTGCCTGCATGATTTGTTCGGTGTTTTGCCTTTCAACCCTGCGAGCCTCGTCTGCCCTCCTCCCGAGTACTGATACGGTGTTGTCGTTGTTGGTGATTGTTTGAAGTAGAATGTGAGGGATCGATGTGAGAGATTTTTATTTTTATATAGGATTATTGCATTGTTTTAGGTCTTTAGGAACTTGATGCATGTTACATTTGCCTTGGTTGAATGCTAGCGCTCCTCGCTTAAGTTTTATGGATCTTTTCATTCGGTATATATTTGGTCTCTTAAATCTTTTGATATTTGGAATTTGTCCCCCCAAATCATTGAAGTTGATATTTAGTCCCTCAAATTTCCTTGTAGTCGAGTTTGATTGGGAGATGATGTTCCGTCCAACTTAAAAGTTTTTGTTATAGTTTTCAGTTAAGCCCCTTGTAAGCTATTCTAAATACAGACTTTTTTCTTTTTTTTTAAGCCCGTTTCTTTAGACATTAGGAATTTTGGGGGGAGGCGACTAATTGAGGATAGAGACATAATTCAATACGCATGCTTACAGTTAATACATTTGAATTAGCAATTTAGACATAGTGACTAACTGAATGACTAATTTAAAAGAAGGTTAAATTACACTATAAATCCCACAGAACTTTTCAGTGTTTTGTAGTAAACCCTCAATAACCCCAAAGGACTATTAGTATTTTGCAATAAACTACTGATAACTCTCAAAATCACACTAAGCCCCCAGTAAGTTTTGTAGAAACCCTCCAAACTTTATACTATTATATCTGACAGGACACGTGCAACTCACATGACTTCCTTAAATTATTCAAGTACTCATTTATGATCTTTTTATATTCAACAATAAAAATAGAAAGATCTCATCTTTAGAATTTGTTCTTCTCTTGATCGGGCCCAATTTGGGGTCTTGAACCCTAATTGTCTTTTTTTTCCTTTTGCTAAATTTATCCTTCAAATTATCTTTTTATGTTTTTTTTTGCTCTAATTTATGGATCTTATCTACAAAATTTGATAAATTAAAAATTAAGACCAAAATACTCCTTAAATTATTAAAATAATCATCATGACCTTTTTATATTTTCAACAATTAAAATAGAAAGCTCTCGTCTTTAGAATTGTTCTCCTTTTGTTTGGGCCCAAGTTGGGGTCACGAACCCTGATTGTCTTTTTATTTTATTTTCCTTTTGCTAAAATTATCCTTTTAAGTTTTTTTTATGTTTTTTTCTAATTTATGGTTATAATCTACAAAATGAGGAAACTTATTAGAGGTTTTCTACAATTCTAAAAGTGGGTATATACTATGATTTTGAAAGCTATTGGGTGTTCTTTGCAAACACTAAAAGCTTTAGGATGGTTTAGATTAATTTTAAAAGTTATTGGGTCACACTGCAAATTGCTAAAGGTTCTTGAGGGTTTGGTGTTATTTACCCTTAAATTAACAAATAATAATATTTGAGAGAGTGAATAACGATTTTAATTACTTGAGGAGTTAGTTTCTTCAAAACGTTAAAGCTTTAAAGGACTAATGCAGGAGAAACTCTTGTTTGCAATTGCTGAAACACCCTAGGGTGTCTCAAACTGGGCCGAGACACCCTAGGGTGTCTCAAACTGATCCGAGACACCCTAGGGTGTCTCGGCTTTGGCCGAGACACCTTGGGGTGTCTCGGCTTTGGCCGAGACACCCTGGGGTGTCTCGGGTGGGCCGAGACACCTCGGGGTGTCTCATTCAGGCTGAGACGCCGTGTTATGTACACTTGTTCATTTCCGCCGTAACTTCTTCGTCCGAACTCGGATTTGAGCGATTCAAAGTGCGTTGGGTGTCTCATTCAGGCTGAGACGCCGTGTTATGTACACTTGTTCATTTCCGCCGTAACTTCTTCGTCCGAACTCGGATTTGAGCGATTCAAAGTGGGTTGGAAAGCTGACGAAGAGTTCTATAAGCTGCAATGATTAGATCATCTGTGGAATAAATGAGACACGAAGGGCATTTCGTCTTTTGTAAGTGACACGGGGCTCCCGATTAGTTCGTATTTTTATTATTCTGAAACTCCGTTGCTTCACATAGTTTGCCGATTCACTTCAAGCGTTCGTCGACGTCAATCAAGCTTCTGTGAACCAGATGGTGACGTTCATCGTCTTCTCTTAGCTTTGAGTTATTCGTGGAGACCTATAGGTAATTTTCGATGCCTACATTGGTATCAAAATAACTTAAGAATTATAGATGTAATAGTTATTTCAATGATTTGATGAATTAATTTTAAAATAATAAGAATTGAGCAACCTAATAGTCTAATCATTGCAAACTTATGGAGAGGTTTTCTTAAATGATGATATGTTTTTTTATTCTCTAGTCATTAGGGATTAAGATAGAAGATTTTTTTTTCACTTTTCTTTTTTTACTTCATAAGAATTTTATGTCATTTGTTATTATTATATTTGAGGCATTGAAGAAATTGATTGCTATATGAGTGAATAATCTTTTCGAATAATGTGTAGCTTACATTGCTCATGGATTGCTATATGAGTGAATAATCTTTTCGAATAATGTGTAGCTTACATTGCTCATGGTTTATAAGCAAAAAATATTTCCAATAATATGTAGCTTGCATTGCTTATGGTCACAACGACACATAAAATGGAAGCTGAATGTACATAAATGTAAGTATTAAGAAAGTTCACAGATAATATTATATCATCAGGTTGAGATTTAAAAGAAACATTTTTACAACCAAGTTATACTAAAGAAATAAACCAAACAAATAATCACGTGCAATACACGTGTATCTCTCCTAGTAAAACAAAACAGGTGTGCTCTCGTGCAAAGCACGTGCACTATACTAGTTAAGTACAAATGTCTAATGGACAAAATATAGAAAGGATCAAATATCAGTGTGATTACATAAATTATGGAGCACTAAACTTTAAACGAACTTTTTATAAGCAAACTGAACACATGAATTTATAACTGATTCATTTAACAACATTATTTATTTTCACGTACGATTTTCAATCCTAGTTTAAACGAATATTATATGATTGAATACTATTAAATAATTATCTAATAATTAAACTTCCACCCGTAGCAATAAGGAATGGCATTTGATTTCATTTTATACGAAAAAATTATCTATAGCATTTGTCACGGATTCGGATCCTCTCCACTACAAAAAATATAGTGGAGGGACCACTACATAATCACAGCCATTGATTATCTAGTTGATGGTTATAATCCATTTGTCACATGCATCCAATTTGGCAGTAGCAATGTTTCATCCTTACATTAAAATTTAAAGAAAAATAAACAGTAATTAAAGTCACATCACTTAGAGGGTGTTTGAGAAGTCTTATTTTTTGGTCAAACTAGCTTTTTAAGCTAGCTTTTTTTATCTGTTTGGTAAAATGCCTAATGAACTAGATTATAAGTCCCATTTTAAAAAGCAGGTATACACCAGCTTTTGAAAAACTAGGTTGTAAGCCCATTTAAAAAAGCTAGGTTTGACCAAACAAATTACTACTCTATTCAAACAATGTTTGTAGTATTTTTATCAAAAAAACGAAAAGCCACTAAAAACTAGCATAACTTAAAAGTTTAAAAAAATAAGTCTTCCCACACACCCTTTTAGTGGATTCCAAATCAATAGATAAAGGTAGATTTACAGTTACAGATAAACAAATATTAACATGTGCAACATAAATATATTTTCTTTAATAAATTAAATATGAAAACTTAACAGCTTTTTGCAACCACCCATACATAATTGTATTTGAAAATACATTTCCCATATATACAATGAAAATGCAAATATTAAAACAATGAATTTGAGATTAATTTTCTGCAAGAAACACAGCACATTCAATTAGTATATGCATGCATTAATTAATATTTGTTGTACTTACGTTTGCTTTGTAAATGTTTTCTTCCTTCTTAATTTTTCATCTTGAAATATGGAAAGATCAAGTGGACTCCAATAAATACAAGCCAACACGACTCTCTCACATTTTTACTCCATGAACTCAATATTTTCCTACTACATTTCATCAGTTTTTGGGAAATGTATTGTTCAGTTTCCTTTCTTTGATGAGGACATTAAAAAGTATTAAAACTTACCTCACTACACTTTTTAGTGGCACTTAATTGATTATACTTAACTCTCATAAATTAATCAAAAAAAATCCAGAATTAAACATGAATGAATAAAACTAAAACATTAATTCTTTTTCAGGTAAAACCGCAGCATTAAATTTTTTTTAAAAGGTAATTAAAACTAATCTATATTAATTAGTTAATAGACTTTCCAAGAATACAGACACAATCAACTCCTATATAAACCCCAACAACCCACTCTCCCACTTCACCACCCACTCTCCCACTTCACCAATCCATATCGATCCAATACAAACAAATTACATCAAAAAATGGCCAAACCAGCAGCAACTTTGTTCGTCGTCTTCATCCTCCTCGTCGCCGCTACGAACGCGACCCCACCGCCATCGCTGCAACCAACACTCGAAGAGCTCGAGCTCGAGCCCTTCCCCCCGACAGAAGAAGCCCCGTCGCCAAGCTTAGGCGCCGACTCCGTTGAAGACCTCAAGTTCATGCTCCCGTTCCTCAACGGCGAGTGCTGGAGCACGATAAAGGACGTCCCGGGGTGCGCAGCCGAGGTCCTTCAATCCATCTTCACCTTCAGGCTCAGGATCGGGCCCAACTGCTGCGGCGTGATTCTGAACATCGGCGACAAGTGCCTGCAGGATTTGTTCGGTGTTTTGCCTTTCAACCCTGCGAGCCTCGTCTGCCCTCCTCCCGAGTACTGATACGGCGTTGTCGATGTTGGTGATTGTTTGAAGTAGAATGTGAGGGATCGATGTGAGAGATTTTTATTTTTATTTATATAAGATTATTGCATTGTTTTAGGTCTTTAGGAACTTGATGCTTGTTACATTTGCCTTGGTTGAATGCTAGCGCTCCTCGCTTAAGTTTTATGGATCTTTTCATTCAGTATATATTTGGTCTCTTAAATCTTTTGATATTTGGACTTTGTCCCCGCAAATCGTTGAAGTTGATATTTAGTCCCTCAAATTTCCTTGTAGTCGAGTTTGATTGGGAGATGATGTTCCGTCCAACTTAAAAGTTTTTGTTATAGTTTTCAGTTAAGCCCCTTGTAAGCTATTCTAAATACAGACTTTTTTCTTTTTTTTAAGCCCGTTTCTTTAAACATTAGGAATTTTGGGGGGAGGCGACTAATTGAGGATAGAGACGTAAATTCAATACGCATGCTTACAGTTAATACATCTGAATTAGCAATTTAGACATAGTGACTAACTGAAGGACTAATTTAAAAGAAGGTTAAATTACACTATAAATCCCACAGAACTTTTCAGTGTTTTGTAGTAAACCCTCAATAACCCCAAAGGACTATTAGTATTTTGCAATAAACTACTGATAACTCTCAAAATCACACTAAGCCCCCAGTAAATTTTGTAGAAACCCTTTAAACTTTATACTATTATAGCTGACAGTGACAAGTCACGTGCAACTCACATGACTTTAAAAAGATTATAATGCCCCTTAAATTATTAAAGTACTCATTTATGATTTTTTTATATTCAACAATAAAAATAGAAAGCTCTCATCTTTAGAATTTGTTCTTCTCTTGATCGGGCCCAGTTTGGGGTCTTCAACCCTGATTGTCCTTTTATTTTATTTCCTTTTGCTGAAGTTATCCTTCAAAATATATTTTTATGTTTTTTTCCTCTAATTTATGGATCTTATCTGTAAAATTTGATAAATTAAAAAGACCAAAATACTCCTTAAATTATTAAAATACTCATCATGACCTTTTTTAAATTTTTCAACAATAAAAATAGAAAGCTCTCGTATTTAAAATTGTTCTCCCTTTGGTTGGGCCCAAGTTGGAGTCACGAACCCTCATTGTCTTTTTATTTTATTTTCCTTTTGCTAAAATTATCCTTTTAAATTTTTTTATGTTTTTTGTTCTAATTTATGGGTATAATCTGCAAAATGAGGAAACTTATTGGAGGTTTTCTGCAATTCTAAAAGTTAATGGGGGTATACTATGATTTTGAAAGCTATTGGGTGTTCTTTGCAAAACACTAAAAGCTTTAGGGTGGTTTAGATTAATTTTAAAAGTTATTGGGTCACACTGCAAAATGCTAAAGGTTCTTGAGGGTTTGGTGTTATTTACCCTTAAAGTAACAAATAATAATATTTGAGAGAGTGAATAACGATTTTAATTACTTGAGGAGTTAGTTTCTTCAAAACATTAAAAGCTCTAATGCAGGAGAAACTCTTGTTTGTAATTGCTGAAACAAGCGTCACGCCGTGCTTGCACGGCTGGATCTAATTTATTTGATTTAATTATTTGGATCTTTATCTGATGTGAGCTTTCCTTCAAAATAGAATTTGCATTTAATAATTTTAAATATTATTATGTGTTGGTCTATGCAATATATACTATGTTGATGACAAATGAGAAAATTCGAGATTATTTCTATCAAAAAAATTTATTTATTTGCAAATTACATCTATGAGAGTCCGGCAAGATAAGTTCAAAGAGTAAGGGGTTTTGAGAGACACCCCGAAGTTTAGGGGGTTATACTTATATGAGATAAATAAAGTTCAGAAAGATTATGTGAGAAACCCCATAAAAGTTCAGAGAAGTTATGTGAAATTATCCCTTTAAAAAATTAAAAACTCTATAAACTATTTGTCGTAAAAAAATTTATCTCTAAGAAAATAATCTAATGAATATTGATGTCAATTAGAATCAATTAGAATTTCAAATTCAATACTGATGAAACATTGATGGATCAAAATACTTATCCCTTCCTAAAATATATTTGGAATCAATTAGAGTTTCAAACTAATTAGAAAGTAGAGTACTTATCTAAACTTTAACAAACCGACACGTGGTGACTTTTGGCTTTTTACTAATTGCCACATGACGACTTCGGGAACTATTAATTTTTCTTTATATAAAAAGGAGGGATAATTAAATGTTAACTAAAGTCTATTTTTATTGTCTTGGATCTGAAAATGATAATTGACATGTCGAGAACAAAAACGAAATTAAGATATTGGATCTAACTCGAATCTAAACCCACTAATTCAGTAGCCTAGCTAATCGAAAAAAGTCATTGTTTGGACATGATCTTCTTGAGACACAGTGACATGCAAGTTGGAATTAGGATCTCGTGTCTGAGTATAGTTACCAAAAAAAAAGGCTGAGAAAGAATGACGCTACATGGTGGTAATCAAAGAATAAGAGATAAAAAAGAAATTGGTTCATTAGCTAATAACTTAATTTTTTAGTTAATTTGCCTCCTAAACTTATTTTAATGCCTATTAACTCCTGATTTGGCCTGATTTTCCCCTAACAACAACAAAATGATTATCATGTGCTATCCTTTCAGAATGATGGATATGAGGTGACAACTCATTTTGCTCAATAAGCTACCAAGAGATAGAATAGTGAGGTCCACACATTTTAATGTGATGAGCAAGATGGACTTCACCACATAGTTATCTCGTAATAGCTTATTTAGCAAAATGAGCCGCTATATAAAAATGTATATGAGCTGATAGCCTATTTTGTAAAATGGGCTACCAAGCCACTGCCATGTTACCTGTAACCAACCCTAGAAAAGGCCTTCCTTCCTAAGAACCTCCTATGGAATGCATTGGAGGAGCCTCCTATGGAATGCATAGGAGGAGCCTCCTATGGAATGCATAGGAGGAGCCTGACACTGACCAAGTGA
>NC_033801.1:2362493-2363522 GCF_001876935.1 Asparagus officinalis | reverse complement strand
ACACAGGCAGAATCCCTAAAACCATTCACCATGCACCTTCTTCTTGAGAGGTGAAAGCGAGAATACCTGCCAGAAATCAAACATGACTCTCATTAGAGCATATCGAAGATGGTTTTAGCATTATCGATTACTTTTTATGAATTCATAGCTGCTATATGCACATTATTCGATGACATTTCTGCAAATTTTATACTTTTAAGAAGCTTATTATAAATAATCAACCATAGAAAAATTAGAAATATTTGAAGGAGTCAATTTGTCAAGTATGTTAGTATCACACATATATTAACCTCTATTATTCAAAAACTTAAAAATTGACAGTCTGACTTCTTTATGATTGCTCAATTTGGTGGTGCGTTAACTTTTTTTCAGCAATTTTTCTAATTATCCCAGTTATAGTTAGACAAGCAAGTTTCAGAGAAATAAGTAAAACCACTAATTAATATGTGTCATTAACTCTTGTTAGTAAAGCAAAATTGGATATCAATAGGCAAGGTGTTCACAAAAAACTAGAAAATGTGTGCAGATAAACTAGTTTTCAGATACGTGCAAATGCACGCATGCGTAACTGGTGAATCTGAAATATTTAAACTTAACAAAAATGTAAGTTTAGAAGAATGCATATGAAAGGTGAAAATCATACCGTGTTCTCTATCCACTGGATGGTTGGAAAGTGAAGAGAACAATAACCATTGGATCTATTGAGATCAATGTAACATTAACACAGTGCAATGCTTTCTTCAGATAATTACTTCAACTAAACTCCACAAAGAACAATTTAATAACAGGGTTATTGCCTATTAATCAGAATCTTGCATATTCATACTTATTCTTCTTTAAGCATATCACGTTCTTAACATAAAAGCATGATGCCAATATTGTACAATGTAGATTATTTCACAGCATAAAGTTTCACAACAGAAAAGCAAAAGGGCATGATTCCTGGATTATTATTAATCATTCCGCTACATTGGATAAGAAACAATTTAGAATGAATCAGATCTAATACACATTGCATACATGAACCCG
>NC_033801.1:2360671-2361493 GCF_001876935.1 Asparagus officinalis | reverse complement strand
ACGTTTTCATTATGGACATGTGATCGACATAATCAAAGAAAATTTGCTTGCATTTAAGGATGCACAACCTACTTTCACGGGATAAAGACAATAATCTACTTTATGTTTTAACTGAATATTGACTTTTACTTGATATACAATGTGCACGATTTGATAATTATTCTAAGAATGTAGGCCAAGTGGCCTTTGCATATTTAGTTTAATCAACATATATATTCTTTAATTTTGCTATAAATAAAAAAGAAATTGGTTCATTAGCTAATAACTTAATTTTTTAGTTAATTTGCCTCCTAAACTTATTTTAATGCCTATTAACTCCTGATTTGGCCTGATTTTCCCCTAACAACAACAAAATGATTATCATGTGCTATCCTTTCAGAATGATGGATATGAGGTGACAACTCATTTTGCTCAATAAGCTACCAAGAGATAGAATAGTGAGGTCCACACATTTTAATGTGATGAGCAAGATGGACTTCACCACATAGTTATCTCGTAATAGCTTATTTAGCAAAATGAGCCGCTATATAAAAATGTATATGAGCTGATAGCCTATTTTGTAAAATGGGCTACCAAGCCACTGCCATGTTACCTGTAACCAACCCTAGAAAAGGCCTTCCTTCCTAAGAACCTCCTATGGAATGCATTGGAGGAGCCTCCTATGGAATGCATAGGAGGAGCCTGACACTGACCAAGTGATCGTAATTGGCTCTTGCATGACCCCCCACCCCACTCCATTTTCAGCATACATAAACCTATACATATACATACATATGTATATGTATATGTATATGTTTGTGTGTCTATATATATATATATATA
>NC_033801.1:2349258-2359951 GCF_001876935.1 Asparagus officinalis | reverse complement strand
GATGTCAATTAAATCAATTAGAATTTTCAAATCAATACTGTATAAACATCCTTATACTCAACCCATGCTTTACTATGATATTATTTGGATGATACAAGCTCGCTAGTGAAAACATTATCCCTTCAGAAGAGATAACGACAAAGGGGTGAAGACAATTGGAGTTGTGCTAAGGAAGTATTGAGCTTTACTCGGATTATACTTTATACTGATGTGATTGTTAGATTGACGGCTATATGTGAATTGAGGATACGATTGATACAAGGAAATGTGAAGAATTCGGATTGGGGCTAAAGTTTGAGGTCTAATTTGGTGGGGTTTTAATAAACTTTTTTCTATTTCTATAATTATTACTATGTACTTAATTGTGATTTGAGAGAAATATTGTATTATCCATGAACTAGTAGATATATGTTTTGTAGCCATGTTACTACTTATATGATAATAGAGAGAGAGAGAGAGATAAGTGGAGAATTTTATTTTTATAATAGATTAGCCAAAATAAAGATAATTAATATAAACTAGAATGCATGCACACCTTAACATAAAGCCAAAGAACAAACTTGCGATTTTTTTGTCTTTTGGGAAAAAAAATTTATATAATAAGTATATTTATACACTCTCTATTGTTAAAACTATATTCTAAATTTGCACATTAAAACTACAGTAGTTATTAATCGCTTCTCATTATCTTAAATTTATAACAGTAAATAGAACTATGTCTTATTAAGATTAAAAAAATTGTATAAATTTTTTGGTATTCCATGATTTGCAATGTTCAAAAAATAAACCTGATTGTTTTCGAGCAAACAACCATGGATCTTCCATATTTTCACAAACCAATTGAAATTCATATATTTAGAGAAAAATACTGAAAACTTCATAATTTTTACAGGATAAACCGCTTATATAGTTAAAACTTAAATCTTAAGAAGATTGAATAGAAGTATATGATCTAAATTGTAAGAAATATAATAAGTCCTCAAATGTTGCTTATAAACTACATCAAAATGAAACTCTTTCATTAATAAATAATGAATTGTGTAAAGTATTAGAAGCATAAAACAAATATGTCCACCCACCGTGCAATGTACTATTATAAAAGTGTTTTGGTATGTTAAAACATTTCTTCTCGAAAATGCCCTTTTAAACAAACTCCATAAACATGAAAAACACATGCATCCATACATAAATCATAACTACCCATACATTACTAACCCGCCAATTTAAATGATTTTATATAACACCTAAAATAATTCACCATGACTAAGTGTGTTTATATTTTTATAAGACCTCGCAATTTCCTATTAGCTCTTATAATTCTCACTAATTATCTGTGACGCCCCTGCGGGTTCACCAAGGCTGCAGTCGAGTGAAACCAGAATGTCAAACTTGCGGACATGCCACCACAGCCGTGGCATAACTGTTTCACCATACCCAATTCTATCCCTTTAGTGGAATCACAAAGGTGTAGTACAAAGCAAGCGTAAAAAGGTTTTTTAACAAGAAACAACTGATGAAATAATAGACGATCAAATTAATATTACATCTAATATGTGGGACTACAAATAAATGTTGAAATAAATAAACTGAGCTTTCTCATCAAGCTCAAATACAAAATGTCTAGCAAGAGAAAATAAGGCCACACAACCTTTAGCAACTTCTAGAATAAAATCTCCAATGTCTAAAACAGAAAGTCTACAGTGGAGCCTCAAAGAAAATATAACTAAATAGATGCTGAAGCTAAAGTGGCTCGCCGTCAACCTCGCGCCTCCGGGCTCGCTGGCTGGTTACCTGAAAGGGGAGGGACAACGACGTCAAAGCGGCTAGCGAGCACTCACAAACAACCCCAAGGATAGCGCTCGTTGCTATGAAAATCAGTTAATCAAATATATAAATCATTTACACAAATCATATATGGGTTTAGTACTTAGGGAACAACACGAGCATAGGTACGTCGAGCAAATAATCCAAACAAGGAAACCCTCATGTATATACCTTGAAATCTCAAATTGTAGATCCTAAATTTAACCGAGTTGGCTCATAAGAAATAAATAAAGAAAAAGAATACATGCTCATCTCTACCAATAAAGTGGTAAACATGACAAGCATATAATACAGGGTCATGCACAACTCTAGGTAGCGTATCATGTCCAGCCTAATACATATATAATGTTACCAACTTGAATTAGCGTAACATGCTCAAGGTTTAGCAAAGTTAAAACATGATTAAAATGAAGTAATAGTCCAACACGAGGACTTTAATGATTATAGTCCAACACGAGGACTTTAATGGATTATAGTCCATCACGAGGACATGGCGTAAGAAAGATGCATGTTTATATCCAGCGTACATAACCTATTCTGTACTGATTAAAGCTTGTTCGACAAATTCATCTCGCCCATATACTAGGTAAATCATATTCACGTGCAAATAAATAACTCAATAAACGAGGACTCCTCAAGTCCAAACCCATGGTTAGATAGTACCCTTGAAATATGTAAACACTTATACATACATTAGTATATTAATATATATATAATATAATATATATATATATATATATATATATTATTAATATACTATATATAATATATATATATATTATATATATATATATATAATATATATATATATATATATAATATATATATTATTATATATATATATATATATATATCATATATATTCAGCAGATGGATTTAAACAGTAAGCACGATACGAAACAGATAGAAAATACTGTGATGAGTCGACTCTGTGCTCATATGAGTCGCTCAGCAGCACATAAATAAACCGCAGGAAGGACTTCATGCAGTCGACTCATGACAGTCATGCCGGTCGACTCATGACTTATTGAGATCGACTCGTTTACTGACGAGTCGACTCAGCAGAAACAAAAAGACAACACAACTAGACTTCGTGAGTCGACTCATGACAGTCATGGTCGACTCAACCTGTTGAGTCGACTCGTGATGAGTCGTGGGTCGACTCACGGGCTGAACAAAGCATTTCTCCCAACTGTAACTTGTTCAACACGATCCACACTTCCAATTTTCTGATCTACACTTCTATAGCCATTGATTCTCGACTATAATACAGTGAGAAAAACATATTATTATGAGAAACGATTTTCTTGTAGGTTAAATCTAACATTTAACTCCTATACATGAAAGAAAGCATTTAATCAAAATAAAACTCACATTCTTATTCTTTAAATAAAATTCTAGATCGGGTTTTCATGGAAAAACTGGTTATGGGGATTTTAAAGCCCAATACATGATCTCTAGCATTAACACCTAACAAAGATTGTTGATTTATACTTGAAAATAAGTCTTAGGCTCAATAAAACTTATGGAAAAACAGTGTTAAACAATTAGAACATGGAGAAGGGTTGGGCGAGATGTTACTCGCCTCAAAAGTGATGAGAACAATCCCCTTCGCGCTAATCACGAAAAGCAGCTGAAAATCCCCAAAAATCGCCCAAGAAATCCCAAAAACGAGCTAGGGTTTAGAGGGGAGAAGAGGCTAGGGTTTCTCTAGGTTTCTGATGAAACAGAGTGTTTTCGGTGGGGAGAAACATATATGAGTGGATAAACCCGACCCGAAAACCCAAACAAACGCCGACCAGAAAACCAGAAAAACTCGGACGACCAATTTGAGTCGACTCAGGCAGTCCGGTGGTCGCACTCATGACTCATGGGTCGACTCATGATATAATGAGTCGACTCAGCAGAGACTAAAAAACAACAGGACTCGATTTCGTGAGTCGACTCATGACAGTCATGGGTCGACTCATCGACTAGAAACTGCATACTCTGACTCTGCTGCATATGATTGAAATCTAGCACACTCAACCTCATTACTGATGTACATATACATACTCAAAATCTACGGGGTCTTACATTATCACTATATATCATAATTAAAAAAACGTTACAACCATTCATCTTCTTACTAAACCACTATAAATCATAACAAATCTCTTACAAAAATGAATACATCATGTGAAACTCTCATCATCTCCATTACAACTCCTCAAATCCTTGAACGTCTCTTTGTCCCGATTTTGCCTATTTGGATTCATTCTCTGCACAACCAACCACTACTATCTCTTATTATAACATGATGAGATTAGCATGATTTATAGTGAAAGATTCTTTCTCTATCTTTTATAGAGAATGTTTCAACTGATTTTTTACCATTAGAATTTCTCTTTGCTTGATTTGGCTTATTATAATTTATGTCTTCGTTGGTCAATCAAGAATTTTGAAGTTTGTATTTAATTTTTGTTTTGAGAAACATAAAACCCAACCAAGTATGAAATTCATGATTTAACAAAATATGTTTTACTTAAAATATTTTATTTAAAGTAATAAAATACATAATTTTTTTAAAGTTATAGTTGTAATGTGCTATCAAAACTTAAGATGATGCAAATGGGTAAAAAGAGCTGGACATAATAATAATAATAATAATAATGTCTCACTTATAACCTCTTCATATTCATAACTTCTCCATTAATTACCTATAAAAAAAATTTATTTTATCTCTCACTCATAACCTCTCCTAAACTTTAATTTCATCCATTAATCTCCATCACTAACAATAATAAAACCCCACTCCCCACCCCCAACAAACACTATCCTTTAATTTCAGCAGAAACTAAATATACTTAATTTTTATAACCTCCCAGTAACAAATTAATCTCCTACTCTCTCTTTCTTAATTCTCACTAATGATCACTACCATAATCATAGAGAATGTTTCAACTGTTTATCTTTATACTAGCCACTATAAATCACAACTAATTTGTTTAAAATTTTCTATGAATTCTCTTTTAAGTATAATTTCCTACTTCATTATTAATACTAATAAAGTAAGATTTTGAAATAAGCTAATTATAGAGTGATGCTTCGTGACATGTGTGTATTATTTAGAGCTCATTGTATTAATACTAAATTCTGGAGATGACACATCAAGTTACTTCACTTCCAACTGATCAAGTAAGATGAATAATTAAAGAAGAAACAAAGAGTAGTTTCCCGTATTTATATAAATAAGTTTGAGATTTTTAGGTTCTGCTCTTACTATGTATATGCAAAGATCTTTAGCACTAGCATAATATGCACATAGCAGTCCATATTTTCCAATGTAACGAAGAAAAAAGATTAAAAATTTTAACATCAAATAATATTCAGTCTCCTATTGTGGAAATTAACTTTGAACTGAGGATATACTTTGGTCATACCCATCATGATGGTTCCTTAAAAAAATCATGTACTGAGTTGCAAAATCCATCATTCACAAAAAGTTTTGTCTGATTGAAATTTGTAGGTTCAACTTAAAAATATTATTAGAGCAAAATAATGATGCACATTACTGTAAGACCACATAACTTCCAGAGCTTTCAAAAAAGTTTGGGATTAATCATCAACTGAATAATCTCTTTTTCCAATGAAATATTATCATTGTTTCCTTCAATCCAGACTGTGACCACTATTGGGGTTGAAACAACGACAACCCGTGCCCTTCCAGAGCTTGTGTCGAAAATAGACAAGCAAAAAATCACAACAAATAAAAAAAAACTTGCATGAAAGAATAAACAAAGAGAGAACACCAGATTTAACGAGGTTGGATAAACGTGCCTACGTCCTCGGGAGCCACACCAGAAAATTCATTTGATATTGAAGAAGATTACAATGTCTGCAAATGGCCTCTCTCTCTGAGACCTCTCTCTCAAAGTGTTCAGAAAATCCTCTCAAAACCCTCTTTATTCGTGTGTTGCATAACCCTAAAAACGTTTAAGGATTATATATATACCTAGCTTAAAATAGATTCCAACCCAAACCAGGAAAGCCCATATACCGCTATCAGTCGACTGGTGCACATGCATCAGTCGACTAGCTAGAACACGGTTTTTTACAGGGTCGCTCGTGCACGTCTATCGGTCGACTGGTGGCACATAACCAGTCAACTGATGAGCTCCTATCAGTCGACTGATGATCTCCATTAGTTGACTGTCCAAAACGTGGTTTTCTGTTTTGTTTCCTACAGTCACGTCGGTCGACTAATCCAGAGTCTTCGGTCGACTGATGCTGGGATTTTCAGCTGCTTGTTGATTTCATCTTCAGGTTACGGTCAGCACACATCCAAAACCAACAGTCACGTGATTTATTATTTGTGAGTTATAAACATATTGATCTAGTATAACATCTCTGTTTATTGGTATCTTGAAGTCTTCAAAAGATGTGTGATCATTCAATTCTTAAAGGAATTTTGCATATGAATTTACTTGCAATATGTCCATTAAACTTTTAGTTGTGGTTTGACTCATATTCACATTAACTTTTAGTTGTAGTTTCACTCATATTTACATTATCTAATATTCTTATTCAATTTTATAGTTCATTCTCCGTATTATAGAAGTAAAATTAAAAGTATGAATACTTATTTTCTTGTGAAATTAGAGTAGGGAGGTTGTGATATATTTCACCATGTGCTCTAAACATAAAATTTTCTTTTTTCCTTTGATGCAAGGCCCCTATTAAATCTTACCCCAAACAATGTGAATAAAAAATGCTATTATAACTCACTTGCCTAGGGTAATTGTATTGTATATATGTTATATAATTCATCTGGAATATCCTCATCTACTAAGTGAATTTTACTGTTGTGAGAGCAAAATGTTAGAGGCTCGTACTCATACTTTTTGTCTCTATAAAAGACACAAAAATTTAGAGTGCATAACTTATATATCGTAAAGAACATACTGGCTCATGAAGAATTTTTCCTAATAACGATATTATTACAATGATATTACTATTCAGTATTAATTCAATTTTATTATATAAGATTATATTATCATTTTTAATAAATTATAAAAAAATATATGGAAACCTCGATGCTTATGACTAGTAGTTGGGCTACACAAAATATGTTAACTTTTATATTATAGTTTGCTATTGGTAGTACTGTTGGTAATGTTATCATCTTTTCTCTTTATCTTATTATTCATGCTTTTCTGATGTAAGTTCTCTTTTACTAATCACTCAATTGACTATATTTAGTTTTTATAATATTAGAGGTTAGAATATTCTCTTCTATTTAAAAAGTGTTGACATGATTTTTTTTAAAATATACACATAGTAGCAATAGTATGTACTTTAGTTCAATTCAAATATTGGCTTGAAGCCATTTAGAGTGAGGTCCTTTCTATGATAGAATGGTGATATAGTGAATACACAATTCAAAAATCAAAGAAGAAATTTCTAAAAAGGAAAAGTAATTTAATATGTCAAATTAACAACTAATTTATAAAATATATATGGACAATGCAGATAGCTATAGAAAGAAAGATATACATCTTTAAGAAAATTTCATGGCGAGTGACCAACTACAATCATCCTAATTTAAGCGTAAGTAATTATTATTTTAAATACTAATTGGATACGTGTAACTATGGAATAAATCTCAAGCAAAACATATGAATTAAGATTGTATTATCTTATAGGTAAATAAAAAAACATTATTAGAGCTTCTTTTTATATTAAATTTAAAATAATAATTTAAATTATTAAAAATGATTAAACACCATATATTAGTTCATATGAGAAAGTAAAGTAACCTATAGTTTATATACCTATATAGTCAATCAATCGAATGCATTAAAATTATGATGACCATAGTCAAAATTATATGGTGGGTTCATATTAAGTATAATTTATAAAAATTAATACATTAAAGTTAAAATCCTTTAACCATTATATAGATTGTCTAAAAAATATTACATATATAAATTATACTGCTCAGGAATAGTGATGTGGACACTTGACTACGGCCTAATACATCTTAAGAACGACTTACTCTTCAATATCATTATTAATTGACGTATCTATGCATTACACTGAAAACACAATAAAAATTTAAAGAACTACAAAAGAAACACCCTTAAAAGGTTTAAAAATTGTAAATAAAAACATCCTAAATTTTTGTTATTTATAAATACACAAAACTATTAAACATTACATTAAAATCAATGAATTATAAAAAATAATTAAAAAATTACAAACTTTGGAGGGATAATTTGCAATGTACAAAACTTTAAGGGTGTTTTTTTGTAAATTTTAAATTTAATAGATTTTTAATTAGTTATGTTCTTTTCAAAAAAGTTATGGGTAATATCGACCATGAAGAGTTTTTCCTAAACCTATATTTTTAAAGAAAGTATAATATTTTTTTATAAATTTTTAATTTTTAGGGGTCGTTAGTAATTTGTATATTCAGTTTAGTGTCTATGGGTTAGAAATTCTCATGGTATTTTTTTTATAAATTATGAATTCTAGGGGTTTTTAATAATTTTTTGAACTTATAGATGTTTTCTATAGATTGTAAATTATTTATAGACTATTTATAATTTCTATGTTTTTAATTTACTATTAAGTATAAAATTCTCAGGGTGTTTTTTATAAAATTTAAAATTTGAGTGTTTATTTATAATTTTTGAAACTCTAAGAGTGTTTTCTATAAATTATAAATTATGTGGGGGATATTTGTAATTCATATATTTTTAATATACTGTTAGGTTGGAATTTATCAGCATTTTTATAAATTTTACGATTTTGAGGATATTATTTCACAATTTATAAAAAGTTCAGAATATTTATTGTAAATTTCATAAAATTTTGGGGGTTGTTTGTATTATTTGTAGGTTTTTAGTGTATTTATATGTTTAAAATTTTCAAAGTGTTTTTTTACAAATTTTGATTTTTAGGGGTGTTTTTGCAATTTTCAAAACTTACAAAATATTTTCTCTTTGGTAAAAAAAACTTTTAATTTCTAGCTAGCATATGTTTTTTAGATTTCTCACTGAATTGAAATAAATAAAATTTACTATTTTAAATATATTTTAATAAAATTTTAAATTTGTAGGGTTGTTACAATTTAAAAAACTTGGAGGTTATTTTTTACAAAGTCCAAAAACTTTTAGGCGCTGGCTAGCATATGTTTTTTAGATTTCTCTGTGAACTGAAATAAGTAAATGATTTAAATTATATCAAACTATCTCTTTTATCTAATAACATGTTAAGTCTCATTATGAATAGGATAAATCATTTAATTACCAATTCAAAGAACATATGATAATTAGAATATTTTATAATAACAATATAATATTAAAAAAATATTGACCTTTGGAAAGATTTTCCCGAATTTGTACTTTTAAAGAGAGTATAATATATATATATATATATATATATATATATATATATATATATATACAAAAAAACATTATGTCAACTTAGAGTGGACGTCTACTAAGTTTTCTTAGTCATTGATGATTCGTTTGATTGAGCTACATTGTGGATGATCCGCTCTCGTAAACTTGATCTATTATTCTAAAATCCTAACACACCAAAATTTGGGGTGAACCTGTCGTGGTTTGACCCTTCATCCCACTCGTATGTCAATTTTAAGCGGTTTTGAATGAATAGAACTTTTTACATGGCTCGACGGTAAGGACAAAACACACGGGTTTCACCCAATTTGGTGTGTTGCGGATTTTAGAAATATGTAGATCAAGTTTAATGGAGCGGATTCATCCACAATGTAGCTAAATCAAGTTAATCATTAATGACTAAAACTTAGTGGACGTTTACTTAAGTTGACATAAGTTTCTTCTCTCTCTATCTCTATCTATCTATCTATATATATAATTATATATATATATATATATATATATATATATATATATATATATATATATATATATATATATATATATATATATATATATATATATAGAGAGAGAGAGCAGATGAGAGAGAGGAGAGAGAGAGAGAGCAAAACTTGTGTCAACTTAAGTGGATAGTAAAAAGTTATCCACCAAACTTTTTAGCCACTCATATAGAGTAAGACTCCTATCAACTTTAAGTTGATGTCACCAAACTTCCTAGCCACTCAACGAAAGTGGTTATCAATTTAATGCATCATTGACATCAATTTTGATTACATCTCCTATTATCTAAATCATGCCATCAAATTTTTATTTTATAGTTAACAATTTTTATATTTAAAAATATATAAAAAATAAATATAACATAAAAATATATAAATTATATACCTCTAAATTATTATAAATATCCTACAACAGTTTATTAAAAAATCTCAATTCATAAAATTATTCTTGATTATATTCCTGTAATATATTTCCTAAAAGTTATCACACTCCCCCTGCCCCATCTACCCCAAAAGAAATATCAAATGTTAACGATTATTCCAATTATAATGAAAGTATCTAAATTTGCAGTTAAAGAACTATGTGGATATTTTCTTACTCATCACAGCTCCACGATTAGATTGGGCGGGCGGGGAGGGTGGGATTATAAAATAAGCGTGCCACGCAAGCAAGTGAAAGAATAGAACACGTGAGGCTCAGACGCACCCGGCTACACCCCACACTGGCCCCACCGAATCAATAAAGCGGGACCCTTTCAAAACAAAGTGGCATCTTCGTAAATTCCGCCAAAATGCTCCCTCTCGATCCCTCCAAAGTTTCCGGCGCTTCATTCCTCTTTTAATTTTCTCCGCCTCTCTCTCTCTGCCATACTCCTCCCTTTCTCTTTCTACTTCTTGATCTCTCCTTCTCTCTCTACAACTTCTCTCTCTCTCTCTCTAATGGCGGGGGGGGGGGCGAGCGGC
>NC_033801.1:2330157-2349248 GCF_001876935.1 Asparagus officinalis | reverse complement strand
AGCACTGGACGCTCGCCGCTATGGAATCAGGTGAGATCTCGATCGGTTTTCTTTCGGAATCGGGAGCTTATGACGGCGAGGGCGGAGCTCGGAGCGGCCAACGGATCGATGAATCCTGTGAGTTGATTCTTCTCCTTTTGATCGAGCTTTATAGATATGATGAAGGGTAAGCCATTGGTTGATCAGTTTTAATAATGAAAACCCAAAATGACCCATCCTTTTGTTTATTTTATTTTGGAATGTTTCGGATCTTATTCGAGGAAATGTGTTGGGTGATTCGGAATGACACTCTTAAAGATTGGAACTTCACTGGATATCAGTGTGATGTTGATTATTTCTTCTTTTATATGGTTTGGAAACCTCTGACTGTGTTTTTTCGAGATGGTGTATTTGAAGTATATGGGATTGAGAATTCGATAAAGGATGAGCTATAGCTTTGAGAGAATTTAATAATGAAACCCCGGATGTGTCAATTTTTTGTATATTTAATTTTTCATTATGCGTAATAGAAATAGGTCATTAACTTTGTGTAATTTGAGCCAATACCCTTAAAGATTGTACGTTTACCGGTATTTTTGAACTAGATGGATTAACCCTATGAGTAAATGCAGGAAATAAAGCAACCATGGTTTGGGTAGACCGCAGCATGTAACTTCTTATGATTGTATATGGGTGTTGATTCATCTAACTGATTGCATATGGGTGTTGATTCATCTGCCAGCCATTCTGTTTGAACCATACCTGTTCGCACTTCATTTTTCCAATTTTGTTATGGATCCTTATAATAATAGAGATATTTTGATCCTATCAGGGAAATTGGAATACCTCTCTTGGGCTCCAACCTCGTGAATACAAGGCAGGGGATGCAAAGATGGCTTCGAATGGTCGAAGGAAAACTAAGATAGTGTGTACAATCGGTCCTTCCACGAATACGCGTGAAATGATATGGAAACTAGCAGAAGCTGGGATGAATGTAGCACGTCTAAATATGTCTCATGGGGATCATGCGTCACACAAGAAAGTCATTGATTTAGTCAACGAATATAATTCTAAGGCAAAAGACAATGTTATTGCCATCATGCTAGATACCAAGGTATGCGTAATTGTTGGAAAGTATCTCTTACCCATCACTAGATTGTGGCTCTATAGTGCTCGTATCAGAGTCGATCTTGTGTTCAGCTTGCATGCTGATATGTTTTTTGAAAAGTGAAGTGGGATCGGCCTAGTTTTTTTTATATATATTCGAGACATGTAAATCTATTTATACACATTCATGTTTTCTGTTTATGCATCTCATCGACAAAATCCATTCTGCAGGGCCCTGAGGTGAGAAGTGGAGATTTAGCCCAACCTATCTTGCTAAAGGAAGGGCAAATGTTCAATTTCACAATCAAGAGGGGAGTCAGCTTGGAAGACACTGTTAGCGTTAATTATGATGACTTCATTCACGATGTGGAAGTTGGAGATGTTCTCTTAGTTGATGGTAAGTATTGTAATATGTCTAACTGATATCTAGATGTTCCAAAAATGGCATATAGAATGCGTTTTGTTGATGAATCGATGACCACATAACCACTAAAAACCGGCTCAAATCTAAGTTGGCACATCAAGAACCTCGTAATTGGATCTCAATCTGGACAATAACTTGTGTTTTGTAGATCCTCAACTCCTGACTCCAATTACAGACCTTGAACCAAAATGGCTTTTTAGGTCCAATTACATCCATTTTAGTTGATGAAATTCTGACTTGTTTATCAGGAACGGATATTGAGCTTGATGTATGGAGCAGTTAAATTCATATGAGTGATTCTGTTTCTGTTTTTCTTGTTTGATCTTTGCAAAGATCTTCAGAATGAAGTAGTGGCATAGATTCTGTTAAAAACTAATGGTAGCTTTAGCTTCAAAGTTGAACTGAATCAACTTCAATCAATGGTGGCAGCCAAATTCATGAAACATTATTTTGCTCAACCTTTTCACATCTTGAGATATTGATACTCTATGACTCAAGTTTTTACATGCATCTAGAGAGAATCTACCTTATTTCTTAAATATCATCTATAACCATTTGGTGGATCAAGATCAATTATCCTTTGGTTTGAAAAGTTACTTGTTTAGATATCAAGCTTAATGTATTGACATGTCTCGATATAGGAGGAATGATGTCTCTGGTTGTGAGGTCAAAAACAGCTGATACTGTTAAATGTGAAGTCATTGATGGTGGAGAACTCAAATCAAGACGTCACTTGAACGTCCGGGGTAAAAGTGCTACACTCCCATCCATAACAGGTTGGTTTTCATGTGTACAAGCATAAGCTCAGAAGTTCAAACCAAACTGACGTTGTCTAATACAAACATTTTTCTTACCCATATTACTTCTGTTGTTTCCACAGAAAAAGATTGGGAAGATATCAAGTTCGGTGTGGACAACAAAGTTGACTTCTATGCTGTCTCATTTGTAAAAGATGCTAAAGTAGTCCACGAACTGAAAGATTACCTCAGAAGTAAATTCCTTTCTGTTTATCTTCTTACTAGATTCCTTCTCTGAATTCATTAAGGGTATTTGTTTCCTTTTATTCAAGGTTGCAATGTGGATATACATGTTATTGTTAAAATAGAAAGCGCCGATTCAATACCAAATCTTCACTCCATTATTTCTGCATCTGATGGGGTAAGTTATTTCACGGTTTATAAAGTGTTTTTCCAGTCTTCTTACTTTTGAACAAGATTCAGAAGAATTTTTTTGTGTGAATATTATCAATTAAAACACTTACAGAATGAATTAACATGGAAAAAACCCCACAATTATCCTACATGCTCAACAAGAATGAACTAGTTTTCTTCAAATTATAGAACTCTTCTCAAAGTTCATATGTCGTGCCTACATTCAGCCATGAGTATCTTTTGAAAGGAGGACTAGAATCCTTTCAGAGGTAATCAATATGACCCTAGATGTATCAGCTCATTGTACTAGCTGTGATGTCATTGGGGTAAATGATGTGTTTAAAGATACTGTGTTTCATAGCCAAATTAGTGAACTTATTCTGTTATTGGGTTGTACGCACTCATCATCAAAATGCATTCTATCTGTTGTTGTCATAGTTTTTTTTTTTGTCAATGAATGAAATTTTATTCATCACAAAGTATGGAAATGTATGTGCACATCAAAGTTACAAGAAAACCAAAGACTGGTTATATAAACCCAGCCTACACTTTTACAAACATATACAGATCTTCACCGCACGAATTTGTTGCTCGAGCTTTTCCTGCCTGAAAAGCAGATCAACAGCAATAAGCTATCAATATCATTGGTTACTCCTGGTTTGTTAAGGATTATAATCCAAATTTCAGTTTTAATCATCTTGACCAATTGATCTGGATTCCTAGATTGCTGTCGAAAAATTCTTGCATTTCTTTCCTACCATATGTAGTAAATAGTTACAGTTAAAGCCAACCTTTTCAGTTTTTGTTTAAACCCTTTCCCTCTCAACTTGATGGTGAACCAATGAATGATTTGTTACCAGCAACATGATCTCCAATTGAACCCCAGCCAGTTCATAATGATATTCCATACTTCACAAGAATAAGCACAGTCGAAGAACAAATGATTCCTAGTCTCACATTCAGCTCCAGAGCATAGATAACACGTATTTGAATCAATGACCCCTCTTCTAAGAAGCCTATCTTGAGTGAGGATTCTATCTTGTAGGACCAACCAGCATACAAAAGAGTGATTGGGAACATTGAATCCACCCCAGACCATATTATACCATGGCACTTCCTGGGAATCAGGGGTTAGTGAATTGTATAGGTCTGAAAGCCTTAGTTTAGCACTATGATGGCATAAATTGATGAGTTGCTTCAGATTTTCTTCACCTCCACACATAGCCATAACTTTATCTCTAGTTCTAATCAATTGCTTCCACATCCATGAATCTCCTGTTTTATATTTGACCTGCCAAATGTCCCTATGTTTTAAATAGGTTTCATGAACCCATTTAATCCACAGAGACTCCTTGCCAATATGAATATACCAGATGTATCTCAGAGCAGAAGCAACATTCCACCTTTTATGCAGAAAAAATGCACAAACCTCCTTTTTTTTATTCATGCATACTCTCTCCCATGACACAAGTGGAGCTTTGAAAGCTTGATCATTTTTACCCCATAAGAACATTCTGCAAATTTCTTCAAAACACTGATTGGTAGGATATAGTTTGAGGTCCAGAAAGTTTGAATTCCAAGAATCACACTCTTGATGACTTGCATTCTACCTGCATAAGAGAGAATTCTGTTTTTTAACCAGTTTTTGAATTGACCAATAATCTTGGTGAAGAGAGGATTGCAGTCCATGTAAGTCAATCTTTTCGAAACTAAAGGCACTCCCAAATACTTGATAGGCATTGTTCCAGAAGAGAATCCCAACAGATTGTGAACTGAAGCTTTAACATTTTCATCAACACCTCCATAGAAAATAGAGCTTTTATCTGGGTTAGCTTCTAAACCTGAAACTTCACTGAAATTCCTCATACACTGGTGCAGTTTAGATACTGAACGTATATCACCCCTGGAGAATAAGAGCAGATCATCAGCAAAGATAAGGTGAGTTATTTTTAACTTTGCACACTTAGGATGGTATTTGAATGATTTATCATGCTCCAGAAGATCCAGGCTCCTTGACAAGTATTCCATGCACAGAATGAACAGATATGGGGAGAGGGGATCCCCTTGTCTAAGGTCACGTTCTCCCTTGAAATAACCATGGAGGGAGCCCTTTAGAGAGATTGAATACTTAGGGGAGGTTATACATGCCATTATCCCGTTGTTGTCATAGTTATTCTTTATCAATATCATCGACCGACCAAAGGAGGTCTATACAAGTTGACGCTCACTTATAAGAAATTTCTTACCCTCCATTTGAACTTGTATGCATGTTTTTAGCAAACTAATTCTTAACTATCTATTATTCTGCAGTTTGAAAATTTTCATATGAATTATTTGAGTCAATGCATTTGATGTGTATAATATACCTATTAGAGGTACATTTTTGTCAAATATCCAAATAATTAATGGTTTTCTGTTTTTTTCCTCCATTACATAGTTTTCTATGTTACATTTTTTGTGAATTTAAGCAATAAACAATTACACTTCTGTAGGCGATGGTGGCTCGTGGAGATCTTGGAGCAGAGCTTCCCATTGAAGAAGTTCCTTTGCTGCAGGTAGTTAGCTTTTCTGGATATATGCATGTTTTTGAATTGGATTATGTAGATATTAGTCCCTCAAATCTACAATAATTCTCTATTAGTTCCTCAAATCTCAATAATTGCTCATTAGTCCCTTAATCCTAAGGGGTTTTGCTATTTGGTCCCTTGATGATCAAAATACCCCTAGTTATGTTTTCTCTCTTAAAACACATTGTCTTCAGAAAAGGGTTATTTGCACTTTGGTACCCTAAAGTTTACACCTTTTTAACTTTATTACCCCAAAGGTTTTTGACACTTTGATACCCTAAATTTTGCTCCTTTTTTAGCTTTGATACCTTAAAGTTTTTTTCTAACACCTTTGTTACAACTTTCACTTTAATACTCCAAAATTTTGTTTTGGCACTTTGATACCCCAACCTTTAGGGTGTCGAGTTAAAAAAATGTAAACTTGAGGTATCAAAGTTAAAAAATATGGAAATTTTGGTATATGAAAGTTTAAAAATGTGTAAACTTTGGGGTATTAAAGTTTAAAAAGGTGTAAACTTTGGAGTGCCAAATTGTGAATAACCCTTATAAAACATTAGCTTAGGGTATTTTGGTCATTGAGGGATCAAATTGCAATAACACTAGGATTTGAGGGACTAATGAGCAATTTCCTAGATTTAAGGGTCTAATATGGAATTACTGATGATTTGAAGGACTAATTTGTACATAACCCTTTTGAATATAGTCTGCATAAAATGCCTAAGTTACTATGTTACACATACTTATTATATTAATATGGCTTAACCATTACCATGATACTCAAAAGATGTGTTGGTTCTTCTGTAAACTTTAAACCCTCCAAATTACCAGGAGAGAAGTACTTTCTTTCTTGCTATTTTTTTTCCATTTGCTGTTGGACCATTCATCATTGCATGGATTTCTTTCTCTATGCTGCTGATTATTCATCCTTTTTAATTGAACAGGATGAAATTATTAGGAGGTGCCGCAGCATGCAGAAGCCAGTAATTGTAGCAACAAATATGTTAGAGAGCATGATAGATCATCCTACCCCGACAAGAGCAGAAGCCTCAGACATCTCAATTGCAGTTCGAGAAGGTGCTGATGGCATCATGTTATCTGGGGAAACAGCCCATGGGAAGTAAGTATTCTATTTAACGGGTACCTAATATTGGGTCAATAAGAAATACTGGCACTTTTTTTGTTTCTTTATTTCATGGTCAATATGAAATTGTATCAGTTTTTATGTCGGAGACATCGTGAACTCTTATGTTGTTTGAACTCTTATGTTGCTCTACTAACTGCAATGAAGATGTAATTTTCTGCTTTATCGTCTCATAGAAATGTCAAAGGCTTCATTCTAAATGCTAAAGGAAATTGATGTATCCAATAAAGTTTGTAGGAATTTTCCATATATGTGTTTAAGCACATGAACTATTCAAAGAACCATGAGGTTCTACACTTCGGATACTTATGCTCACTTGAGGGGCAACTATAGAGCAATTCCACTTTTATGGCTCTTGATGACTGTTAATGTTGTTAAGCCTGATACTTGATAATACATAATGACATGGTATTGTCACATCAGATATTAACCAGTACGATACAACATCCATTCTAGGTCCAACGTCCTTTGTTTATGTGGACTTAAGTATCATCTTAACAAAACAGGGTTAATCAATTTCGTTGAATCAAATACATTTTTTTCTTTTGTTGTGTGCTGAATACATATATCCTTAAATATCTGGATATTTATAAATACAAGGTACAAGAGCATCACTATGCCACCTCTCCGGGAGGTTCTATATTAGATTCTCCTAGATGCTTGACCTTTATTAATTCATACCCATGTCATACATCCATTTATTATTGCTGCTGATGCCAGAAATTACTTTTGCAATCTTCTCAAGGTGCGCACGTTAATTTTTGTGAGATCACACTGAGTCCTAACTCCTATGTGTTCTTTAAGAGAAGAGTATTATTTTATATGCATCTGAAGTACAGATCTTATCAAGTACAGTATCCTGTGATGTAAATCATGTAATTATACTAAGAAACATGCATATTTAGCAACATTTACCATCAGCTAATTAACTTTAGCCATGTATTATTACTGCTGATTCCAGGAAATATTTTTGAAATTTTCTCAGGGTGCACTCAATTTTAGCGATAATTACACTGGCTCGCAGGGGTTCTTTATGTGAAGAATATTATTTAGATGCATCTGAATTACAGATCTTATTAAATAGAGTATCCCTGTGATGTAATTTACCAAGAAATACACATCTTTAGCAACATTCACAGTGAGCTAATTAATTAAACCCATGTGAAGATGAAAGAATTATGACAGATGTGATTTTTTGTCCTTGTTCTCCTCTTATTACAAATATGCTGAAATCACTTGACCTTTTGGTTTAGGTATCCACTGAAAGCTGTTAATGTGATGCATACTGTGGCCTTGAGGACGGAATCAACTATTTCAGGCAGCATTACTCATCCATTTCTTTCTACTGCTGTCCAGGTATTCATAATACTTGACCACAGTCACTTTTGGCTTTTGATTTTGGCTTCTTAATTTGTCATAGATAATTACATGATATTTGAAACCGGAGTTATAAAAACTCTATGAATCCTAGGAATGTTATCTTTTGTATCCATTTTTCATTCTTATTTTAGTAAGTGATCTTTGAGTGTTTTTTGATAAAATCAAATGATAGATTACTAGTTTTTATTGTTTTAAACTTACCAGCATATCCCTTGTTGATTGTAATTTCTTGTTTTCACTTTCTTAAAGGCTATATATGGCGGGGAATTTTGTCAAAGCCATATGAGTGCAATGTTTGCATCCCACTCGACTACAATGGCAAACATCCTTTCAACACCTGTTATTGTCTTCACGAAAACAGGTTCAATGGCTGTACGGTTAAGTCATTGTCGTCCTTCGTCTACTATTTTTGCATTTACAAATGAGTAAGTCTTTTTCTTTTCACATTCTATAATTTTAAATGTGAGTTTACTTAATTCGAATTATCAGCCTACCAGAGATGAGAAATGACACAAGTTTGCAATATGGCATTTATTATCTCAAATGCATGCTTATTATACACTTTTGTGGATCTTCTTTGTATTACGTATCCCCTGCTAATAGAAGTGTCTTTGTGGATCTTCTTTGTATTACGTATCCCCTGCTAATAGAAGTGTCATTCTTCACAGAGAAAGGGTTAAGCAGAGGCTGGCACTTTATCATGGTGTACTTCCAATTCATATGCCTTTTTCTGATGATGCAGAAGAGACTTTCTCCAGAGCGATAAACTATCTGATGGTACATTTTACTGTTCATATTTTGTTTTTATGATTATCTATATATAAATCACAGTATTTCTATTTGAAGTTAAAAATGCTTAGGTATGAATTGGTTAAGAAAGGCAGACCTTGAGGATCCTAAAATAAGGGGTGGTAAAATGAATGGCGAGAATAGCTTTAATATTCATGATATATCTCTCTAATCACAATGCCTTTCAGCCTAGATATCTCACAATGAATCAACTACATGTTCTTTAACTTTGAAATCATATATGAGTAAAGAAAGCTTTCGTTTTTATTCAGACAAGGTCACATTGTCTTACCTGTATTTTCCTGAAACAGAAAGGGAAATTCCTCAAGAATGGAGAGTATGTCACTTTGGTTCAGAGTGGAACTAATTCCATCTGGAGACAAGAGTCTACACATCACATTCAAGTGCGTAAGGTCCAAGATTGATGTTACCTTGAATAGGCAATTCTTTAGTTTAGTTTTGTTCTAAGTTATTTATCTTCTGAGTGGATAATTTGTTGTGAAGTTTCTAGTCAAAGATATTTTTTGATTATGTATTATGATAGATCCACATTTATTTATTGAGTTCTTGTAGAAACCTTCCATGAAATGAATATTTTGATTTACTGATATTGCCCCGCTCAACTGATTGTTATGATAGAAGAGCCTGCCTTTGCATAAACATTCCTCAATGTGCGGGGGGTATAAGCAATTAATATGAGTATCATGTACGAAATCCTATTTCCAAAAATGAAAGTCTCCTACGTGCATGTTTTTCCACCTAATAGCTCCCTTTAGGGTTATCTACTACTTTAAATCTAAAAATGATGCTTTTGCTTGTAGTGGGGATTTGGAAGCATGGTCAGATGACATATGGCGGTGCCCATGTTTATGATTGTAGATTTTCACATCTTGAGAACACCACTTAATCATAATGTTTTCAAACATGATGTCACTAGTCACTACTAACTTAACATATCTAAAGAAACTCTTGAAGTTTGAATGAAAGCTTACCTTAAGAGCCGAAGTAAAATATTCCACTTCCATATTCATGAATATGAGTTGATTATGGTGTTGGCTGGGGCTGATATAGAGGATTATCTAAAGCTAGTTAAACTGTCATGGATCTGAATTTAGATTAGAATATATAGTTTGTTTGTTACTGAACTAGATTATTGATTTGGTTTAGTTTGATAGTTAGGTTAACCTAGTGGACTGTTTTAACTGTGATTTGATCCGTTTGTTCTACATTAGCCTTATACCATATTAGCGGATGAGTCACATAAGCAGCATTTTAAAGTCGGAGTAATGAATGGTGTGAATATCTTGCTTCAGTTTATTAATTTGAATACTATATTCCGGTTTATCTATTTCTTGATATTTCTTTCAGTTTGTATTCAGTTTTCTACTCCAAAAGTTTCGTTCTAGCAATTGCAATCTTTGTACATTTCTGTTCTCTCCCTTTTGTTAGGAATTGAAACTCCTATAACTGAGAGAGAAAACAAGGGAAAAGAGAAAATCAAACGCAAAAGACAGATTTTACACGGTTTGGCAATCTGCCTACGTCCACGGCTACGCTAATTTCTCTTTCTTTCTTTTTGATAAAGTGACAATTACAAGAGAGAGCGCCCATATATATAGATAGAGACTAGACCTACATGAAGTATTACAGGTTTATCCTTCTTCATAACTGTTGATGGCTGATATCAAACAGTCAATGAAAGAAGTATAAGTTGACGGAGATCCTCTAACCCTCCGAATGTCCGGTTCTGGCGTAGGCTATTCTTCCCTGCACAACTAGCAAATTGTAGGAGGGCAGAGTTGGGTTCCTCGGTTGTTCCTTCGACAATTAGGTCAGTGATTTTCTTGAGTGGAGAAGTAAAATGAACTGCTGTAGTTCTTAATAACAGTGGATAGATGTAAAGATCTTACCTTATTATTGAAAATAGTACCCTATTTATAGTGATGGTAGAAGGGTAGAATGGTAAGTTTGACTGAGTATGAGATGGCGGCTACGTCAGCCTTTGCTTTACAGGTGTCGGCCGACGAGTGGAGGAAATATCATTTTGGTATTTAATGCGAAGTGATTGGGGATGTGCGGTCCCGACGTGGTCCGATGTGTCATAAAGACTATTGGGGGCAGAGGAATGATGACGCCCATAATGTATTTAATGACATTTATTGCGAGGTGATTAGTTGCTAGTGCTTGGTAGGGGGCTCAAGGCTTGAGGTATTTCGTCGCCTTTCTACACGTTCAGTGGTCGAGAAGTACTGCCCTTTGAGTCGCCTTCACAAGATGTAAGCCGAATGGACGGTCGGGTAGGTCGATTAGGGAGTCGACCCAGCCAGAGGTCGACATGTAACGCCATTTGAGTCCTCCTCGCGAGATGGTGTGTCGAGTCATCCAAGCTGAGTCTTGGGTTATTTTGAAGTGCTGGCTTGATTACGCATAATGTGAGACACTTGTTTGTCATTGGTTGGAGATTACTTTTCAGCACTAAAATGACTATAACAATAACAAATAATTTTCGGGCTGGGATTACNTTGGATTCGCAAAAGGGGGGAGGGGGTCAAGCCTGCACAATCCAATCAGCATCAACACCTCTAAAAGCCTCACAAACCATTAGAACTTGGAATATATCAGTTATGACATATATGTTATATTAAACTGTCCAGTTCTACCTATAATATATTGATAACATAGTTTAGTTCGTTTTGATAGTTCCAGTCGCTGCATCGTATTGTTTGAACCTAAAATTTGTGAATATATTTACATAGAGGAGTCATATATTATTTGTGTTTTTGCGCATTTATGTGCCTAGACTTCTAATAGTACGAAGTTGTAATAGACAGGACGATAATACAATTAGAAGTAAACCTTAGATTGGAAACAACTGTTTGCAATATACCAAGACTGAAGGAATATTTCTTTTAAACATAATAGTTGTAAAAATATGTCCCCTTCAAAGGAAAAAGTCTTCCATATAATAAGTGATTGAATCTTATACAAAGCTTAATTACCAAAACCACTTAGAATTAGGCTTTTCCATACACTCAAATCACATTGTCTGATGTACTATCCTAGCCCAATCTGTTCATGACCTCCACATAATTCCCTTAAGTGGTATCTTGCATCAAAGATGGTAATAGTTCAAAGGAAATGTGAGGAAAAGAAGAGGCTCCCAACTATGCGGCTCGTCTTCTCTGTAGAAGTCCTATCAAACACTGAACTCTTCATCATCTTCTTCAATCTGTCCGTCCATTTTGATGCACTTGTACCATCTAGCACAGATCAAGTAAACCAAGAAGTCTACACTGGTCAGGGCTGCAAGCAGGAAAAAGAACCTTTCCATATGCCCCTTATTCAGGTCTTCTGGTATCCATCCAGGCTGGTTTCCTTTGACCGTGATTTTCATTACTATTGACACAATCAGACTGCTAACGTAGTTCCCTAAAGACATCGACATCATACAAAGAGCACTTCCAAAGCTCTTTAATCCATCTGGCATCTGTGAGTTGAAGAACTCTAGTTGACCAACATACATGAACACCTCAGAGGCCCCTATCAGTAAATATTGAGGGATCTGCCACAGGATGCTTAGAGTGCTAGGGGTATTTCCTGCACAATCTTTGCAAACATGCTTTAACCTATAGATTTCAACTGTTCCTGAGGAGATCATCGCGGACACAGCAAAGATGAGCCCAATTCCCATCCTCTGGAGTTCTGTTAGTCCTGTGGAGTCCTTCCGCAGGCTACAGACCAGCGGTTGGAGAATGTGGCGACAGAAGAAGATGAAGAATGTAACACCAAGGATGTCAAAGGCTGTCATGCTCGCAGGGGGTATTTGGAATCCTGCAATGGACATGTTCATTACTGCGCCCTGCTCAACAAATAGAGAGGCCATCTGCGTGAAGACAACAGAAAAGAGGATTGTGCATAGCCAGATTGGAAGGAGGCGAAGCACACATTTGACTTCTTCGACCTGGGTAACTGTACAGAGGCGCCAGGGGTTTTGGAGGTCGTGCTGCTCGTGGTGGGTAAAACGATCGTCGTCGAAGTTGATGAGTGCGGCTCGGTCCAAAAACCTTGAAAGTGATCATACACATTGGTTAGCATAGAGTGTTGTTTAGGAAGGTCCAATGGGAACTAGATGTTCTGTAGCTTACTTGAATCCTTTGGTGTGAAGGAGCTTCCTACTTCCACTAGTCCCAAGTTCCTTTCCATCCGCCTCGTATAGTTGCTCGTTGCTGGATGGAATATTTACTGTTGATTTCCTAGAGGCAGCGATAATGACCTGGGACACCCTGGAAAGGGGATTTCCAGTAGGCTGGAAGTGTCTGTACCTGTAGGTGTCAGCCAAGAACAGAGCAAGGGCAAGGAAGGCCGAGCCTGCAGAGGCCCAGAAGCTCAAGGCCCACATTCCTTCATTCTGGAAGTAGACCAATAAGGTGTTGGAGAAGAGGGAGCCTAAGTTGAGGAACAGGTAGAAATAACTGAAGAAGGAGACCTTAGAATGGGCTTCCTTTGGATCCTCCTCATCAAACTGGTCAGACCCAAAGGTGGCTATATTTGGCTGGTACCCACCATACCCTAGGGCAGTAAGGTAGATTGAGAAGTAGAACAATCCCACCTCCATCCCTGAGTGGGTCCTGCATTGGCTATGGACTTCACCACACCCAGAGGGTTTGAGCAAGAAGCGTGAGGAGGAGAAGGATAGCAACGCCAAGCCCTGTTAGCCAAAAGTTAACCATTACTTGGTAGAAACAGTAAGCAAAATTTATATGCCTAGAGTGATCAAAGATAGATATTGTGCTAATGGGAGCATTTGTCTGAACATTCCATGATAGTGATGGTTTAGATGTGGGTCAACTATTTTTTTTCCTTTTAATTCCTCAAGCAAAAGTGAAAGACAGCCATCTTGTTTCATTAAAGGTCGGTATATTGAATGATACAACACAGAAATGGAACAGTGGATTCCCTTTATAGCAAAAAAGTATCAAGTATAGAGAAAAATGAAGTGCAGACTTTAGCAACAATAGAAGGCTCCTTGAGGTAGCACTTTTGTTACAGTTAAACATCAATCAATAACTTTTAGAAATGAAGATCTTGAGACGGTGATGGGAAAGGATGTGTAGTGTACTAGCGGATGGTGTTTGGTCGCTACTTACGAAAACAAAGATAGCTTGGAAGATGGCACATGTCTTGTATCTTCCCCAGTAGGAATCACTGAGGAAGGCACCAACTAGAGAGAAGAGGTAGACTGTGCCTGTCCATTTACTGACATTGCTGGCGGCGTCTGCATTGTTCTGATGTAGTACCATTGTTAAGAAAAGGACCAGGTTCACTGCAACTCCAAAAAACGCAAGCGTTGCTAAACCCTGATTTACTGTGTCCAAATAAATGCATATACACATGTTAGTTAAAAAAAGAAAGCACAAAATGTTATCAAAGTGTAATATAGATAGGTATCTTCCCGGATAACTGTACCATTTAGGACTTCATATTATGCATGACAGTTCTGTACATATTGACATGGGTGAATGTAATACTTTATCCGTGTAGGAAGCACATGCGTCTATGTAGAAACGATTCTACTTCATTGTATGATGCATCAAGCAAAGTGTTTCTTTGTTTCGTAGAGCTTGTTTCAGAATGAACAAGGTAGATAACTCAAGAGAGAAACTAGATGCAAGCATGCTTGAAGTAATTCTTAAATCTATATATCTCTTCCATCATGGTTAATACCAAATAATTTGGGAAACTTTAACATTTTTCATCCACATTCTCTCTTTCTAGTTCATAGCTGATCTGATCCATGGAAATAAAATACTTAATAATAAGACGAATTCTATGATTAAAGGGTTACAAGAACACAATGCAAACAAAGTATTGAAACTGGATATATTTAGAAATCTGACCTATCTCCACAATCCGCACATACACCTGTTGGCTATACATGACAAATTAATGCGCGTTTCACTGTAGTCTTTGATTAGTAACTTAATTGGATGACGAAGAATAAAAATTTAGTACTTGTTTCTTTTGAAAGTATGAATATAACTACTATTTGGTACCTCTTGGCTATACACGACAAATTTACTACCTGTTGGCTATACATGACAAGTCAATGCATGTTTCACTTTAATGTTTAATTAGTAACTTGATTGGATGACCAATAATAAAATTTAGTGCTTGTTTCTTTGGGAAGTATGAATATAGCTACTATTTGAAATAAGTTTAAACTTTAAAGGCAATGAGTTCATATAATTAAAATATTTTATTATATTTTGTTATGCAACTCATGATAAGTTCTTTAAAGGAAATTATTACGGTATTAAGCTTAAAAGATCTTAAGTTTTCCTGTGAATTTCTATGACTTAAAAGGGGAAAATGGCAAAGCAAGATTAAATTTCATTAAGCATGGAAAAGAATTCCTTAAATGAAATGTACTAGGCATGGAAAAGAATTCCTCAAATGAAATGTTTTAGTTTTCATTTCTTTGAAGTAAAACTTTCTATTTGTAGTAAGATATTGTTCACTTGTATTATCATTAAATGAGGGTGGAATATCAAGTTTTATATTCTGCAGTAGGTGATAACTGAATTGCACCAAAAAACTTCCAAAAATGGAGCAAGAGAAAAACTAGGTCAGAACCTGATACCATGGGATACAAGAACTTTTATAAATTATCATTCTTTAACTTGTCATATCAAATTATATAAAGAATATAAATAGAGAGAATTACCAAGCAACAGCATCCCAGTTAGCCATCCACCACTTTTCTTTTTGTTTGCTGGCCTCCCTCTGAAGTCCACAGATCCATCCATAGTGCACTCACAGCATGAGCTTCCATTTATTTGTGTTAGTTAATGCGATATTATTTTCCTCCAAAGATACTTGAGAGGGGTAATATTAATTCAAACTTGAGAGATGGCAATGGAAATGTCAAAAGATACAGACTCTTGAAAAGATACTTGAAAAAAATGATAGCACATATCTACAATATTATATGTAATCATGGTATTGACTATTTATGCTAGTATATAGCAATCATAGGTTCTAGCTTTATGTTCATCGACTAAGGAATCTATGTAATAGCTTGGTACAGGTGAAGTTAAGAGAGAAGAGTAATAAGAGGAATGATGGACAAATTCTGAGTAGTGTAATAAGCCACACACCTTTTGAAATTTTGCAGAGGTGTCCATTGCTTGAGCTTTAGGAGTGAAGTACAACAAGGAGCATGTAACTAGATTGAGGAGGATTAGTATATAGGTGATGAAGGGGGCAATGAGTTAAGTAATTAGGTATCACCCTTTCCACTTGGTCAAGTGAAAACAGAAAGTCCACGAGGAAAATTTAGTAAACAAGTCGAAAAAGTCGAGAAGGGAAGAAAGGGGTTTTAGTTGGATCCATGTACTAATGAGGGAGGCAACTTAGGTTTGGTTAGCTTCTCCAAAAGTTTTCTAATAAATAAGGATAAAAAGAAGTTTCTGATGAAATGAGTCAGTGTCAGGTTAAATGAATTCAACCCTTAGGCACGTATGAGGTGAACTAAGTGTTTCCAATTACCATATATTGCAGTGATGCACTCTAGAATCCATGATATAGTCTCATTTAGTTCTATCTATCCTGCCTCCTGTCACAATCATCCTCTAGATGTTCTATGTTTGTACCTGCAGATGCCAACATTGCTCTAATATAGATAAGTGCTTGTGGTTCACTCCACTTTACCGAAGTGATAGTTGTTCTTACATAACAGCCAATTCTGCAAAGTGGTTACAACCTCCAAGCAGAATAATCCTCTTTATTCCTCAAATGAGGCCACCCTTGGTTCTATATAACTATTTGTTTGGTCTCATAGTAACTCAGTTGAGACATGACAACTTCATCAAGTTTGTTCAACCCGCTTGAGGCCCGGTTAGGACTTAACTAACATGGAACTTAAGTTAGATGTAAAAAAAGATAATTCTAATTTTTATCCTTATCAAAGTGTGAAGTATTGATAGAAAGAAATGAGAGAAGGAGAAGAAGCAAGCAGGGTTTTGTATCCTTTAGATTGATTTGTTCAACAGTTCACAACATTTTGACTATATGTGATCAGATCATTATGCTCTTGCTTCATAGGAGTTTTTACAATTGAATTGTGGGTTTGGAGGTTCCCATTTAATGGTTTGAAGTTTGAACCTTAAGATTTCTATAGTTGAAAGGTGGTTCTCTCTTATTTGTAGAGTGGAAATATTTTCCCTTCATGCTTGTGGATGTAGTGCATGTTGTGATTGAGCCACATTATTTCTTGGTGTCCATTGTGGTTGATTGGATGCTGTTTTTTTTGTTCCGCATTTTTGTTCATATTACTTTCCTTGTAGGTGTTCTCTTCTGCTCTGGACAAAATGTCCATGAAACTAGGAATTTGCAGAGCCAGCGAATGGTATTAAATCCTGCATTTTACTTCATCTTACTCTCACATAGATCTTATATTTGTATTCTCTTTGATCCCAAAAATACATCCATGAAACTAGGAACTTACGTAGAGCCAGAGTACTGTGCATTAAATAACAACAAAATGAACACTTTGATCATGGACTTGATCCTCATTTACAGAAGGCATCACACAGAAGTGTATGTTACCATCAAAGTTGATTTTAGGGCAATGACCTGGCACATAATTCCCCTTTTGCCATGTCTTAGTCTATTGGAGAGAATATTTCTTGAGTTCAGCCAATCTGATTAAAAGATAAGGATGCAAGAGTCATCTAAATCAGGCCTTCTGCTTGCCCCTTGCCGTGGGTCTCTTCTGCCAGTATCAATCGCTCTAACTGGGAGATTCCATAACTAACATCGCTGTATCACTGGTGGAAAGGCAGAGTTTTGCTCAAGATTCCATTTGTCCCCTTCATGGCCTCCAAAACACAGTATCGTGCCACCGAAACATCAGCCTTCTCAAATTCAGTTTCAAAAGGAACCTGCTCATTCTATGAAATTGATGGAGTACTTTCTGTCGACATGCAACCCTGTGCAGAATGTAGGACTCTTAGCTTTGGTGACTTGTTAAACTTAAATTTGATACATTATAGTGTCATTTTCGTATCTTTGTTTCCAATATATCTGGATTGAGGATATGATACCTTTTCCAGGTAAGAGCTTCACCTGAATTCACTTGTTATTCAAACAGTATAGCTTGGGTTTATAAAAATCTATTTTTGATAAAGAGATGGGCTTTCGAAAGATGTTGAAGGTATTTTAAAAAAAAGAAGGATATTCCAATCAGTAACTTGTACTAACTAGCTGCTTTCTGATATATGAAAGGCTATTGATGTCAAGCTGTTCTTTTGCTGTTAGTGTAAAAACTTTTACACGCTTCATGTGGATTATCTTCTGGGAATTTCAATTGTTACAATTTCTATCCTGCAACATGTTGCCATCCTTAGAAGGTAGGTTTGGCTTAACATAACAGTGTCATTCTGCTAGAAAACATAAACGACTGTTGTCCAGATAACAGTGTCATTTTGGTAAAAGTATAAAAACATTGATTAGTTAATTAATCTTTCTATATATTCAAATTATGTGTAACAATATTGAACAAATATGAAAATTTCTGTTACATGTCTTGTTCTTGTAATCGAGATTTGTCGTATTCAGTTTAGATGACCAATAACTATTTCATCCATTAAGATTTGGATCAGGGTATTTACACCTAGCAATGCATATGACCCAAAAAGGAGAAAAGGAATAAGAATGGAGAAAGCTATACTGTGATGCATATGTTGAAGAAGGATAAGATTAAAAATACATCAGAATACATAGACTTATATATGGCTCTTAACTTCTAACTTAACAACAATATTTATGCATGATTTTGACTTGTAGGGTATATGGGTTGGTTGAATGCTGGTTGAGATGTTGACAAGGAAGCTAGAAAGAGCAATGAATCTTGAAAAAAACCGTTAAAAAATATTATCACAACAGGTCATCATCCTCCCACGAGCGTGATGAGCGTTACCGTATCATCTACGTATAAAGTATCAACCTGCGACACCGTATCATCTATATATAAAGCATCAA
The DNA here is from genome assembly GCF_001876935.1 of Asparagus officinalis. Classification (NCBI taxonomy): domain Eukaryota; kingdom Viridiplantae; phylum Streptophyta; class Magnoliopsida; order Asparagales; family Asparagaceae; genus Asparagus; species Asparagus officinalis. Next base: position 2,330,669 of record NC_033801.1, on the reverse strand, counting down.
CCTATATTTGTATACAGATGCAAATCTCAATGCAATATGTGGCTCTCAGTTTCTTATCTAACAATCATGATGACTTAGATAGGGACACTTGTGCTATACCTCAGCTTGGTACCCAGATATTTCTTTCCATTCTATCAGGAATAACTTGCGGTTTCTTGCATTTTATGTACCTCTTTTAGAATCAAGTGGCATTTTCACCAAACATGGCCACTATTTTAGGTAGAACCTTTAGATCAAGCAAAATCTTCGATTAATACTATTTGACACTAAAGTTTATCTTGAGTCATGAATGTTGGTTTTAGTGGATGTCACTCTGGAATTCACTCAGAAGTGATGATCCCGGAGCCCAGGGTGCATGGTTAAGTAATTGGTGAACCTTTTCACATTCACTATTTTGTACTCTTCTTCTTTGTTTATAAGTAATATGTGATTTGTGCTTCACCTCTAAAGGCAACAATAGTAAACTAATGATGCACCTAATTTGATGATATGATATTTAGTGTTTTGTGTTT
>NC_033801.1:2318863-2329225 GCF_001876935.1 Asparagus officinalis | reverse complement strand
TAGTTGATGACGTATCTGCAGAAGGGAAGTCCCTACTGCCTCACTGGCGTTCTCTGAATCTCTCACTTCTCTTTAAGGTGTATCATTGCAAATCTTGTCAATCTGGTATGATGGAACCCAAGAAAGCAAAAACTTTCTTCTTTGTAGCCACATTCTAAGGATTACCCTGGACATTCTAAGGATTACCCTGGAAAGTTACCTAATTATGCGTTCTGCTTTGAGAAGCAAGAGCTCTTATCAACTGTTGTTGTCACCTTCGACAGCGTGAACTTTAAATAGTCATATCTCTACATAAGTGGACATGTAGATCATTCTATTACCTTGGATTTGGTTTTTTTTTTTTGTGTTTTGTTAAACATCGCCATTCGCATGAGATATATATGTCGTTCATCATGTCAGACTCCACAGTGGATCGATATAAGTCTCTGGCATCATGATCAAATATATATGCACCATCACTCTCTAGTACACATCAGATGCCACCTGAACAGAATTTTGAGTCATTGGTGCAGACTAACAAACAGCCAGTTTTATGCATCAAACCCTTGACAGGCATACTGGACCTACGTGGCTATGTCCTTATCATGATATGCTCATGTTCACCATAAGGATTAAACCTAAATCTCTTGTGGATCACATATATTTGGTTGGTTAAGTAACGAGTTTCCAGTTCATTCTGTTTATCATGGAAAGAATTTTCTATCCTACTTTTAAGGCACGTATTTTCTTTCAGCAAATTTTTATTAATATTTTCTCCTATTGTTTTGGTCGTATGTGTTTGATAAGAAGTTTATGAGATTGAAATTATGGCGTATTTGTCATTTTTGTGACCGAGATATTTGAATACTTGATGAGCAGTTTCCCCTCTTCTTTTAGCTGTAGATTTCAAAAAAGAAGTTACGTGATGGAAATAATAGCAATTTTGAATGTTTTTTTTTCGTGTCTGAGATACATGATGACAACAAAGGTTTATCTGAAATCTCTGAGTTGGCTACATCTTCCTTTAGTTCTATTTTCCTATTATTATTATTATTATTATTTACTATCCAGATTATATTCTCATTAGCTCTTCATCTCATCTGTTCATACGCTTCTTTATGTAACATCATATCTGCAAAAGATGCACGAATATTTACTGCATAATGTGGTTATTCTGATGCATTGTTTATTATGCTTTTTTTACTTTTTAACTCCTTGGACTTGTTATCCAAATCTAGTGAAATTAAGGCTTTAATGTCATTGTCCAGTTGGTTTATAAAGAGAACGGTCATCTCTCTTCGTCAAACACAAATGACCTTAGTCAGGATGCTAACCTTTTTCTTTTTGCACAAATGGCGTAATTAGGTCTCCTTTTTTTTTTTTTTTTCCTTTCCATGTTAAATCATATTCATCAGCAACCGCAACTTTCTCTTAATTATTATTTCTTTCACATATTTGTTGCTGCTGATGTTAGCTAATTAGAGATATACCTAATTTGATCTTTTGCCATTATCTTGTAACGTCTCTCTCACTACAAGAGAGTTGCTTCTTATCATTGGATGGCACTTTTTTGCTGCACTAAATATGAGTGCAAGCCACATAACTCATGGTTGCTCTAATTACATCACAGTATATATGCAGCCTAACAATCTTTCACAGTCTTCAAGTCTTTAGAGGAGTTTTATCCCTTTTTTCTTGCTTTTTTTTTAACAGAAAAGTTTGTGGGATATTTGAGCAAGTTGCTTGTAAATGTTGAGAAACGAAAGTGTAGGGGGTGATGGCTACAGCCTTCGTGGTGGGGCTTCTAATATTTTTGAGCCGTTCAGTTTCAAGAGCGACTTTCTAAAGAGGACAAGGGTCTTATTCAAGATCTTTTATTATTATTATTATTATTGATATCTAAAAAAATTTAGAAAATTTAAAAAGGTGGAAAGTAAAATATTGCGCTATTGGGTTTGCAAGAAAAGGTTACATGTCTAATAGGTCTTCTGAAAAGGACATACATATTTTATGGTTTTAAAAATGATTAATTTTCAAAATTGACCCTATTCGAACTTTATTTGTAAAAATTAACTCATTTGCAATTTATTCCGCATTTTCGACCTCAATTGGCTGAAACTGGGTCGAAAATGGTGAATAAAACTTCACGGGATTCTAAATCCTGTGAAGTTTAGTGCCTAATTACCCAACCTAATCGTGATTAGGCTAAGTAATTTAGCGATTAAACTTCACGGGATTTAAAATCCCGTGAAGTCTTGGCTAAAACTGGGTTGAAAACGGTAATTAAATCTCAGAGGGGTTGATTTTTACAAATAAAGTTCTAATAATGTCTATTTAGAAAATTTGTCCTTTAAAAAAAGACATCTTGACGAATTTCAAAAAAAGTCATATTTTATGGTTTTAATAAATTTTCCCATCTTGTCTGGTCGATGTTTATGCCAATGGCATTGCCAAACAACATTTGAGAGTACAACCATGTTACCATAGCTCAGTAGTAGATGTCTATCCCCGCTTCTATATATCCGTGATAGCCCGAGTTTTAGTCCCACATCATGAAATGGATATAGTTTAAGAGAATTTAAATGATGGGTCTTTGGAATCAAGTATAGCTTTAGCTAGTCAATTTTGTTGTGGTTTGAGTCACACAATGTGTTACAAAATAAAATAGTAATTTTTGCGAATTTAAGTTTTATAATGGGTCATTTTTCTAAGATTCTTATGGCCCAAAAACAGCTGCAATTAACTAGTCCTAAGCCCTGGACATCCTATTATAAATTTAAAAGAGTAGAGTGGAGCCGAGAATCCAGGGCAAATGAGCCCTCTAGGACTTAACTCTAAGCATGCCCTGGGATGGGTACCTCTGAGACTGAGATTTGGTTTTTTTTTTCTTCTAATATTTTGGTGGCAAAAAATCTTGCTCAAAATTGATCTGGTTTTTATAGGCCAAAATTTACCCACTAAATTAGTTTAGTTCGGGCATCTCTTGGTTCAATTTAAAATTGACTAAAATCATGGTCAACTCATGAAAATCAATAAGTTTGATGCACACAAAAATAATTTATATTCCTTCCAAACGAACGAAAAATGACGAAAATAATAAGTTATAGTCCATGAAAATTATGAATTTTAAAATAAAAAAAAATTACATTATTTTGAAATGAACCAAAGTTGAAAAAATGTATTGCCCACAAAAGACGATAATTTTATCTACACAAAATAAATTTACATTCGTTCAAACAAACCAAAAATGACAAAGACTATGGTTATTGCTCATAAAAATCTCAAATTTTGAAGTATACACAATTTATATTCATTCAAAACGAATTAAAATTGAAATAAATTGCGAGTTATAGCCCATAAAAACTACACAATTTTATGTACATATTATAAGTTTACATTCATTCTGTAAGGTATAGTGCATGCAAATCGCAAATTTTAAAGTAAATACAACAAATTTACATTCTTCTGTAAGGAATCAAATTGAAAAAAAACCATCGGTCATAGCTCATGAAAATTGCAAATTTTAACATTCACATAATAAATTAAGATTCCTTAATAAAAGTGAAAATTGACAAAAATCTGGGGTTATAACCTACTAAATCGTGAATTTTAATGTATACAATAAATTTATATTAATCTAAAATGAGCAAGATTTGACAAAAATTGTGGGTCATAGATAATAAATTTTTTTATACACACATTATAAATCTTGTGTTATATAACCTATGAAAATCATAAATTGTTATGTACACATTATAAATTTATATTTGTTCAAAACGAATAAAAATTGATGAAAATCATGTATTATAGCTCATCAAAATTGCTCATGATGTACACACAAATAAATTATATTCATTTCAAAATGAACCAAAAACAAAAAATCAGATGTTATAGCCCATGAAAACCATGATTTTTTAGGAAAAAAAATAAATTTACATTCTTTTGAAATGAATAAAAACTAACAAAAATCATGGGGTATAGCTCACGAGTATCACAAAATTTGATGTTCAGATAATAAAATTGGATTCGTCCAAAACGAACCAAAACTGATGAAAAACGAAGTACATAATTAAATTACATTGGTTCGAGACAAAGAAAAAGTGAAAAAAATCGTGAGTTACAGCTCGTGAAAATTCCAAAATTTTATATACGCAAATAATTTATATTTATTCTAAATGAACGAAAAAATGAAAAAAATCATATATTAGCCCATTAAAATATTGAACTTTGAATTAAAAATTTATGCTCTCCCGAAACGAACCTAAATTGATAAAAATTATGGGTTATAGCTCATGAAAATCAAGAATTTTAAAATATTCACATAATAAATCTAGTTTCATTGGAAACGAACAAAAATTAACAAAATTTGTGGGTCATAGCTCATGAAAACATGAATTTTGAACTAATTAAAATAAATTTATAATATTATGAAATAAATCAAAATTGACAAAAATCATAGGTTCTAGCTCTTTAAAAATAACAAATTTTGTTGTTCACATAATTAATTTAGATTCGTTCAAAAGGAATTAAAATTGACAAAAATTATGGATCTTAGTCCTTAAAAATCATAAATTTTGATGTATACACAATTAACTTATTTTTATATTCAAAACAAACAAAAAATGACAAAAAGAACACATAAATCATGAATTTGGATTTACACAAATAATTACATTCATTCTAAACTAGCAAAAAGTGACAAAAATCATAGGTTATAGCTCTTAAAAATCATGAGAAGTAAACAAAATAAATTTACAATCTTTCAAAACAAGACAAATTTGACAAAAATCACGGGTCATAGCTGATGAAAATAAAAAATTCCTATATTCACATAATTAATTTAGATTCGTTGGAAATGAACAAAGTAACAAAAGTCATGGGTAATATCCCATGAAAAATATGAATTTTTATGTACAAAATATAAATTTACGTTTATTTGAAACCAACAAAAACTGACAAAAACTATTGGTTATAACGCACAAAAATCGCAAATTAGATGTACACATAATAAATTAGCATTCATTTGAAATGAATAAAAAATGATTAAAAGTATGTGTTATAGCTCATGAAATTAAAAATTTTCTAAATGAGCAAAAAATAACGAAAATCATATATTAATAAAATTCGTTAGTTATATCTCATGAAAAATGTAAATGACAAAAAATATGGGTTATAGCTCATGAGTATCACGAATTTTGATGTTTACATAATAAATATAGATTTTGCTCAAAATGAATAAAATTGGATAAAAATCATGTGTTATAGCCCATAAAAATATTGAATTTTAATATACAGACAAATAATTTATATTGCTTGAAACGGACCAAAAGTAACAAAAATTATAGGTTATAGCTTATGAAAATCATGAACTTCGATGTAATAAATAATTTATATTTGTTCTAATTTCTAAATGAGCAAAAAATAACAATAATCATAGACTATAGCCCATAAAAATCATGAGTTTTAAAGTAAATACAAAATAAATTTACATTCTTCCAAAATGAACCTAGATTGATAAAATTCGTTAGTTATAGCTCATGAAAAATATAAATTTTATGTTCATGTTATAAATTTAGATTATTTGGAGATGAACAAAAATAAAAAAATCATGGATTATAGTCCATGAAAATTACAAATTTCAAAGTAAGCAAAATAAACTTACATTCTTTTGAAATTAATCAAATTTTAAAAACATTATGAGTTGTAGCTCATAAACACAATCAATTGCGATGTTCACATAATAAATTTAGAGTCGTTTGAAATAAACCAAAAGTGACAAAATTGATGGTCATAGCTCATAAAATTGTGAATTTAATGTATACATAAATAATTTATATTCATTTCACACAAACGAAAAATGTCAAAGATCATATATTATAACCCATAAAAATTATGAATTTTAAAGTAATAAATTTATATTGTTTCGAATGAACCAAATTTGACAAAATTTAAGGGTTATAGCTCAAGAAAATTATGAATTTTTATGTTAACATAATAAATTTAGATTTGTTGGAAAAGAATATAAATTGATAGAAATCATGGGTTAAAGCCTATGAAGTCACATTTTTTATGTATACATTATTAATTTGCGTTCATTCAAAATGAACTAAAATTGATAAAAATTGTTGCTTATTGCTCATCAAATTTGTGAGCGTTGATGTACTTACAAATAAATTATATTCATCCCAAAAATAAATAACAAAACAAAAATCGGTTGTTACAACCCATGAAAATTGCGTATTGTAAAGTAAAAAATAAATTTACATTCTTCTAAAACATATAAAAAATTTTAGAAGATCATGGGTTATATATCTCATCTCATGAATAATGAAAAGTTTGATGTTCACATAATAAATTTAGATTCATCCTATATGAACTAAAATTGACAAAAATCTTAGCACACAGGCATAAATTTACATTCACAAAACGAAGTAAAAGTGGCAAAATTGTGGGTTACAGCTCATGAAGACCACGAATTTGTATGTACACACTAATAATTTAAATTTGTTCCAAATGAATAAAAAATGGCAAAATTTATGGGTTATAGTCCACAAAAATTGTGAACTATGAATTAGAATATAAATTTACATTCTTTCGAAACAAACAACAATTAAAAAAGTATGGGTTATTGATATGAAATTCAGAATTTTGGCTAGTAATAATAAGTTATAGCTTACGAACCATAAATTTTGGCCTCCATGAATTTATTTGCCTACGAGTCAAAATGAATAAAAATGGGTAAACATCATGGATTGTGACTCACAAAATCTTAAAATTTTGCCATCACTAATTTATTTGACAACCGGTTGAAATGCCTGAAAATGGCTAAAAATCATGGGTTATAGGCTATGAATTTTTTAATTTTGACCTCAATGAAATTATTTGACAGCAGGTTGAAATGACCTAAAATGACCAAAAATCTTAGAGTACACTTATTTGTGAATTCAAATTATTTGTCAACAGGTCAAAACAACTAAAAATAGTCAAAAATCATGAGTTATAGCTCATGAAATTCTGAAATTTGCCTTTGTGAAATTTACCAACGGGTCAAAACGACTAAAAATGGCCAAAAATTATTGGTTATAGTCTATGAGATGTTTAATTCTGGCCTTCGTGAAATAATTTAACAAGTCAAAATGACTAAAACTGGTAAAAGAATTTATAGTTATAGCTGATGAAATGTTGAATTTTGGCCTTCATGAAATTACTTGTCAAATAGTTGAAATGATGGTTTGAAAAAAGGCCAAAATTATGGGTTATAGCTTATGAAATTATAAATTCTGGTCTTAATGAAATTGTTTACGAACAGGTTGAAATGACTAAAAATGGCAAAAATTTATGGCTTATTGATAGGAAATAAATAAAACCTAAATTGCAAGTGCAGAACTATCAATTTAGTATAAAAGATGTCGATCCAATGAGAAAATTGTTGTAAAAAATAATCAAAATTAGTTTCTACGCCTTGTGCGTGGACAATTAAGAGAGACAGTTATGGAGAGATAAAGAGAGTGAGTGTGATTATATGCAAATAAAGAAAAGCTAGATTAAGAGGGGAGAAGAAATTATAGGAAAATAAAATCAAGAATGAGATAAAGGAATATCAAGAATAAAGAGGAAAATCACAAGTAAAAGATGGATAAAACAATTAGAGAAATGACGAATCTATAATTAAATCGACTAGTTAATTTCACTTAGGATTTATGAACTATTCTCTTTTTATGACATTTTACTTTAAATTTGTTAAGTATAGATCATCGAACCACATTATGAAAGCATAACATATCAAATTATCATCCACGTAAAATTAACATTCATGAAAAGAATAACTAGATATTAATTCTAGAATTCATGAGCATAACCTATCAAACCACTCAAGATAAGCACAAATTATCAAATTCTTCTTCTACTAATTTGTTTTCTAGTTGATTATCCTAAACATGATCATTTTAGGCATAAGAAAATAATTCACAAATAATAAAAGAAAGCAAACTAATTTCATACAATTTTTGATTTCTTACAAGATTTTAGCTCTATATTTTGAAATTAAAAATAAAGAAATAAAAGAAGGGGAATGAAAATGAAAACTAACTACAAAGAGAAAAATAAGAAAAAATAAATAAAGATTTAAGTTATGAATACAAAAATAAATCTAAGCTATAAAAATAAGAGAGCATAAAAGAAAATCTAAACTATATAAGAAAATAAATCTATACTATAAAATAAAAGTGCAAGAAAATAATAAAAGAGCATGAAAGTAAATCTACTTTATATGACATCAAAATAAATCTAATCTACTAAAAAAAGAAAATAAAATCCTAAAACATGAATATATATATATATATATATATATATATAATTTTACATTGCAAGAGGATTCTAGCCCCTTGAAGGCAAATCTCCATCTTCGTCTTCATCTTCATCTTCATCAAATAATAAAGAGACGAAAAGAAAGATATAAAGAGATAAAAAAATTATTTTATTAATTGCAAACAAAGTTTATAATTTTGGAAGGTTTCCCAATTAAGATTAACACTCCTCTGCAAATGGAGTTTTTACAAACTTTTTCACACTCAAACCCCTCAAAATCTACCCTTATTTATAGCCTACAATAATGAATAAGAACCATAGGATATTGATTGGAGAACAAGAATTAAATTTCTCAGCCAGAAATTATTTTTGTTATGAACCAATCGGTTGGCCAACCGATTGGTTTGCAATAGTTTTATCTTTTTTGTTAATTTCTTGACCCGGGATCCTTGAGAATTTTTGGGCATTCTTTTGTCTTCATATTTTGGCTTCAATAAATGGTAGAAAATCAGGGAATTTGATTCTTTTGAGCTTTTATTCATTAACCCTGCAAGTTAAGATAAAACATATTATTAGTGACATATTTATTTATAAGATAGATAGTGAAGGTATAAAAAATATAATAAAAATATGATTATCAGTTATAGCTCATAAAAATATAAATTTTGACCATCACGAAATTATTTGTAAATGAGTCTAAACAACTAAACGTAGCCAAATATCATGGTTATAGCTCATGAAATTGTGAATTATGACCTTCACAATGACCAATGATGTCCTATAATTATGGGTAATAGCTCATAAAACCATAAATTTTGGCATCCATAAAATTATTTTTCAATAAATCAAAACAAATAAAAATGGCCAAAATTCATGGGTCAAAGCTCATAAAATCGTGAATATTAGCCTCTACAAATTTTTTTGCCAATAGGCCTAAGCGACTAAAAATGAAAAAAAAAAATCATAGGTTATAGCTCATAAAATCGCAAATTTTTTGGCCTCTACGGAATCATTTACCAATTGGTCGAAATGAGTATAAATTGCTGAACATCATGGGTTATAACTCATAAAATCATAAAGTTAGTATTCCATAAAATTATTTGCCAATGGTTGAAACAATTAAAAATGGCCAAAAAGCTTGAGTAGCTCATGAAATTATGAAGTCTGGGTGCCACAAAATTATTTACTATTGGTTCGAAATGACTAACAATGGCCAATAATCATAGTTATAACTCATGAAATCATGAATTTTGTCCTTTCTGAAATTATTTGCTAAGAGGTCAAAACATCTAAAAATGGCCAACAATTGTGGGTTAGAGCTTAGAAAATCATAAATTTTGGCCACTATAGAATTATTAGACAATGGGTCAAAATAACTAAAAATAGCTAAAAATCATGGGTTATAGCTCACGAAATCTTGAATTTTAACCTCCGCAAAATTATTTGCTAATAAGTCTAAACAGTTAAACATGGCTAAAAATTGCGGTTAGTTGCTCATAAAACCATGAATTTTTTTCTCCACAAAATTATTTGCCAATAGGTTAAAACAACTAAAGTATTAAATAAGTATCGGTTATAGCTTACAAAATTGTGAATTTTAGACTCCACAAAATTATTTATCAATAGGCCGAAACAACAAAAAATCATAGGCTATAGCTCCTAAAATCATGAATTTTGACATTCGTAAATTTTTTTTGTGCATAGTCAAAACAAAAAACAAAATGGTAAAAATGATGGATTATAACTCACAAAATTGTGAATTTTTGCCACTATAAATTTATTTGACAATGGGTCAAAATGACTAGAAATGGTCAAAAATTATGTGTTATACCTTATGAAATCGTGAATTTTGACCTCCATTAAATTATTTGCTAAAGGGTAGAGACTAGAAAAAATAGCAAAAAATTATGGGTTATAGCACTAGAAATCTTGAATTTTGGCATTTGCAAAATTATTTGTCAACGAGTCAAAATGATTAAAAATAGCTAAAATCATTAGTTATAGCTTACAAAATTGTGAATTTTGGACTCTGAAATATTATTTACTAATGGGTCGAAATGATTAAAAGTAGCCTTT
>NC_033801.1:2302160-2318851 GCF_001876935.1 Asparagus officinalis | reverse complement strand
GGGGTTAAAGCTCACGAAATCATAAATACTTGCCATGGTGAACTTATTTGACAATTGGTCAAAACAACTAATGATTTGGCCTCCTTGAAATTATTTGATAATAAGTCGAAATGGTTAAAAATAGCCAAAAAATAGTGGGTTATAGCTCATGAAGTTTTAATTTTTAACCTCCGCGAAATTACTTGTCAATGGTCGAAATGATTTAAACATGGAAAATGTCGTGGCTCATGGCTCATGAAATTATGAAATTGGGCCTCTGCCAATTACTTGTTAACGGGTCGAAACAACTTTAAAAATGCCAAAATATGAGGGCTATTGCTCATTGATAATCACATTTTATTACAGTTTTATACCCTCATTATCTATTTTATATGAATAAATATACCACTAATAACTGTTTTTATGTTTAATTACAGGTTAATGAAGAATAAATCTCAAATTCCTATCTCTCAACAAAAAGCCCATGATTAAATGAAGAAATGAAGCCAATTGGAAAATCAATTTCCAAATTATCCAAAAGCCCAAGCTAAGAAAAAGAAGCCCAAAAGCCCAAGCAAAAGCCCAAAATCCAAGTCCAAAAGCCAATAGAAGAGGAACTCTGCGGACAGCAAAAGGAGAAGGGCAGGCATCGATGCCTGCATCGATGGCGGCATCGATGCCTGCATCGATACCGACATCGATGCCTGCATCGATGCCTGTATCGATGCCTGCATCGATACGCTGGGCAGTCTGTTACGAATCTAAGGCTGAAATTTGTTGTTTTTGGATAAGATTTCAATCCAATGGCTCTCATTCACTGATGTTTACTATAAATAGGGGTAGAGAGTGAGAGGTTAGAGGTGTGAAAATTTTTGTAACTCTCTTGGGTTTAGTTTTTCTTTTTGTTTATTTTTATTTTGTTTGATTCGCCTTTAGGCTAGAACCCTCTAGGGAATCACCCTTTTCTAAGAAGTGGGTTCAATTGTAGATTACCCATATCTATAATTGAATCCACCATCTTTAATTTCTTGCATTTTCTTTTATTCTTGAATTTTATTTTCTTTATTCTTGATTTTTATTTTCCTTTTCCTTCTTGCCTTATTGATCATATTCATTCTTTGTCACATCCACTCTCACTTATATCTCGTGCCGATTTACACACTATCACTTCCACTCTCTCTATCTCTCCACAATCACATTCACTTATCACTCCTACTTGTCACGCACACAACATAAGAACCGATTTTATATTTTCTCCTACAAAACACCTTCCTCGTGGGATCGATATCTTAAATACTATAACTTGACACGGTTGTGCACTTGCAACCTTTTTGGTACATGTTTATGCCGCATCAAGTTTTTGGCGCCGTTGCCGGGGAAGGTGCTTAAGTAGGTTTTAATTATTTTGGTTCTTTAACTTGTGTGTTTTTTGTGAAGGAAACGCTTGGAGCTTGAAGATCGCGGATTGGAGAGCTAGGATTTGAAGATTTGCTTTCAGGTAAGTCCTCTTTCTAGTTTTTAATTCCACCCTTTAGCTACTTCTTCACAATTAGAGACAATTAGGACTTAAAAAAGAAGAAGAGATTTTATTTTTTGTTGACCATAATAAAATTCATCCTCCACTTTGACATTTACTAACAAGATAATAAATTCAAACAAATCCCCCCTTCTCATTTGTTTGATTGTTAACCCTAATTAAAAAAAAAGATTTTTCTTTTCCATCCTTTTTAGTTGCTTTTAATTCATAGGGTTGCATTTCATATAGTGTAGGAATTCACCAAGTGATTTGAGCATCTTGATTTGACACACACTTAAAAATATTTTTAAGGGCAAAACCCCATAATCAAGATAAGGTGAGGGATTTCATCACCCTTTCCTTAGCCCAAAAATCACTAATTCCTCACTACACCACCCAAGCCTAATAAAACTCATTAGACGTTGGCCCCTAAGGATTCGAGCTCAATAAGGAACAAGAAATCCTTAAGTGAACCGGTTTAAGTTTTCTCAGATTAGTTGGTGTCTAAGGCAAGGTTTAGGGGTTGCGTAAAGCGCTCCGCAAGGAAAGAGGTACTTAATTGATCTTTGATCACCCTCTAGTACTATCCTTACCTGGCTAACTACCTGGGTAAAACTTTGATCTTTTCACTGTAGGAGTTTTTGGTTAGGAGCTGGTCTAGTTGAGTTAGGCTAAACCCTAGAATTAGAGTTGATTGAAAAGTGATTGTTTTGATTTGTTTCAGTTAGGATTTTTCTTTTTCTTTATCTTCTAAAAAAAAACTAATTTTCTTTCTTTTTTTGAAAAAAAATAAAAAATAAAAAAAATAATAAAAAGAAATATTTTGGTGTATGCAACAGTGGATTAGGGATAATACACATCGATTAATTCGCTTTGAACCAATCATAGAAATGGAGCATCCTAATCCACCCGTTCTTCATGATATGTGCTATCCCATTAGGAATGCAATCCCCTCATGCATTAGGCTCCCCGAAACAAATGGAATAAGTTTTGAGCTTAGACCGCAATACATAAACATGCTTCCCAAATTCCTTGGTAATGAAACAGAAGACGCATATATTTTTATTTCGGAATTTGAGGAAGTGTGTATTATGATTAAAATGAGAGAATTAAATGAAGATGCGGTTAAGCTTAGATTTATTCCATTTGCTCTTAAGGATAAAGCTAAAAAATGGCTGTACAGCTTACCAACAAATTCCATCTCAACTTGGGATGAATTTGTCACCGTTTTTCTTAAGAAATTTTTTCCTATTCATAAAACGGTAAAGCTTAGGAACAGCATTCAAAACTTTAAAATTATCCCGGGAGAACCTTTTTGGAAGTATTTTGACCGATTTAAAGATCTTCTCATCCAATGTCCTCATCACGGTTTAGAGAAATGGCGATTGTGCCAAATAATTTATGAGGGATTAGATTATTCTGCAAAAACTTCCTTAGAATCAATGTGCCACGGGGATTTTATGAGGAAAAATGCTGATGAAGCTTGGGAGTTTTTGGAGAGTCTTTCTGAAAAAACAATGCAATGGGAACAGTGCGATGACAGGGTTTCATCAGTTCCCCATTCTAAGTCTAGTGGTCTTTCCTTGGAGTCAAACATTGCTTCTGAAGCGAAGATGGCGACAATTCTGCGGAGGTTAGAAGCCTTAGAAATTAAGGAACGAGCTCCAGCTCAACTCAATCATGTTTCTTTCCCAGGATGTCATAATTGTCAGTCTCCTACCCACGTTTCAGAGGAATGCCCTCTCCTAGGAAATAACAACGCAATAGAACAGATGAACGCTGCATTCCAGCACCCTAGAAATGATCCATTTTCTCCAACCTACAATCCAGGTTGGAGAAATCATCCCAACTTTGCATGGAATCAAGGAAATTCTCCCGGAACTCAAAACTTCACTCCCGCTTCGACCCAACATTTTCCTAGGGGAAACACAGTTCCATTCAATTCTCATTAACAATTTCAACAACCCAATCTGCCGTATCAAAATCAGTCTCCTCTTCATCAAGCTGTAATTCAGACTCCTCACAATCCAGATCAGGATAAACGTCTCAATGTCTTGGAAAGGGGTTTAGAAACCATAATTAAGGCCTCTACTCAAACCACGAATATGTTGACTCAAACGTCTAGCACGCTGAATTCCTTCATGCAATCAACCGGACAAATGCTCAACTCCAACACTCAAGCTATAGCTAGATTAGAATCCCAACTTGGTCAACTAGCTAGTGTCGTGAGTGAAAGAGAGAAAGGAAAATTCCCGAGTCAACCCGTGGTCAACCCTAATAACACAGGATGCAGTTCATCCTATGAAGCTCAAGTGAATGCAATCCATTCACTTCGGTCAGGTAGACAGGTCGATAATCAAGTGAGAACTCCGCCAAGTCAAACTCTTGATCCTGTACAAATTCCTTCTCCTTATCCTTCTGATGAATCTATTCAACAATCACTCCCCTCAGATGACCAAGAACCTGAACCCGAACCTGAGCCTGCTTTTGATAGATTCAGACTGGTCGCTCCCTTTCCAGAAAGACTCAGATCTAGGAAACACTCTCCTCAGGAGGAGAAGATACTAGAAACATTCAAGCAGGTTAAGGTCAATATTCCTCTCTTATATGTAATTGAACAAATTCCATCTTATGCTAAATTTTTAAAAGAATTGTGCACTAAGAAGAGGAGAATAAATGTTCCAAAGAAAGTCTTTTTAGCCGCCAATATCAGTGAAATGCTATCAAATCCCATACCTTTGAAACGTAAAGATCCAGGTTCCCCCATCATTTCATGTATCATTGGTAATACTCACATTGATAAGGCGCTTTTAGACTTAGGGGCCAGTGTCAATTTGCTTCCATATTCAGTCTATCAGCAATTGGGTCTAGG
This sequence comes from Asparagus officinalis, assembly GCF_001876935.1. Classification (NCBI taxonomy): domain Eukaryota; kingdom Viridiplantae; phylum Streptophyta; class Magnoliopsida; order Asparagales; family Asparagaceae; genus Asparagus; species Asparagus officinalis. The sequence continues at coordinate 2,314,484 of NC_033801.1, read as the reverse complement.
TGTACTGAACCCAACCAAATGCACCTTACAGTTGGCTGATAGATCTGTCAAGGTCCCTATGGGTGAGTTAGAGGATGTTCTGATTAAGGTTGGAGATTTTATTTTTCCAGTAGATTTTGTAGTCTTGGAAACACAGCCTGTTTCCAATCCCAAAGGACAGACACCTGTCATCTTAGGACGACCGTTCTTAGCCACTTCTAATGCTCTCATCAACTGTAGAACTGGTCAAATGAAGCTGTCATTTGGGAATTTGACTGCTGATCTCAATATTTTTAATCCAGGGGACCAACCAAATAATCAACCTCTAGAGATAAACTACATTCAGGAAATATCAGAAGAAGAAGAAGAAGAAGAGTGTGATTTAAGTTTTGAGGAAATTTTTGATGAAGAGCTAGAGTTTTTAGAAAAAGCAGATCAGGTCATTGAGAATAATAAAACTATGTTAAACATTTGCTGCTTTGAATTAAATTTTGAAGAACTCTTTCTTGATGAACTTAGATTCTTGGAGAATAATCAACAACCAAATTTTCAGAACTTCACAGAAGAATTGGTTGTTGGAAAACAAAACTTCACAGTACAAGAGTCTAAGTTCATTAAGAAATACAAAATGCATGACACCAATAATACCTACCTTACCTTGTTGCATGAATTACTGAACACCCCGAAATGCTTGGAAATTCACATTATTGATTATATCATTCTGAATTTGTTTAAAATCCGGGGAAGAATTTTCAACAGTAAGGTAGGATTCAATGTAGAACAAGAACTCTTCATGTTGAATATTTTATTCTACATTGTTTATTGTGTTAACTTCAAAATAATAAAAAGAATTTATTCTTCTCTCATTTGAGAGTTTCTTGTTCAGTTGTTAAAAAAAAGAAAAAAAAGAAAAAAAAGAAAAAAAAAGAAGAAAAAAAAGAAAAAAAAAGAATAAATTTTTGATTTCATCATTCTCAGACCAAAGGTAATTGCAGATTTTTATCAGCCGACCAAATGTAAGTGCTTCACTTCTTATCTGCTTTACTTTATGCATCATAGAGTTTGCATTGAGGACAATGCAAAATTTAGGTGTGGGGGTGGGAATTAGTTATTTTTTCTCTTTATTTTATATTTTTAGTTACATTTTTTTCCCTTTCTTTTAAAAAAATTTATAAAAATATCGTCACTTGCCAAATTGATAGAGTTATGTAATAATTGATTTGTTTGATAAATTTGAAATTTTCTAATTCCTAGTTAGCTATTTACTTAAGTTTACTTTTTATGATAACTCTAAATAAATTTTTTTAAGAAATGATTTTCAAAGTAGTATACTCTACTTAAGCCTTAACTTGGACTTTTATTTAAAATATTGAAATTTTTGCATGCTTAGCTTAAAGTTGAAAATAATTTTACAAAGTGTCTTGATTTACATATTTTCAAAATATATACACATATACCAAAAAAAAAAAAATTTGCAAAAGAAGAGTGCGAAAAAATGGGCACCAAAAGAAAAAGAAAAAAAAAACCTCTTGAATTCAAGGTGATTCTATCTTATAAAGCCTAAGCTGACCGAGTAATTAAGCCCAAGGAGTATTTCCATACTTAATGACCTAAGCCCATTTGGGTTGGGATCCATTGGCCCAAAACTCGTTAAATGGTCACTTAGAAAGCCCGTTAAAGTAGAAAAAATCACCAAGGATGAAAAAGAGTTAAAAAAATCTTTTCAAAACTTTTAAATTAAATTTCTAAGTTTGGCTTGGTTTTGTATTGCTACAATGAGAAGATTTTCTTAAAAATATACATTAGAGTTATATATAAAAAATGTTTTCTTGAGTGATAACTGGCTCCAATTAGATTATCTAAAAGTTATCAAGTGAATTTAGTTATTTACTAACTTCTTTAATTTGGCAAATTGACCGAATTTTGTGGGTATATTCACTGCAAACCCTCACGAGACTACAACTCGTCCACTAGGGTAACCTAGGGGTTTAAAGGCTTGTTGTATGCGCTAAATACAACCGCGATTCCTGCGAAAGTGAGTTAGGATTTTCTTTTTATTTTCTTTGCTAGAGGACTAGCAAAAGTTTAGGTGTGGGGGTATTTGATAATCACATTTTATTACAGTTTTATACCCTCATTATCTATTTTATATGAATAAATATACCACTAATAATTATTTTTATCTTTTAATTGCAGGTTAATGAAGAATAAATCTCAAACTCTCATCTCTCAACAAAAACCCATTGATTAAATGAAGAAATAAAGCAAAGAAACCCATTGGAAAATCAATTTCCAAATTATCCAAAAGCCCAAAATAAATACATGAAGAAATCAAGAAGCCCAAAAGCCCAAGCAAAAGCCCAAAATCCAAGTCCAAAAGCCAATAGAAGAGGAACTCTGCGGACAGCAAAAGGAGAAGGGCAGGCATCGATGCCTGCATCGATGGCGGCATCGATGCCTGCATCGATACCGACATCGATGCCTGCATCGATGCCTGTATCGATGCCTGCATCGATACGAAGGTTTGCATTTCTTTTCTTTTTCTCTTTTATTGCTTATTAGTTTAGATTTATTTCTATGCTTGTAGTTAGATTTTATTTTCTTGTTAAATAGCCAAGAGGCTAGAACCCTCTTGCCTTAGATTTATTTCATGCTTATAGAGTAGATTTATTTTCTTGCATTTAATTCTTGCAATTTTATTTTGTAGTTTAGATTTTGCAATTTATTTTGTAGTTAGATTTTAATTTCTTATACTATTCACCTTGAGGCTAGAACCCTCTTGGGTTTAGTTTTTCTTTTTGTTTATTTTTATTTTGTTTGATTCGCCTTTAGGCTAGAACCCTCTAGGGAATCACCCTTTTCTAAGAAGTGGGTTCAATTGTAGATTACCCATATCTATAATTGAATCCACCATCTTTAATTTCTTGCATTTTCTTTTATTCTAGAATTTTGTTCTTCATTCTTGAATTTTCATTTGTTTCTTGATTTTATTCAATTTTTTTTCCTTCTCACATTATTGATCACACTCCTTCTTTGTCACATCCACTCTCACTTAAATTTTGCGCTGTTTCACACACTATCACTTTCACTCTCACATTCACTCATCACTCCTATTTGTCACACACACGAAATAAGAATCAATTTTATATTTTCTACTACAAAACACCTTCCTCGTGGGATCGATATCTTAAATACTATAACTTGACACGGTTGTGCACTTGCAACCTTTTTGGTACATGTTTATGCCGCATCACTCATGAAATCTTGAATTTTAGCTTCTGTAAATTTATTTGCCAAGTGGTCAAAATGACAAGAAATCCCAAAAAATCGTGAGTTATAGCTTATGAAATTGTAAAGTTTGACCTTCATGAAATTATATTGCCTATAAGTTAAAATGACTAAAGATAGCCATAAATCGGGGGGTTATTGCCCACGAAATCGTCATTTTTCTCCATGGCAAAATTATTTGACAACAGATTGAAATGATTAAAAATTGTTAATATTGTTGTTTATAGTTCATGAAATCTTTTAATTTGGCCTCCAAGAAATTATTTGACAAAGGGTCAAAACGATTAAAAATTGCCAAAAATTGTGAGTTATATAGCTCATGAAATCTTGAATGTTGGACTCCACGAAATTTCTTGGCAACGGGTCAAAATGACTTGTAAAATAGAAAAAGATATGGGTTATAGCTCATGAAACCTTAAATTTTGGCATTTGTGAGATTAATCGTTGTTTCATGTTCTTTTATATTGTAACACATATTATAATAAAAGAAATACAATGAAACTAAGAAAATTTTATATTTTCTGGAGTTCTTTTCTGTATGCCGGTGGAGCATCGATCTTGTACTCCATTAACGCGCTAATTAAGACAATGGGTCTTTTGCTATTGATGAGGATTGAATTGCTCGGAAGATAACTCAGTCTTCTCTTAGCAATATCGTTCAATAACGTTGCGACTGCAATGCATGTGCTAAGCTCTCCAAACCTATTTTCATGCTCTCTTTTACTCTTTGCTTCATGTTGATCATGCTTATTTATAGGATTGGGAGCATTATGGAGTGAGTTAATGGGCTTTAACTCCCCTTAAATGAGGGAGTTAGTGGTCATTATCCCCCTTTTAAATGGGTGACTTAGTAATCATTAACTCTCCTTTTTGAGTTAGTAGTCATTAACCGCTTCCTTAAAAGTAGCCTCTGAAAACGGTCATACGCGAGGATCGCCAATAACGGCTATGGGCGAGGTTCACCAATAATGGCTATGGGTGAGGTTCACCGATAATGGCCATGGCGAGGTTCGCCAATAATGACCATCAGCGAACTTCGCTAGAATGGATGACATGGCTCATGTGGGCTATTGGGCGAAGCTCGCTGTTGCTTGGTTGAGCTTTACTAAATCTTTGGTGAGCTTCGATGCGGCTTCGGCTAGCTTCACTAAGGCTTCGACGAAATTCATTATGTGGCCCATGTGAACTATGTGGCAAAACTCGTTTTGGGCGAGTCTCGCTAGAAACTTTACTATGACTTGGTCTTGATAGCGAACTGCATTATGACTTGTGCGAGCTTCGTCATGACTTGGACAAGCTAAGTTTAGATTTGACTTAGAATTTAACTTGAACTCGCTTATTGACTCGGCCGATTAGAGGACGCCCTCTTGACTCGACCCTGAGTCCAACTTGAGGATTGACTCGGCCTTAGGTCCTCTTTAGCTCAGATGCAGTCATGTCCACATGTGATCCAAGTGAACTTCGCTGTAACCTACCGTATGTTGATGCTTGAGCCCTTCTGAAGTGTTTAGCTCATGGATGTTTACTTCCTGGACTCGGACTCAACATTGGTCCAATAGAGTATATTTTAGCTGTCTATAGTTGTTACCTAGTTGAAACGACATCAATATGCCAAAAATCGTGGGTTGCAACTCATGACATCGTGAATTTTGTCCTCTATAAAATTATCTGTCAATTGGTCTAAACAACTAATAATGGATAAAAATCATGGGTTATAGCTAATAAAATTATGATTTTTTGTCCTTGCAAAATTATTTATTGATGGGTGAAAATGACTAAAAATGGCTAATAATTGTGGGTAATAGCTAATGAAATTGTGCATTTTAGCCCCTGTGAAATTATTTGCCAATGGAAATGACTAAAAATTATGAGTCATGCATTTTAACTTATGAAATTGTGAAGTTTGGCTATCACAAAATTAACAGATGGACAAAATTTGTGGGTTATAGCTCATGGAAATAGGAATTTTGGCCTATGTAAAATTATTTATCAATGGGTCAAAACGATAGAAAATAGCAAAAAATCGTGGGTTATAGCTCATGAAATCGTGAATTTTGACAATTACAGGATCATTTGCCAATGGGTCATAAGACTAAAAATGACCAAAAATTATGGATTATTGCTTAGGAAATTGTGAATTTTGGCCACCATGGAATTATTTACCGATAGGCCAAAAATATTTAAATGGCTAAAAATAGTGGGTTATAGCTCACAAAATCGTGAATTTTGGCCAACATGATAGTATTTGACAACGGGTTGAAACGACTAAAAAAGGCCAAATTCATGGGTTATAGGTCATGAAACAATGAAATCACACCACCGCGAAATTATTTGAGAATTGAGTCAAAATGGCTAAAAAATTAAAAAAAAATCATGGGTTATAGCTCATACAACGAAATTATTTACCAACGGATTGAAATGACTAAAATTGGCAAAATTTTGTGGGTTATACCTCATGAAATCATGAGTTTTGGCCTCCATAGAATTATTTACCAATGGATCGAAAAACTAAAAATATTCAAAAATCATGGATTATAGCCCATGAAATTGTAAAATTTGCCCACCATGAAATGGATTGAAATGGCTAAAATTGCTAGAAAAATCATGAATTATAACTCATGAAATCTTGAATTTTAACTCCATTAAATTATTTTTCATTAGGTTAAAATGATAAAATATGGCTAAAGATTGTGGATTATAGCTGAAAAAATCATGAGTTTTTTCCACCACAAAGATATTTGCCAACAAGTTAAAAAAGACTAAAAATAGCCAAAAATAATTGGTTATACCTCATGAAATTACGAATTTAGGCCACCACGCAATTATTTGACAACGGGTCCAAACGACTAAAAATTACCAAAAATTGTGGGTTGTAGGTCAATAAATCATTAATTTTGGCTAGAGTGATATTATTTGACAACGGGTTAAAATTATAAAAAAGAAAAAAACGTGGGTTATAACTCATAAAATCTTAAATTTTTTCCTCTGCAAAAATCTTTTTCTACAGGTCAAAATGACTAAGAAATGACCAAAAATTATGGGTTATAATTCATAAAATTATGAATTTTAGCCTCTATGAAATTATTTGCCAATGAGTCGAGGCGACTAGAAATGGCAATAAATCATGTGTTAAGAATTGTGAAGTCTTTAAGTTTTTACTCTGCCAAATCATTGGCCAATAGATTGAAATAACTAAAAATAGAAAAAGATCATCGTTTATAGTTCATGAAATCATGAATTTTGGCGACTGTAAAATTATTTGTCAATGGTTCAAATGATAAACATGGAAAAAATCATGTGTTTTAGCTCATGAAATTGTGAAGTTTGATATCCATGAATATAATTGCCAATTGGTCGTAATGATAAAGTGCATAAAATCATGGATCATTGCTCATGAAAACGTGAATTTTGCCCTCTGCGAAATTATTTACCAACAACTCGACATGACTTAAAATGACCAAAAATCATTGGTTATATAGCTCATAAAATCGTGAATTTGAACTCCATGAAATTATTTGGCAAATGGTCTAAATGGCTATAAATTGCCAAAAAATTATGGATTATAGCTCACATAATTATCAATTTGGACTCCATGAAATTACTTGTCAATAGGTTGAAATGGTTAAAAAACCAAAAATCGTAGTTATAGCTCATGAAATCATAAATTTTGTCTGTCGCATGATTATTAATCATGGGTCCAAACAACTAAAAATGACCAAAATTTGTGGAATATTGCTTAGAAAATGTGAATTTTGGCCATCATGGAGTTATTTACCAATCGGTTAAAATGATTAAAACGACTAAAAATAGTGGGTTATAGCACATAAAATCATGAATTTTACCACTGTAATAGTATTTGATAGGGTTGAATTGACTAAAAATGGCCAAAATTGTGATTTACAAGTCATGAAACAGTTAATTCCCCCCACAGTGGGATTATGTGACAATGGATCGAAATGACTAAAATGAAAAAAATCATGGATTATACCTCCTGAAATCTTGAATTTTGGCCACAGCAAAATCATTTGGCAATGAAATAAAATGATAAAAAATAACAAAAAATTGTTGGTTATAGCTCATGAAATCATGAGGTTTTGCCTCCACGAAATTATTTGTCTATGGGTCCAAATAACTAAAAATGTTCAAAAATCATGGATTATTGCCCATAAAATTATAATTTTGGCAATCACAAAATTATTTGGCAATGGGTTAAAATGATTACAAATGGCCAAAAATCGTGGATCGTAGTTCATGAACTCGTGAATTCAGACCCTACAAAATTATTTTTCATTGGGTCAAAATGATATAATATGGCCAAAAATTATGGGTTATAGCTCATAAAATTATAAATTGTTATTTACCACAAAATTATTTGCCAACGGGTTGAAACGACTAAAAATGATAAAAAATCATGGGTTATACCGCTAGAAATCATGAAATTTGGCCATCACAGAATTATTTGTCAATGGGTTCAAATGGCTGAAAATAGCTAAAAATCATGGATTATAGCACACAAAATGTTTAATTTTGGCCAGTGTGACATCATTTGACAATGGGTTAAAACTATTAGAAATAGAAAAGATCGTGGATTATAAATAATGAAATCTTAAATTTTAGCCTCCGCAAAAATCTTTTCCAAAAGGTTGAAATGACTAAAAAAATAGCCAAAATTCATGGTTATAGCTCATGAAATTGTGAATTTTGACCTCTACGAAATTATTTGCATTGGGTTGAAATAACTACAAATGACCATAAATCATGGGTTCTCTCTTATGAAATCATGAAGTTTGGATTCCGTGACATTATTGGCAAATGGATCGAAATGACTAAAAATGAAAAAAAATCAAGGTTTATGGCTCATGAAATCATGAAATTTTGTGACCGTGAAATTAATTAGTAATGGGTCAAAATGATTAAAAAAAGTAGTGGTTTTAGCTTAAGAAATTGTGAAGTTTGGCATCCACAAAATTAATTGTCATGGGTCAAAATGAATGAAAATGGACAAAATTTATAGGTTATCACTCATGAAATCATGAATTTTGGCATCCGTGAAATTATTTACAAATGGGTCTAAAGGACTAAAAATAGCCAAAAAAAAGTGGATTATAGCCCATTAAGTTGTAAATTTTGGCCAATGTAAAATTATTGGATAAATGGTTGACATGATTAAAAGTGGCCAGAAATCATGGATTATAGCTCATGGAATTATGAATTTGGACTCTATAAAACTATTTGTCAATGAGTCGAAATGATAAAAAAAGACAAAAAATCGTGAGTTATAGCTCACAAAATCATGAATTTTTTCCACCGTAGAATTATTTGTTAATGGGTCAAAATGACTAAAATGGGTAAAAATTATGGATTATTGCTCAAGAAATAATGAATTTTGGCCGCTATGGAACTATTTACAAATAATTCAAAAATGACTAAAATGACTAAAAATAGTGGGTCATAGCTTACAAATTCATAAATTTGGGCCACCGTTATGTTATTTGACAACATGTTGAAACAATTAAAAACTGTGTTATAGGTCATGAAACAGTGAACTCTCACCTCCATGAGATTATTTGACAAGGGGTTGAAATAACTAATAATGGAAAATAATCGTGGATTATAGTTCATGGAATCTTGAATTTTAGCCACTGTAATATTATTTGCCAATGAATTGAAATGGCTAAAATGCCAAAAATTTACGGGTTATAGTTCATAAAATCATGAGTTTTGGCCTATGATGAATTATTTGCTAATGGATCAAAGCAACTAAAAATGTTCAAAAATTATGGATTATAACCCATGAAATTATAAATTTTCACCACCGCAAAACTATTTGGCAATGAGTTAAAATGACCAAAAATGGCCAAAAATCATGGATTATCTCATAAAATCATTATTTGACTTCGCAAAATTATTTTTCATTAGATCAAAATGATAAAATATGAAAAAAATTATGGGTAATAGCTCACGAAATTGTGAATTTGTCCACTGAGAAATTATTTGCCAATGGGTCCAAACAATGAAAAATAGCCAAAAATCCTAGGGGATACCTCACAAAATCATTAATTTTGACCATCGTGATATTATTTGGGAATTGGTTAAAAATACAAAAAATAAAAAGAATTATTGGTTTTAACTCAAGAAATCTTAAATTTTAACCTCCATAAAAATATTTTTCAACAGGTTGGCATGAGTAAAAAATGGCCAACAATCGGGGGGTTATAGCTCATGAAATTGTGAATGTTGACTTTTGTGAAATTAATTACAAATGGGTCGATACAACTAGAAAAGGCCAATAATCGTGGGCTATAGCTTATAAAATCATGAAGTTTGGAGTTAGCAAAATTATCGACCAATAGAGCAAAATTATTAGCAAAAAAAATCATGGTTTATAGCTCATAAAATCATTAATTTTAGTGAGCGTGAAATAATTTGCCAATAGGTCGCAATGACTAAAAGTAGAAAATTTGTGTGTTTTAGCTCATGAAATTGTAAAGTTTGGCCTCCATGAATTTAGTTGCCGATGGGTCAAAATAAACGATAATAGATAAAAATTGTGGGTTAAAGCTCATGAAAATATAAGTTATAGCCTCTTCGAAATTATTTACTAACAAGTCAAAATGATTTAAAATGACCCAAAATCATGGGTTATATAGCTCATAAAATCATGAGTTTCGACTACATGAAATTATGGAAAATGGTTGAAATGTCTAAGAAGGGTCAAAAATCATAGATTATAGCTCATAGAATTAGGAATTTGGACTCCATGAAATTATTTGTCAATGGATCGAGATGACTTAAAATGACCAAAAATTATGGGTATAGTTCATGAAATCATGAATTTTGTCCACCACAAGATTGTTTGCCATGGGTCAAATCATCTAAAAATGGTAAAAAAAAAATATGGATTATTGCTCAGGAAATTGTGAATTTAGGCCACCATGGAATTATTTACCAACATGTTAAAATGATTAAAATGACTAAAAATAGTGGATTATAACTAACGAAATCGTGAATTTTGGCCACTGTGCTATTATTTGACAATGGATTGAAATAACTAAAAATTACCAAAATTGTAGGTTATAAGTCATGAAACAGTGATTCCTACCACCGTGAGATTATTTGACAACTGATCAAAATAACTAAAAATGACAAAACAATTATGAATTATAGCTCATGGAATCTTGAAATTTGGCCACCATGAAGCTATTAGCCAATGGATTGAAATGACTAAAAATGGTAAAAATTCACGAGTTATAGTTCATGAAATCATGAGTTTTGGCCATTGTAAAATTATTGGTTAAATGTTGACATGACTAAAAATGGCCAAAAATAATGGATTATAGCTCATAGAATTGTGAATTTAGACTCTATGAAATTATTTGTCAATGGGGTAAAATGATAAAAATGGCCGAAAACTATGAGTTATAGCTTAATCGCAAATCTTGTCAATCATAGGATTATTCGCCAATGGATCAAAATAATTAAACTGGTAAAAAAATATTGATTATTGCTCAAGAAATCATAAATTTTGACCACCATGGAATTATTAACAACTAGTATTTAGACCTGTGCAAAGCACGGTTTCTAAAAGATTTTTTGCAAATTCCCAAGGGAAACTGATTTTATCGTACACAAATTATCTTATGTGTCCAAAATTTGTGCTCTTTTATCGAAGGCTAGATACCTAGTTCCTGCATCAAGATTCAATTCCATTAGTATGCACTTAATAATTTCATCAAGTAAGAAAGATCCTCTAATACTGAAATTCGTAGTACGAAACAATGTGTTTCTATAAAGTACAATATGAATATAGTTTAGCAAATTATCTTGTAAGAATGTAATGACAGTTTAAGTATGTTAATAAGCATGATTTTAAGCGCTGAATTATTTTCCTCACTTTCATTGTTAATCAAATTCATACATATGTAGTTAGAAACATATTGAACATCTATATACGAGGGTAGACACTATAATTGTGCAGCTCCTTTTAGAATTTTCATAGATATATGTACACGGCTGATAGATGCGTTAAAATATTCTACATAGTCACTTGAACACTAATTCCTCGGTTCATGATGCTCATATTAATTAAAATAAAATTATACATTAGACTCAAAAAAGTATGGCAACAAATCTCTGTCATTGTGAACAGAAGATACTCGCAGATAGATGTTCCTCTGTCTTTGAATGTAGAGAATCTCTACAACTCACTTTCTATAGAAGTTAATTAAAATTCAAAAATCTATTTCTCATCAGTAACACCGGTATATCTTGTGCACATGTCATTAGTATTTATATATATAATGCATGCTATTTATACAAATAAATGGCAATTCATATCATACTATAATTTAATGCAGTTTATACCACCTTTAAATATTCAGTCTAAGGTGAACCATACTATAATTTAATGCAGTTTATACCACCTTTAAATATTCAGTCTAAGGTGAACTTTGACTACCACTACAGTAAATATTATAGATCAAAATGTACCACCTTTAAATATTCAGTCTAAGGTGAACTTTGACTACCACTACAGTAAATATTATAGATCAAAATGAGAAATTTCTTTACAAATTTAAGGAAAAAGATGAAAATTTAGAAATTTAATCAAAAAATTTCATATGAAAATTAGAGAATTAAATGAAAATTTTCTGATTTACTAGTAGGATTATGCAATAAATAAAAATGTTCGTCCATTAAACCTTGAGTCAAGAAACCACCACAAAAAACTTGAGTTAGGAAAGGAATTGATTTATTTCATAGCTTTAGAGTTACGTTTTTGGATATTTCAATAAAGATCCGTTATTGCTATTGGTTTTTCAATATTAATCCCCCAAATCTTACATATTTTTTTGATACTCGAGACGAATCATGGTTGTCTATAATATGATGGCAATTATGATAGCATCAGAAAAGGCGCAAAAACAAAAAGATCTGTGTCTCAAATGAGAAAAAAAATAAAAGACTTATTATTTTAGTACGTTGATGCTTATTCTCGAAATAACTATGTTATTTATACTCGAAAGTACCATGATATTCCTTGTGTGCTCCCCTATG
>NC_033801.1:2203244-2301160 GCF_001876935.1 Asparagus officinalis | reverse complement strand
GGTTCAATTTCTACAAATTATAGGAAATGTTTTCCACCCAAAATATGATTTCCTTATATTTCTTTAAAAATTTATAGGAAAAGTTTTGGGAATTCAAAAAGTATCAATTTTCTTGTTTTTTATACTTTGCTTGTTTGGTTCAAAACAAGAAAATGACCCATAATTTTATAGAAAATAGCAATATTTCCTTTTCTTTTGTTTGGTTACATATGCCAAATTTATAGAAAAGTATCAACTACCATATTTATCACTTTAATGGCTAGTTTAAAGGCTAGTTTCACATTATTAAATCTTATAAAATAATTTCATCCTCAAGTATGCATATATACAAAATTTTCACATAATTAAATCTTATAAAAACCAACGATAGAGAGCTAAACAAGCTCGAATCAACATAGTAACCGGAAAAACAGACCTGAAGCTTGACAACAAGCACAATTATCGACCAAAAAACCCAACAATAGAGAGCTAAACAAGCTCGAATCAACATAGCAACTGAAAAAACAGCCCCAAAGCTCGACAACGAGCACAAATATCGACCAAAAAACCCAACAATAGAGAGCTGAACAAGCTTGAATCAGCATAGTAACTGGAAAAACAGCCCCAATTTGTCGTCGATTAGAACTCTATTGCATCAAAAAGTACAAATCCAACTGCATTCTTCGTTATAGTTTCAATCCCAACAATTTCTCTTGCCAGCGACCAAAATAGATAGTAGACAAGTACATTACAGAGATCATCAACCTCTCATAACTCGCTTCTATTCTTTCATTTTAGCTATTTCAACCACATCCAAGAAGATAACAAAAGATTGTCATAGAGCAAAAGAATCTAATAACAGCTCCTGACATTCAATGTTTCTCCACAATTCTAGGTTCTAGCAATAGTGAGATAATTAAGCATGATAGTGAGGATCCCTATGGAGAAAAGGCACCTAATGATGCCAAAAAATCAAAGTTCATTTATGTTAAAACTGATCCAATAGAATACACCTTTTGGTTATTTAAAAAATGCAACCAGTAAAATAGAGGCAGAAATTTTGAGATTGAGATAAAAAAATAAGCATATTGCACAATAACTCAAGAAATAACAAGTATGCACCTGTGAAAAAGAATCAGTCTCCTCTTATTATCAAAACATCAAAAAAGGGGCTGTTTTGATCTTATGAATCATGCAGGCAACCTGTGGATTTACTGTTGATCTTATGAATCATTTCTAATAACATAAAATTAACAAATTGGTCTTATGAATTCATGTATAAATATCACCATAAACAAGTGGGAGTGTATAAATGTGCAGTGAGTGAAACCATAATGTATTTAAGTGCTATTTAGCCCCTAGTTTCTTAAATCATTGAAATTGCTATTAGGGGGTGTTTGGTTCAATTTCTACAAATTATAGGAAATGTTTTCCACCCAAAATATGATTTCCTTATATTTCTTTAAAAATTTATAGGAAAAGTTTTGGGAATTCAAAAAGTATCAATTTTCTTGTTTTTTATACTTTGCTTGTTTGGTTCAAAACAAGAAAATGACCCATAATTTTATAGAAAATAGCAATATTTCCTTTTCTTTTGTTTGGTTACATATGCCAAATTTATAGAAAAGTATCAACTACCATATTTATCACTTTAATGGCTAGTTTAAAGGCTAGTTTCACATTATTAAATCTTATAAAATAATTTCATCCTCAAGTATGCATATATACAAAATTTTCACATAATTAAATCTTATAAAAACCAACGATAGAGAGCTAAACAAGCTCGAATCAACATAGCAACTGAAAAAACAGCCCCAAAGCTCGACAACGAGCACAAATATCGACCAAAAAACCCAACAATAGAGAGCTGAACAAGCTTGAATCAGCATAGTAACTGGAAAAACAGCCCCAATTTGTCGTCGATTAGAACTCTATTGCATCAAAAAGTACAAATCCAACTGCATTCTTCGTTATAGTTTCAATCCCAACAATTTCTCTTGCCAGCGACCAAAATAGATAGTAGACAAGTACATTACAGAGATCATCAACCTCTCATAACTCGCTTCTATTCTTTCATTTTAGCTATTTCAACCACATCCAAGAAGATAACAAAAGATTGTCATAGAGCAAAAGAATCTAATAACAGCTCCTGACATTCAAACATAAGCTCATTCTCAAACCTCTGCAACACAAAACGCTCCTCGGGGGTGAGGAGACTGTGACGCTGCACCTGTCATTGGAGAAAGGCATCCGTCCTGTCCTCCCTGCACGATGAAGATAGTCGACTGCTGTCCTCAGGAGATCAAAATTACACACGTGTTGTCTCTGGCAAGTCGAAACCTCTGCTTGCCAAGTCTGTCGCCACTAAAAGGCAGCCTCCTTGTCTCACGTCCTGCACTCACAAGTATAAAACTAAGTAAACAAGAATTCATACTATATGGCAACATTAGATGAGCTTATTGGCAAAGTTGATTCCTAAGAATAATAAGTTGATTCTCCTAAGAATAATTCAATGATGTCCACATAAAAAAAAGAAGAAAAAACAATGACAAACAGAAAAGGGAGGAAATTATATTCATTCATAATTTGATACCAATTACTACAACGTAGCAAGCTGTTTACAAATTGGGAAGTCTCCAACAATATAGATAGAGAATAAATGCAGCTTAACTTGGACTGTATTATTACAGTAAATTGGTTCCTAAAACAGAGATTTACCGATAGCGATGTTGCTCGTGCATTAAAATTCATGTTTTCTTCAAGCAGGAGGACCTCCAGGCTGCCATTATAGCAGTCTCTCAGGTATTTAATGACAAGGTACATGGCAATATCAAACGGCGCAGGTAACAAAGAGAACTAAGGGGCAAAACCTGTTCGCCAACAAAAATTATCCCTGATTTTGGTGGCATCTCTTTGAAGCAAGGACAACAAGATATGCAATCTTTCTTTCTTATTGCAAACCTGTAAAATGTAGAAAGTAAAGATGCTGTATTAATAAAACAAAGAGCATATGTAATATGAAAAGTAAAACAAGAGAGAGGCATGAGAAATTATTGAAGATAAGGATTATGACATTCAAAACAAGAAACATTATAAATTCTGAAATGTCTCACCACAAAATTGTGACTCAAGCGCGAAGGCATTGGCTCAATGGGATTCACATGAATGTGGACCATATCATTCTGTGTACATTAAAAGAAAGAGCATACAAAAATTAGGCTGGCGATAACCCACTACAGGTAAAAGCAAAAAATGAAACCCCTTTACTGGTATCAAACTCTATACAGAAACATAAAATTACCACAAACATCTGCATACCTTGGCCTATTTCTGTTGCACGCAGTCATAAAGAAATCGGTTGTGTTGGGGAATAGATGCGCTAGCAAAATCGGTCTGACGTGTATGGATAATCAGCATAGTAACTGGAAAAAACAGCCCCAACAGCTCGCTAACGAGCACAAATATCGACCAAAAAACCCAACAATAGAGAGCTAAACAAGCTCAAATCAGCATAGTAATAAGAAAAACAGCCCCAAAGCTCGACAACCAGCACAAATATCGACCAAAAAACTTAACAATGTAGAGCTAAACAAGCTCGAATCAGCATATTAAATGGAAAAACAGCCTCATAGCTCGACAACGAGCACAAATTTCAACCAAAAAAACCCAAAAAACATCATAGCTCGACAACGAGCACAAATTGCAACATCTAAAGTTTGCAAGTAACAAAATACAAGTTTGCGAGGGAATAGTAACAAAACATGTGAATTAGCAAAATTGAGTGTTGTGTGCACAGAACAACAACACACTATGACGTGTCCCATCCTTGAGCCGCAGCAAGACTTGCAAGAAACCTCTTCTGAGCCTCCTTCGTTTTTATAAAAAACCTCCTAGCCTCACGCTCACTTTCATACAAATGATCTAAAACCTTATCAAGGAATTTATCACTATAAGAGTCACTATGGTTCTTCAAAGCTGCAGCTAATTGTTCAGTCCAATGTATAATGTGTTGATTTCTAATTGACTCCGACATTGACTCAACAAAGCTATGTATCAACTCATCATCATTTGAGTGTCGAGGTCTCTTGCTTGAAGATGGCTTTGTTTTAGATTCACGTTGGGATTTTCTAGATGTGGAGTTTGGGGTAATGTTAGCATCGGATTGTGGCTCAACTTCACTCTCAAGTGGAATGTCCATATCATCATCATCAAGAGGAATGACGTTGTTAGTACCAATCTTATCATAAATTGGCCTAACAAAATCACCCCTAGCTTGATCATCACCCATGATCTTCTGTAAATGTTTGTAGAAGGGAAGAGACTTGTTTATATATCCTCTTAGCTTTGAATTCCTTTTGTCTTGCAATATGTGAAAAATATTGTGTGAAATTAATTATAACATTCTCACATCCAAATAAATTAAATGTGTTGTTATGATAAAATTAATACGTGAGCCCATATTTTAAGTGTCTCCTCATCTAGAATTATCATACAATTATCCTCATCCCACCCCGCACCACTTATGTTGATGCAAGCCTTCATATCATTGAATTTGTTTCTCCAAGTTTTCATGCGATTAATCACATGAAGGTGGGTGTAGCTGGTTTTGAATTTCATGTTCATCTTCATAGCTGCTATTTTGTAAGCCTCAGCTTTGAAGTTTTTATCAACCTTCATTCCATCATCCGCGAGCTCCGCAAGACACGGTATAAGCTCTGCATCATGCTCGGGGAGCCACCACATGTTGGAAACCCCCTTCGAATTGAGGCTAGGAGCTCCTTGTGTTGCAGACACTTTACTGTTTTGAGCTAATTTTTTGGTTTTTTTGGAGGATGACATCTCTTGACTCAAATTAATTACATTGCTTTGATGTCCACCAGATTCACCTGTGGTTGGTGACATTTGTTGTGGACCG
The DNA here is from genome assembly GCF_001876935.1 of Asparagus officinalis. NCBI lineage: Eukaryota > Viridiplantae > Streptophyta > Magnoliopsida > Asparagales > Asparagaceae > Asparagus > Asparagus officinalis. The sequence continues at coordinate 2,296,266 of NC_033801.1, read as the reverse complement.
CTGCTTTGAGAACTCAAAGTGGGATTATATAAGCCTTGGGGACTGTTCAACATGTTAGTGAATGAAACACGTTGTTGGCTGATTCCACTGTAGTTCCCTTCAAATAGTGAAAGGTTATTGAAAGAAGACGGCATTGTTTGAGGCGGATTGAACGGTTGATTTGGATATGAAACAAAATTGACATTAATACCGCCTGAATCAATTGGTGGTGCATGTGGTGAATTGGGCAAATTTTCTTTTCCTCCCTTTTTGTTAGACATACCTATGTGTCATAATAAAAACAAGCCATAAATTTAGAAGTACATAGCTGCAATATGTGAACAATTATGAAATATGTGAAAACAATAAAAAACATTATCCGTACAAGTGCAATTATGAAATAAAAAAACATAATTAAATATGAGAAATTACATTGTTCATACAAGCACAATTATGAAATATGCGAACAATAAAACTTACAAGCCCAATCTTCTGTGGTGTCGCCATCTGTTAAATTTTGCACAAATAATCAACCCACATTGCAATGCAATCTGATCCCTGAAGAGTCCTTACACCATAACATTTCTTGCTCCGCTCCTCGTCTTATGTTCCTGAATTGAAGTGAAATGTCAACTAAACGCTTGATCAATCCTTCGATTGTCCAACGTCATCAATATCTCCTCATCAATTAGACATTTTTTCTTCTATTCCAGATCTGTCATCTTGTGGATCTTTCAATTGCAATAAAATTATGTAATACTAGTACATGCTAGAGAACGATAGCAAAACCTTGTTGGGGGAATGGTATCTAGACTTAGCGGAAACGAATTTGAACCGATGTCTTACATGTCCAAAAGTCTTTCATTTAACCGTATAAGAAGAGTGTCTTAAATTGATAATCTCCCTACTATTTCTGGGTGTCCTACCAATTTGTTCCCTTTAGTGATAACGACGCCACGGTATGGAAGATGAAGCCAGGCATAGGTAGTGTAATCACAGAATCACAAAAGAAGATAATATTTGCCTAATTAATAAACAAGACAAACTTGCTGTGATCAGGTTTGGATCATTCATTCAATTTAAGTTGTATATTTAAATTAAGTATGGGGTGGAAGAATACCATCTACCTACTCATCACATCCGTTAAGGTTGTGCGTCTAGACAACGGCGTCTCTGCAGAATCCTATAGTCATTTCCGCGCCCTTCCCACGCCAGCTAGACATATGTGCGAAAAGTTTTATTTGGGAGTGCATCGCAGCTAAAACATTCTTGCGTTACACCTTTACGTCCTCTACATCCCGTGCAACTACGCTAGAGGAACAATTCGCATCTCATCATGTGTTCCAGTCTATCATACAAAAGAAAACAAAAAACAATGCAAAAATAAATGATTGAAATATTAGTATAAATATCATTAATTAAATCACTACGCAAAACAAATATAAAATTCTCAACTTACCTTGAAGGTAAAGGAAAATAGTTTGATTGTTGACATATCTCCGGTGGAATCTCATTAGGTGCTTTGTTCAAATGTATCATCGAGAAGACCATAAATAAAGATCTATTAAACAGTATCACTAAGCCGTTTCACCCGATCCTTATAGAATTCGTCCTTATTACTTGTTTTTGGTTTTATGACACTATGACAAAGAAACATAGCAAAGTACATATAAACAATTATACAAATATATACATAACATCCCGCAAAGTTTGAAAAACGTTTAGGCCGTCATTCTAATATAAGACCTACAACTATCAAACCATATCTCAAAGATGCGCTTGAATTGGCATTATACATAATATAAAAATAATAATATATAGAATATACTCTCTTGACATAACAAATGTTTGCGCCTAGACACCACGAATTCCTCATAAAAAACTATTAATTGTAACCACATCTTCATCTACACCATCCATCTACATTCGTTACAAAGAAAAAATAGTTTAAGATGTTTATGCAACAATAAACAACGACAAAAAATTTATCAACTAACTTATCAACAAAAATCTGCCTTTTACAGATTTTTAGATTCACAAGAATATTTCAGTTTTAGATTGCAACAAAAATAACTTTAGAAAAAGGAAGATGACAGTGTGGTTCAGATATGGTTTAGAAAAAGTTAATATGTTTTAATTTAAAACACTCCTTATACACTTCTTGCATGTGTATTCTTCATTTCACATCTATTCCTTATATATCGATCTTATGTGAAGGAAGAATGATTTTATGTAAATTATTAATTTTAAAACATACAAACATACATATATACATAGTCGTGACCCATACCCTACTTTGTACAAATTTGCTGTGTGTACCATACCTGTACCCATGCAATTCAACCTATAGCAAATATCAATAAACATGCATACCGATTCACTTACTCAAGAGAGCAACTAAAATTGTAAAATTGCACATCTCAATCTAAGTATATACCTTCTACATAGTACTATGTTCTTATGCACATTTCGATACATTCTTCAAATGCATATCAACATCATAATGTTGTATCATTTCAGAAGAATTCAAGCCTATACCAAAATGGATCAGATTATAACATTCAAATAGAAGCATTCAAGTCAAATGGAGTATTTGAGGGCCTCGTTTATATTACATTTCAGCTCTAAATGTTTCATTAGACTGCAATCTAATCATTTATACATCATTGAAGTATGTACATGAATCACCAGAAAACAGTCAAAAGTAACCTAGATGAAGTATTATTATCGTTCGATCGGAATATTTTTAAAAAAAGATGGTATTCCCCTGCCAGCAATGTCATTTCAAGAAAGGATGCTTATTGCCATCATATGATATTTCTTTGAAAAATTGCTCAAGTCAAAAAGCTGTATAAAATATTCAGGAGCACCTTGCATTTATTGTCTAACTAAATTCTTCATAGGAAAGAACATCTTAGGCCTCTTATACCAATATGCTAAGCTCTTTTGCAATTTTCTTACCATAATCACAACCTATTATACAAACCCTTCTACACTCCCTATCTCCCTGCCACTCGCTTTCTTCCCCTTCTTTTCCTTCCCTCTTCTCCCTCGTTCTCCCTTTTCTTTCTTCTTTACCCTCCGCAGAGAAAGATGAATATATGACAAACTTATTAAACCAATGCTTGAGAAGCTGAAAGCCATAAACACGAAATGCCGCTTGACCTTGAGTTAAAGCAAAGCACAAGCTTCACGAATTTATAAACAAAGTGTTCTGTTTAGAATTTAAACAGTTTAAAAACTACAATATCAGTATTGCATCATATGCTACATGCTATGAAACGTGCGTGAGTTTAGCAAAAGAATTTCGACTGCACCTGATTGAAGAAATATGGAACTCACGAAGGACAGACACGCGATAGTGGAGAAATACAGCATATAGGGACTACTCACATACATGAATAAAATATGCTAATATACAGCGTTGATGACGAGCGGGTCTGTTTGCAACTTTCTTAGTCGAACCCCACGCTAATTTTGCGCGTGCAAGGTCCTCTAAATTACCTACGCTGCGGGAATCAGGGATGAGCAAGAATAACAAAGGAGCGAAGGAAATCAGGTATGAGCAAATAGCAAAGAACAGCTCATTTATTCCTTGCAGAGGCCTTTTTGGAGATCAGAACTCGGGGCGGAGTGAAGGGAAGAGGAACTGGTATCGTGTGATTCGGGGAACAGAGAACCCTAGAACGTGGGGCGCATGGATTGAGAGCGAGGCAACGAAGACCTTGTGACGGGAGTACTTAAGAGAGAAGGACGCGAAGGAGCGCAAACCCCAGCTGTCGATTCGGGGCTCTCCTTTGAAGCGGATTTTCTTTAGAAAGGGAAAGGGGGAAGGGCGAAGAAAGGGGAAAAAAAAGCCAACGCACGGGGGTTTTTTTAAAGTTTCCGGATGGACCTTCAAAGAAACTTTCGCCTTTTCTCGTGCTCTGGTAAGGGGGCAAAGGCAACTGCAAGCTTTCGCTGGCGGGGATCGGTGCGTGTTTTTAATTCCAAGGCGTCGACAATGAAGCCAATCCTCGAAAACGGGGCAAGCAAAAAAAGGACCTTCGGGGTCCGAAAGAGGGGGATTCCAAAAAAAAAGAAGGGACGTACTTGCTTTCAAAGGGACTCGGGAAAAGATTGTTCCATCCATCTTTTGTTTTCGGGATTTCCCGTCCGTTGAACTAGGGTGGGTTGAAAACAAGGGGCGGATTTCAAAAGAAGCTTACCACCTAAGTTTGCCCACAACAGCACCAGGGAGGGGAAAAAAGCTTCGAGCCCAAAAACTTACGGGGACCCAAAGTACTTGTTTTGCGCGCAATAACCACAGGAGTCGGGTCGTTTTTTCATTTTCCAACCAAAGGGGGATTGCTTTACCTTTTTCTCGCGGCGGTAAGAATAGGCATTCGAGGGGGGGGACCTTTTTGGTTGAGGGGCGGCCGGCGGGTCATAACGCTTAAAGTAAAGCCAATGGGTAGAAAAAACGGCCAAAACGCCAAACTGCCGGAAAAAAGGCGAGTCATGAAACGGGAGTTATGAAAACTTTGCTTTTCCTTCAAGAAAAAAAAAAAAAAACTTCCCAAAAAAAAAAAGGACGGGGGTATACGGAAGTATTAAAACTGTTTTGCTTAAAAAATCCCTGGCCGACCCGGGTATAAAGAGGTGTTTAAAAAACTTACTCCCTGGATTAACCTTCCAAAATAAGGTTATGTTTTTATGGAGGGGGTGCTTTAGAAAAACTGTTTTTGTCCCCCACTGTTTTGGAACGGGGCGGGGGACGAAAGGTTTTTCCTGGGAGGAATATTCTAAGGGGCTTAATATTGCTGTTTTTTCAGGACTTTTAACCCGGGTTACAGGGTAAATTTGATTTTGAAATAAATTGTTCCGGAAAACCAGTCTTTGCAAGGACGGGAAAAGAGAAAACTGCGGCCGTTGGGACCGGATTTATTGTTAACCCGGGGGGGAAAGTTCCAAAAAAACCCACAAAAGGGGCGGGCCAGAATGTAACATGGAAATTGTTAGAAACTTCCCATTCCAAAAAAAAAAAAATTTGCTCCCACCGTTTTGTTCTCGTTGCACTTCCAGAACACTTCGCCTCTCTGTTAAAAGAGTCTGGACAGTAAAAATTTTTCCCACATTGCGTCCCAAAAGAAAAAAAAAACCTTTCTCTACAGGTGTAGGGACCCACGAGTCAAAAAAAAAAATCCGCCTCTCCGGATTTTGCCCCCAATTGTGAAAACGGACAAAGGAGGCGGTCCCGCAGCAAATCGAAAGCGGATCAAACCCTTGCCTTTACAGTTAAGGAATCGTTTTTCTTTAAAAAAAAAACCGCCAAATTGGGGTGTCCAAGAAACCGTGTTGCTTAACAGTTTTAGGTGAACCACGAGTCAAAAAAAAATTTCCGCGGGGGACGACTGGAGGGGCCCTCTCGAAAATCTTCCTTTCCCAAATGAAAAAAACGAGACGAGCAGAGTTTTCAACTTTCAAAAAAAAAAATCGAGTGAGGAGGTGTCTTTGCAACTTTCTTAGTGCCCGTAATGGGTCAAGGTCCTTAAATTACCAAGAGGAATCAGATGAGCAAATAACAAAGAGGCAAGGAATCAGATGAGCAAATAGCAAAGAACAGATTATTACCTTGAGAGCCTTGAGATCAGAACTGGGGCGATGGAGGAGAAGGAACTGTATCGTGTGATTTGGGAACGAGAGAACCCTAGAACTGGGGCGATGGATGAGAAGGAACGAGACCTTAAGTAGTTGGCGCGAAGGACCAAAACCCAGCTGGATTCGGGGCGGGAACGACTGGATTTGGGGCGGGAAAGAGATCAGGAATTTCCGCCCTAGAAGAAGTTCGAGAAAATCGCACAGCTGAGGGAAATGGGTATGGGCGGTGATTTGTTGATTAAATAAGTAAAGTGTCAGATTTCTGTTGATTTCCTCTCAATTTGAGAGGAAATTGCTTTTGTAAAATTTGGTAGTTTTTTATATTTTATAGAAAATATTTCTTTAAATTTTTTGTTAAACCAAACACAATTTACAGAAATCTGTAGAAATCTTCTAATTACAAAATTACCAAAAATAGATATTTTAAGAAAACTTTTCTAGAAAAGTGTGCAACCAAACACCCCCTTATTCTCGAAATAACTATGTTATTTATACTCGAAAGTACCATGATATTCCTTGTGTGCTCCCCTATGTCTTTATTTTCATTTATATGGATGGATTAATTTTCTTCCAGCAATATTTTGACCAGAACAGATGGTCTGCGGGAGGGTCACATGGTTCACAGTCTAAATAGTAAACTGAGAAAGGACAAACTTTCAAGGGCCTCTCAACAAAGTTCACCAATTCCTTAAAAAAGAAATTAAAATTATCAATTAGAGAACAAATTACCTGTTGAGTACCATTACCGCATCCTCAACCGCCCGACCCCCCACCGCACATGATGCGGCCGCCAATCTCCGGTCGGAAAAAGACAAAAAGCCAGGGCATTTCTTCGCAACGTTAGTCCTGTTCAAGTCCGAAGCAGATGCATCAAGGATCGATTTAGCGTTATTCTGCGCCTTCTTCAAATTTTTAACAGAAGTCGAGATCGAAGCCAGGATTAAGTTGAAGCGAGGATTAAGTTGTTGGCGTTGGGGTTTGAGGGGAGAGAAGGGGACTGAGGGAGCGCGGACTCGCAGATCGATGGGGAATGTGAGAGAGAGAGGGAGAGAGAACGTGGTGTGGGGTAGGTTTTCCCAAATACGAAGAGGTAGTATGGAGAAACGTGGGGAGTTTTTATCTGATTAGGACTTACTGTTCATCTATTTCTATAGTTTATGATTGTTGCTTTGATCGAAGAGAGACGTGGGAGTTAAGGTTGGTTATTTTTAGAGAAAGATTATAAGTTGGTTATTCATTTTAATTGTTCACAACCTTAGGTTACTATTCATTTTAGCTTTTTTATTGTTCAACTTTAGTAATAAAGAAGTAGATTATTGTTCAACTTTAGTAATAAAGAAGTAGATAAGTGAAAACAACTAAAATGGCTAAAAATAGTGGCTTATAACTCACGAATTCATGAATTTTGGCCACCGTACTATTATTAGATAATGGGTTGAAATGACTAAAAATAGATAAATTCATTGGTTATAGGTCATGAAATAATGAACTTCCACCACCGTGAGATTATTTGACAAGGGTCAAAATGACTAAAAATGGTAACAAATCCTGTATTATTGCTCATGGAATCTTAAATTTTAGTCACTACAAAATGATTAAAATGATTAAAAAATTATGGGTTACAAGTCATGAAATGTTGAATTTTGACCTCCATAAAATTATTTGCCAAGGGGTCAAAATAACCAAATTGGCAAAAAATTATGGGTTATAGCTCGTGAAATGTTGATATTCGGCCTCCATGAAATAATTTTTTGATAGATCTACATAACTAAAAAATAGTAAAAAAGTATGAATTATAGCTCATGAAATTGTGAAATTTGGCCTCTACGAACTTATTTGCCAATGGGTCAAAATGATAAAAAAAATGGCTAAAAATTATGCATTATAACTCATGAAATCCTGAATTTTGGCCTCAGCAAAATTATTTCCGAACGGCTTGAAACGACTAAAATGACTAAATTTTTTGGGATATTGCATTTTTGGGATATTGCTCATGAAAGAGTGAATTTTGGCCTCCGCATAAATATTTGCCAATAGGTCAAAAATGATTTGAAATGGTAAAGCATCATGAGTATAGCTCATTATATAGTGAACTCAATTTTTGCCATTACGTCAAAATGACTAAAATGGCTAAAAATCATTGATTACATCTCAGGATTTTTGGCCTTCGTGAAATTATTTGCCGATGGGTCTAAACGACTAAAAATGGTAAAGAATCAATTATTATAGCTCATGAAGTTTTAAATTTTGGCCACCACAAAATTATTTGCCAACAGAGCAAAGTGACTAAAAATGATCATGAATTGTAGTTTCAACTCACAAAACCGTGAAAGTTGGCCACCATCGAATTATCTGCCAACAGGTCAAAAATGATAAAAATGAACAAAAATCATGGATTATAGTCTATACATCGTGAATTTTAACAACCATGATATTATTTAACGAGTCAAAATGACCAAAAAAGACTAAAAATCGTGAGTAATAGCCTTATAGGTCATGAAACATTAAATTCTTCCACTGCGAAATTATTTGACAGCGGGTCGAAATGACTAAATATGGCAAAAACTCATGGGCTATCACATAAAATCTAGAATTATGGCCTCCGCAAAAATATTTGTTAGTGAGTAAAAAGAATAAAAAATAGCCAAAATCGCAGATGAAACTCATGAAAATAAAAAAAATTATCAGTGGATCGAAATGACTAAAAAGTTGGTCAAATCATGGGTTAGAACTCATGAAATAGTGAATTTTGGCCTCCATAAATTTATTTACCAATGGCTTGAAATGAATAAAAATAACAAAAAATGTGGGTTATAGCTCATGAAATCGTGAATTTTGACTATCACGAAATAATTTCGTAATGGGTTGAAAGACCTAAAAATGGTGAAAAATCAAGACTTATAGCCTCCACATAATTATTTACCAACGAATAGAGACAACTAAAAATAACCAAAATTATGGTTAATAGCTCATAAAATCTTAAATTTTGTTCATGAAATTATCTACCAACTAGTTAAGACAACTAAAATGGCTAAAAACATGGGCTAGTTCACGAGGTCTTGATTTTTTGCCTCCACACAATTATTAGCTAGCTAGTCAAAATGACTACAAATGGCATAGAATTCATGGGTTATAGCTAGGGGTGCCAAACTGTATCTGTATCCGAGGAAATATCCGTAACTGTATCCGTTAGGATACGAATATGGTTACTCAAATCTATTACCGATAGGATATGGTTGCGGATATGGTTTTGTAGTGAAATATCTGTATCCGTATCCGAAAATATTCGAATACATATTGGTAATACTCTTACGATAGTTTCGATTCTTAGATTATGGATTTGTGGTTAATTTTGATAATCAAGATGTCTAATCTTAGCTTTTCAATCATAATGAACATATTAACGAACTCTTTTTGTATCACATGACTATATTTTTCTAAATACTATCTAGTTTTCTCATATCCTTTTTGTATCCGCATGTATATCTGTTTATATATCCGCATCTATATCCGTAAGCGTATCCGATTTTGGCGGATATGAATATGAATTTTTCTTACCGACGTATATTCGTATCTGTATCTGTATCCGAGATGGGTAAGCGGATATGGATATGGTAAGTGCCATATCCGAGCTGTATCCGCTCCGTTAACACCCCTAGTTATAGCTCATGAAATCATAAACATTGATCTCTACAAAATTATTTGCACATGAGTCGAAATGACTAAAAATGACAAAACAATTATGGGTTATAGCTCATGAAATATTGACTTTTCGCCTGCACAGAATTATTTGTCAACGGGTCAACGCATCTAAAAATGATCAAAAATCATGGGTTATAGCTCATGAAATTATAAATTTCGCCTCTATAAAATTATTCTCAAATAGGTGAAAACGATAAAAAAAAGACTAAAATCATAAAATAATGAAATTATTCACGAAATCTTGAATTTTAACTGCCACGAAATTATTTGACAACGGGACAAAATGACTAAAAATAATAATAAATTGTGAGTTATAGCTCATGAAATCTCGCATTTTGGCATCCGCCAACATATTTGTTAAGAGGTTGAATTGAGTAAACAATGGCCAACATTCATGGGTTAAGCTCATGAAATCATAAATTTTGGCTTCCACAAAATTATTTGCCAATATAAATTGGTCAAAATGACTAGAAATGACCATAAATCGTGGATTATACCTCTTTGATGGAAATGGCTATCGAATGGCAAAAAGAGTGAGTTATAGCTTATGAAATCGTGAATTATAGCCACTACGAAATTATTTGTGAGTGAGTCGAAGAGACGAAAATTAAAACAAAAAATTAAAAATTATTTGTTAATGGGTCAAAATGAATGAAAGTGGACCAAAAATCGAGAGTTATAACTCATAAAAACATGAATTTTGGCCACAATGATATTAATTGCCAACGGGTCTATAGTGGGCATATTCGATTCGGTTCGGTTTTATGCCCAATCCGCATCCAATCCGAATTTTTCGGATGCTCAAAACTCTCATCCAGATCCTGATTTTTTCCCCTTCATTCGAATATTCGGCCCAACCGAAATTCGGTTCGGTTTCGGTTTTGAATTTGCAAAGAGTTCTATCCAAAGACTTCTGTTGTGAATTTGCAAGCTGGGCATTGTCCTCATGATGAGGTTCCTGAGCTCGCCAACAAAGCTTTATTAGACTGGTTATCATCTTTAGAATAAAGTTTTGAGTTGATATAATTACGCAGAGAACTGATATTTTAAAGATGTTGTTCATATAATACAGCATGCTTATCTCTTGTAAGTATCATGTACATAACACATTTTGTGATTGATTTGAATCTTATGTAATTCTCAAGATCTTTTCTGCGAAATTTTTTAACTAAAGTTTAAGTTTATTTAATTACACGAGGGAGTGATGTTTTGTATGATATTGTTCATATAATATAGCATATGCATCTTTTGTAAGTGCATCATGTGCATAACAAATTTTCTGGAGTGATTTGAATCTTTACTTAGTTCTCAAGGATATTTTTCTGTGATATTGCTGTACTCATTGCTTGAAACTGCTCCTTACGCCGTTTGAATCTATTGGATGATAACAGGAAAAGTTTTGAGGTATAAGTTTAGTCTCTAAACCGCCCAACAAAATTCGGGTCGATTTTTTTTTGGGCGGTTCAGGGGTTCAAACCGGATCCAAACCGATTTAATTCGGTTCGGGCGGTTTAGAGACTTCTTCTCATCCATTTAATTCGGTTCGGTTAACCGGTCCGCTTTTTTTGGACGGTTTTTTTCGGTTTTTGTCCACCCCTAGTCTATACGACTAAAAATGATCAAAAAACATGGGTTATAGTCTATTAAATTATAAATTCTAGCTACCTCGAAAATATTTGCCAATAAGTTGAAATGACTAAAAATGGTTTAAAAATGTGGGCTATAGCTCATGAAATCATGAGTTTTGGCCTACGTCAAATTATTTGCCAATAGATCTAGATGACTAAAAATGGTAAAAAAAATCATGGATTATATAGCTCACGAAATTGTTTCGCAGTGAGTTTAAATCACTAAAAGTGACAAAAAACGACGACAATTTGTTTAAATCACTAAAATGACAAAAAAATAGATTATAGCTCACAAAATGGAGAATTTTGACATCGCAAATTTATTTGTCAATGCATCAAAATAATTAAAAATAGCTAAAAATCATAGGTTATAGCTCAAAAAATAATGAATTTTGGCCATCACAAAATTATTGGCCAACGGGTCAAAACGACGAAAATTCGTGCGTTATATAGCTCATGAATTTTGGTCACCGTGATATTATTTGACATGGGTCAAAACGGATAAAAATAACCAAAATTGTGGATTATAGGTCATAAAAATTTGGAATTCTTGCCATCACGAAACTATTTGACAACAGGTCGAATTGACTAAAAATGGCAAAAAAAATTTGGATTATAGCTTATCAAATTGTAAATTTTGGCCAACTTGAAATTATTTGGCAATGGGTTTCAATGATTAAAAATACCAAAAATATGGATTATAACTCGTGAAATAGGAAATTTAGACTTTGCGAAATTATTTATCGATGGATTGAAATAATGAAAATTTGCCAAAAATCATGGTTATAGAGCATGAAATAGTGAATTCTGACCACTAGAGAATTATTTGGCAACAGGCCGAAACAAATAAAAATGGTGGAAAATCAGGGGTTAAAGGTCAAAAAAATTATGAATTTTGGCATTTGTGAAATTATTTTGCCAACGGGTTAAAACCACTAAAAATAGCAAGTAGGTTAGACCTTGCGAAATCATGACTTTGGCATCCGCGAACTTTTTGTCAACGGATCCAAATGGCTAAATATCATGGTCCGTCGATCATCATATTGTAAATTTTGATCATCATGAAATTATCTAGAAATGAGTTGACACAATGAAAATGGCCAAAAATCATGGATTATGGCTCATGAAATTGTAAATTTAGACCCCGCCAAATTATTTGCCAATGGGTTGAAATAACAAAAAAGACAAAAATTATGAATTATAGCTCACGAAATCATAAATTTTAACCACCATAGAAATACTTGCCAAAAGGTCAAAATGACTAAAAATAGCCAAAAGCACTAGATAATGAATTTTTGCCACCACAATATTAGTTGACAACGGTTCAAAATGACAAAAAAGGGAAAACATGGGTTATAGCTCATAAAATCGTGAACTTTGGCCTCCATTGGTGCATTTACCAATGGGTTGAAACGACAAAAAATGGCAAAAAATGTGGGTTATAGCTATTGAAATAGTGAATTTTGGCTACCACAAAATTATTTGTTAATAGATTGAAATGACCAGAAATCGTAGGTTATATAGGTCATGAAATCTTGATTTCGTACCACCATGAATCTATTTGACAACAGATCAAAATGGCAAAAAATTAAAGATTATAGCCCATGAAATTGTAAATTTTGGTCGCCTTGAAATTATTTGGCAATGGGTTTAAATGACTAAGAATGACAAAAAATTGTGGATTAAAACTCATGAAATCGTGAATATGGACTCCATTAAATTATTTGAAAATGTGACCAAAACGATGAAAATTTACCAAAAATCGTGGGTCATAACTCATAAAATCGTGAATTTTGGCCACCATGGAATTATTTGTTATTGGACCGTAACGACAAATTTTTATGAGTTATAACTATGAAAATTTTTTGGCAACAATTAAAAATGACTAAAAGTCATGGGTTATAGCTCACAAAATTATGAAATTTGGCCACGATGATATTATTTGACAACGAGTCGAAACGGCTAAAAATGGCTAAAATTGTAGTTTATAAGTCATCAAATAGTGAATTCCTGCCACCACGAAATAATTTGCCAATGGATTGAAATAACTAAAATTGGCAGAAAATCATGGGTTATCGCTCATTAAATCATGAATTTGACTCTGCGAATTAGTTCAAAAGAATTAAAAATGACTAAAAGTCATGGTTTATAGCTCACAAAATTATAAAATTTGGCCACGATGATATTATTAGTTGCCAAATTAGTTGCCAACAGTTCAAAACAATTAAAAATGACTAAAAGTCATGGGTTATAGCTCACAAAATTATAAAATTTGGCCACGATGATATTATTTGAGACAACGAGTCGAAACGGCTAAAAATGGCTAAAATTGTAGTTTATAAGTCATCAAATAGTGAATTCCCGCCACCACGAAATAATTTGCCAATGGATTGAAATAACTAAAATTGGCAGAAAATCATGGGTTATCGTATCGCTCATTAAATCATGAGTTTGACTCTGCGAATTATTTTCCAACGCCTCAAAACAACTAAAATGTCCAAAAATCGTCACTTAAAGCCCATGAAGTTGTACATTTTTGGCCGGTGAAATTATTTGGTAATAGGTTGGAATGACAAAAAATGGCAAAAAAAACATGGATTATAGCTCACAACATCAAGAATTTGGACTCTTATGAAATTTTTTGTCAAATGGTTAAATTGGTGAAAAAGAGGCAAAAAACATGTATAGCTCACAAAATCATGAATTTTTGCCACCATGGAATTATTCGCCAAAAGATCGAAATGACTAAAAATGACCAAAAATAGTGAGATATAGCTCACGAAATTGTGAATTTTAACAATTGCAGAATTATTTGCCAACGTGTCGAAATGACTAAAAATGAACAAAATTATGAGTTATAGCTCAGAAATTGTGAATTTTGGCCACCCTGATATTATTTGACAACGGGTAAAAATGATTAACAATAACCAAAATCCTGGGTTATAACTCATGAAATCTTGGATTCTTAACATTGCTAAAATATTTGTTAATGGTCAAAACAACTGAAAATGACAAAAAATGGTGGGTTCTAACTCATGAAATCTTTAATTTTGGCCTCAATGAAAATATTAGAAAACAGATCAAAGCAACTAAAAATAACCAAAAAACATGGATTGAAACTTATTAAGTCGTGAACTTGAACTCCACGAAGTTATTTGCCCCAGGGAAGAAATGACAAAAGGCCAAAAATCATGGGTTATATAGTTCATGAACTCATGAGTTTTGACCAGCATGGAATTATTTTCCAATGGGTCGAAACAACTAAAAACGACCACAAATCATGGGTTCTGAATTTTTACCATTGCGATATTATTTAACAATGGGCACAAACGACTACAAATGAAAAATAATTATCGGTTATAGTTCATGAAATCGTGAATTCACTCTCTAAGAAAACCGCTACGGTTTGTCATTTCCAGGGAGTACAATACCAGCTGGTGGATTCTCTCTCTAAGAGAATTTCCACCACAAAATGTACCATATAGCTTCTGGTCGTGCCCCCAACCCTCACGAACCTGACCTGGAAAACGCCATTCAACATAATTCATGAGATCTGAGCAGTTCCTTTTGCTAAAAGCCAGCATGCCAACCATCCACCTTCAAGGCCTTACTAAAAATTCAAACTCAATAGGAACCTTGGCTAATGAGATGGCAAATAGAGTTTCAAATCATCTTCATCTATCATTGATTCGTTTGCTATGGTAAAAGCAAAATCCAACTAAAGATGCTCTATATTGGCGGCCTCGTCCACTACAAAGCTGCCTTTGAAACAAAGACAAAGCAAGATCACAAGTGGTTCAACACGCTTGGGCATCAGATGTCTGCAATGGATACTTTCCATAATCATGTAAATTTCAGTACTAATGAAATCTTGTCAAATATGAATTAACTCTTATCTCGCAGGGATCAAGCCTTCACTAGTGCTGAAGACCTAGGCACCTACGTAAAAACTAGGCACCCAACCTTAGGGTCGTCATTCAGCCTCATGGCTACCAAAGACCTAGTCAACCCTCATGAGTTTTAGGCATTCAACTCCTCAGTCCAATTTCAAGTCATTTGTACATCTTCAGGGTAAACCTAAGGCACAACAAATGGTCGAATCCTCCAGTGCAACTCGACCATCATGGTTAACCAAAAACCCATGCGTCCAAATAAGTCCTGGGTGACCCAACCTCAGAGTTGGTATGTTAGCAAGCCCTTGGTACATTCTCAGGATAAACCCAAAGCACAACCATATGGTCGACTCTCACAGTTGTCATTCGACAATACGGGGATTATGAAGACCTAGGCACCTACGTAAGACCTAGACACTCAATCTTAGGGTTGTCATTCAGCCTCATGGCTACCAAAGACCTAGTCAACTCTCAAGAGTTCTAGGCATTCGACTCCTAAGTCGGATTTCAAGCCGTTGGTACTTCTTCAGGGTAAACCCAAGGCACAACATATGATCGAATCCTCCAGTGCAACTCGATCATCATGGTTAATCAGAAACATAGGTGTCCAAATAAGTCCTAGGCGACCCAATCTCAGAGTTGGTATGTCAACAAGCCCTTGGTACCTTCTCAGGATAAACCCAAGGCATAACCCTATGGTCGGCTACCACAGTCGCCATTCGACCATACGGGGATTATGAAGATCTAGGCACCTACGTAAGACTTAGGCACCCAACCTTAGGGTTATCATTCAGCATCATTGCTGCCAAAGACCTAGTCAACTCTCAAGAGTTCTAAGCATTCAACTCCTCAGTCGAATTTCAAGTCATTGGTACCTCTTCAGGGTAAACCCAAGGAATAACATATAGTCGAATCCTGCAATGCAACTCGACCATCATGGTTAATCAGAAACCCAGGCATCCAAATAAGCCTTGGGCGGCCCAACCTCAGGGTTGGTATGTCAACAAGCCCTTGGTGGTACCTTCTCAGGATAAACCCAAGGCATAACTCTATGGTCGACTCCTACAGTCGTCATTCGACCATATGGGGATTATGAAGATCTAGGCACCTACGTAAGACTGTAGGCTGTCTAAAAATTACTGCAGATAGTTGATCCCCATCAAACACCGAGGATAAAAGTTACAATTTTACGGCTTCCAAAAGGCTATAATTTAAAAACTTTCACGTAGATCGATGAAGGTTACAATCTGACAAACTTCACAACCGATGAAATCTCTAATTCAACAGCCTTCACAATCAACATCGGGAGTTACAATCTGACGACTCTCATATTTTCAAGGAGTCAAGACGAATGTTACAAGATGACGATCTTTGCAACGCTCTAGCAAAAGAGATAAGTGTTTGAAACGACGAATAAAGGCCAAAAATCAAGAGTTATAGCTCACAAAATCGTAAATTTTAACCTCAGTGAAATCATTTATCAACAGATCGTGACAACTAAAAATGGCTGAAATCATAGTTAATAGCTCATGAAATATTTAATTTTTACCTCCGTAAAAGTATTTGTCAATGGGTCAAAGTGATAAAAATAGTCAAAAATCATGGGTTAGTTCACGAAGTCGTGAATTTTAGCCTCCATAAAATTATTAGCCAACGGGTCGAAATGACTAGAAATGGCAAAAAATCGTGGGTTATAGCTAAATCGTGAATTTCAGACTCCGCAAAATTATTTGTCAATGGATAGAAACGACTAAAAATGACAAAAAACCCATAAACTATAGCTCATGAAATCGTGAATTGTAGCCACTACGAAAGTATTTGTCAATAGGTCAAAATGACTAAAATGAAAACAAATTGTGGATTCTAGCTTATGAAATTGTAAAGTTCGGCTTCCACGAAATTAATTGTCAATGGGTCAAAATGAATAAAAATCGACAAAATTTATGGGTTATAGCTCCTAAAAATGTGAATTCTAGCCTCCCTGAAATTATTTGCTAATGGATCTAAATGACTAAAAATGGCCAAAATGACATAATTGTTTAACATTAAGTCAAAACAAATAAAATGATTAAAAAAATAAACTATGGGTTATAGCTCATGAAAATCATGAATTTTAAGCTTGGGTTAATTATTTGCCATTTGATCGAAATGATGGATTATAATTGCAGGTATTAGCTTATAAAATCGTAACTTTTGAATTGCACATAATTATTTACCATTGGATTGTAACAAAAGAAAATGAACAGAAATTATGAGTTATAGCTCATGAAATCATTAATTTAAAAATCCGCACAATTATATGTTGAAGGGTCGAAGCAAACAGAATAAAAATTATGGGTTATATAGCTCATGATACTGGTGGATTATAAACTCCGCATAATTATTTTTCATTTGAGTCAAAAGGAACAAAAATGAACAAATTCTTATATTATAGGTCATTAAATAGTGAATTTTAAACTCCACATAATTATTTATCACTTAATCAAAACAAATGAAAATAGACAAAAATCATGAGTCATAGCTCAAAAAATTGTGAATTTTTTGTCATTAGGTCAAATTGTAAGAAAATGAACAAAAATCATGAATTATAGCTCATGAAAATCGTGAATTTTAAAGTCAACTTAATTATTTGTCACTGTGTCGAAATGAACAAAAATCGTAGATTATAATTTATAAAATAGTCAATTTTGAACTCTGAATAATTATTTAGTATTTTTTACAAAATGAATGAAAATGAAAAAAAAAATCATAGGTTAGCTTATTGAATTATGAATTTTAAACTCTACATAATTATTTGCTATTAGTCCAATTTAAACAAAGCTCAACAAAATCTATGATTCATAGCTCATAAAAATCATGAATTTTAAACTCTACTTAATTATTTATCATCTGCTCGAAACAATAAAAAATGGACAAAATTATCATTATAACTCATGAAATTGTGAATTTTGACCTCTACATAGACGAAATGGACATAAATCATAGGTTATAGTTCATGAAATCATGAATTTTAAAATCTAAATAACTATTTACATTGGGTCGAAACAATAAAAAATAAACAAAAATTATGGATTATAGCTCATGAAAATCGGAATTTAAAAGTACAATTAATTATTTCCATTGGGTCAAAATGGAGAAAAATTAACAAAAATCATATATTTTACTTTATAAAATGTCAATTTTGAACTCCACATAATTATTTTCCATTTGGTCAAAATGAACAAAAATGGACAGAAATTATGGTTCATAGCAATGAAACCATGAATTTCAAACTTTACATAATCATTTACTATTAGGTCAACACAAATGAAAATGAACCAAAAGCATAATTTATAGCCCATAAAAATCGTAAATTTTGAACTCTCTTAATTATTTTTCATAAGGTCAAAATAATTAAAAATGGATTAAAATTATAGTTCATAAAATCATGAATTCTATAACTCCGCATAATTATTTATCATTAGGCCAGAACGAACGAAAATGAATAAAAATCATAGATTATATAGCTCATGAACATCTTGAATTTTAAACTCGGCTTAATTATTTGTCATTTGATTGAAATGAATAAAAATAGATAAAAATTATGAGTTATAGCTTATGAAATCATAAAATTTAAAATTTGCATAATTATTTATCGTTGGGTTGAAACGAACAAAAATAAAAAAAATTGTGGCGTTTAACTTATAAAATCGTGAATGTTCTTCGGGTCAAATCGAATCTAATGAATAGAAATCTTTGGTTATAGCTCATGAAACTCATGAATTTTAAACTCCGCATAATTATTTATCATCGGGTAACAAACAAAAATGAACAAATATCGTAGATTAGAGCCCATTACATAGACAATCAATTATGTGTACTTATCACATTGAATTTTGTTTAATTTCAAGCTGATACTCAAGTGCCAACTCAAGATCAAGATAAAGACTAAGACAATGATCATGTTCTTGCATTAAATATCAAGCAAACATTTTGCAAGAAATACTACGAGAAGAAGGAAAATGTAGGACAAAAACTTGCATTGACTTACATTTTTTAGGCTTGTACAAAGTTAAAAATGACACCTAATGCATCTGATTTTGTTCATCTCTTGGACCACAACTCTGGTTACGGTTTCCCAATTTTACTACTCATCATGTTTTGCTTAATTCAAACTGATTATGCCAATTCAAGCAAAGATAACGACTGAGACAATGATCGAATGCTTGCATTAGAGTAAAATCACACATGTACTATAGTATGTTAGCTATGCATAATTTCTTTAAGAATGTTACAAAGGACACGCAAAACTTCCCTAATCAAACCATATGAGTACAAAAAACAGAAAGTTCTCAAACTCTAATTCAACATTACACATTAAAAATGAAAAATGTCTATTAAAGAAAAGTCTGAAGTTCTCAATAGAACAAACGAGAAAACAAAATTTTGAAAAAAAAAAAAGAGTAGGCCAATACTGATACATATAATCACTAAGTCATAAAAACATTAAATTTTCAATCCTTTTACATTAGAAAGCTAGATCACATTGTTTCGACTTCTAATCCAATTCCAAGTAAGCGATATTAGTAACCAGATTAGTAGTCTCACCTTGTAATTCTTTTTCTTCTTAGTAACTAGATTAACTCCAACTATAGTTCTCGGCACTTTTTCTGGCCAGGGCCATGCCCCGGCGCCCCGTCCCACCGCCCTGCTTTCATATATATTCTATATTTATATTCTCTAATTAATAATATTCCCATAAACAGTTTGCTTGGCTGCTCACAGAACGAGCCACACCCCACCCCAAAAAAAATGTCCATAACTCATCTTTTAGCTAATCAAAATCACCATATATGGCAGGCAAACTTTTACTACGTGGCTTGCATGGAGCAATTATCCAAACAAATGTCCATAACTCATCTTTTAGTTAATCAAAATCACCATGCATATTTGTTAGACTTTGGCAATCACAGTAGTAAGTAACAAATATTGGTCAGCGTTTGACCAGTTAAGCTGGGCGCAATCACAGGAAATGGACTGAATGAACAATTACTTCATTAAAATCACGCTTATCTTGGGAAAATTTGTTGGAACACTTCCACTCCAAATTTGACAGATTGGATGCAAATTATTTATTCATGGTTCTATGCACGGAAATTATTTGAGGATTAACTGAACGTTCATTTTTCCAGCAAGCAATAGAGCTGCTATGGTGTTACCAATAAATATTCAGAAGAAAAAATAGACCAAAGAATCTAAAAGAAAAGGGTTATTCCTCAAATAATTTGAACGTTAACCTTTCAACTTCCCATTAGGCTATGTTCATTTTTGTATTTCTCTATCCATAAAGTAATTTGATTATATAGAACTAGCTATAACAAAATTTATGTTAATTCATATTAAAAACTACTCTAGAAAGAATGTTCAGTGAGACATACATCCATAATGATTCTCAAGGTCTCTAAACCAATTCATTTCGATACCAACAAAACTGTCACATTTTCCTAAATATTCCCTCACAACAGATTTAGCACGAGTTTTACACAATCACTGAATACACATACAAGGAGGGGCAAACCACGAGATTTAATTTTGAGATATACAGGATTAGATGCAAGTGCTTTACTAGAAATTAAAGCCAGAAGGAAACTGGTTATGCCTAAGGAAATGGCAGCCTCATAGAAAGCACATGCACTTGAATTTTGTGACTGTGTCACGTTGGACACTGTATTGGACATGATATGTTGTGTTGTTGCGGTATTGTAAGTATGTCCTATATCTGTATTGCATTTGGTTCAATGTATCTGTGTCAATGCAACATATGCTGGCAGTAAAAAGTCTGTATATTGCATTGCCCAAGTTCAAAACTAAAAATATGCAGAAACTAAGTGAACTGACAGGAGTTCATAACACAGCTGCAATTATGTCTAAATAAAGACTGAAGTCAGATACACAAGATATGCAAGAATTAATGCTTACTCCTCAAGAGGCAAGAAAACAAAGAAGAAAAACCAATTACCTTCAAAGACGCCGCAACATCAGACGCCTCACTCTTGACATTGTCAGATTTAGCGCTATCAGATGCATGAGCAGAGGATTCCTAAAAAGCATGCCAAGTTATCAGAATAATTCCAAAATGAGAAATGTCTTTTATCAAAACAATAGAACTGCCACTGGTTGCAGAGTGAACATTTGGCGGAACAAATGCAGCCTTTCTCTTCCTCTAGTTTTCAGCTGTCTTTGCTGCCTGCTTCTCCTGCTTCTCTTCCCACTTCTTCGCAGTCTTCTTTTTCTCACTTGAGAAATACTCACCACTTTCCGCTTGAAGATCAATCTGAAACAATCCACATCACTTAGCATTAAAGTTCACTAAAAGCAGTAAAAAGCAAACAAAAGACAAATAAACACCAGAATCATGTCTCAACAAAATTAGGGAAGGGAGATTCACAGCCTTGATGGAGAGGAAAAACTCCTACAACACAACCATCAAGTAAAACATATAATAGCAAAAACTGCATCTGTACAGAGATTTTATCAAGAAGAACATGGCATGGTAGCTAAAATAATTATTAAACTAACAAAGCTATAGCATGAAGACAAATATGCAAATGAGAAGATGAACACATGCAAGTTGTTCAAGTATGCAAAAGTTTAGTTCTTTCAAGGAATAGCATCAAATTAACATCGTCAATGTTGTGACAGCATTGTGATCTGATCATGACACACAGATTATCACAAGTGTGCCCCAAGTGACCTAGTAGCTTCTTAGATATCCATCACGTTATGTGATTCAGAATTTGAATTATGCACATAGTGTAGATGATGCTGTTAAATAATCAAGTAAGACATCAAAACTGGTGTTTCAAACCAATAGAAGCTAAGCGAACATGACACTATGAAGAAGATCATTTTACAAAATCAAACAAGGAACATGGGCCAATTTATTGAAAAAAAAATTGCTGAAACATGATGATTGCAGCAGCGAAGACATAATCAGAGCAGCAAGTGTACTGACACTTGCTTAATTATGCTGATCATAATGAAAAAAAACTTGACTTTGCATATTTGTCTTTATTGAGATTTTGATTTACACAGAGAGGCCATGATTGTATATCCAATGGAAGCACAAACAAAATATCATAGTTGTTGAAGCATTTTACAATGTGATATGAATACTTAACAAGTACCAGTTGTATAAAGCACATTTGGATAATATCTCGATTAAATGTCAACTGAGAAATGTTTTTTTTGCAAGTAGATTAATTCACATCAGTACGTTAAACCATGGAGCATCAATATTATACATTTATCATCAAAATTGCCACATCACAGATCAAAGCGCTTAAATGAAGGATTACGTGCCTAAGCACAAGTATAAAGTCGGTTTACTACAATATTTTTAAAAGCAATTTGAGCAGGCCTAAGTTCTGAAACAACAAGTGTCCTGTCAACATCGCAAGTATCTTATACCAAAGATATCAAAATGTATGAACAGTAGTGATCATTACAGCTTATAAGCTGCTAGGAAGTTTCATCTATTGACAGCTCAATCACCATTTAATTCAACATGAGAGAAAATAGGATCCACTCATTTTACTTTTGTGCCTTTTACTTCTAGCTCTTAGCATATTGAGAATGTGCTGGAGAAACTGTATGTTCTCCCACCAAGCTATCAAGAGAATGGCTATTTATGAAGCCCTCTTCACATAAAATGTCTAAATGTTGTATCACATAGTTGGACTAAACAAAGTTTTGAAAAGAAAGTATGAGGAAAATATATATGTTGTTGCATCTGCAGAGGATCTGAAGCAAAAGAAAAGAAAGTATAATACCTTGTTACATATGAGGTTGCCGATCTTTATAATGTCACATTGCATCTAATCATTCAGTATTCTGACTGCCTACAATATCGAAAGGAATTCAAACCACAATTTTAGTTAAAGTGACCAGAGAAAGAAACAAATGAACTAATAGTGTTTTAGCTCTCAAAGAATTTATTCTGAAATATAGAAGAAGAAAAGCAACCTAAATCATGGAGACATTGGAGAGCACCAAGCCTTTTCCCAAAATTATGGTTGACCTTAGGCTTCTCCATTAAGCTTTACGAAGGGACATCACTCTATTATTAACAAGTATCCATCCATTTAACCTCCTGAATCCATGATCATATATCCACACACAGCCTAACTTGTTCCAACTACAAGATTACTAGTCTTACTAACTGATGCAATTACTGTTCCTAACAAGCGCCAAACAATCTCAAATCTCAGTCAATCCATCTCATTACATCCCCTATTACACGTACCTTTAACTTCTTGAGAACGACGTAATTTCTTATTCTACCTTTCAAGTTTTATTCCGCTAAGCCATCTAAACAATTTTAACAATCTCATTTCAGCTATCTTTATTTTCAAGACATGTTTCTTAATTGTCCAACACTTGAAGCATGGCTGTATCATGTTATCAGTTTCTAGAACCACCCCATATTCAAGAAGCACTTCTTCACTCTAACCCACAAATATCTTATATGTTCTTGAAAAACAGCAAATGATGTTTACAATATGCTCCATGAATAAGAGCTTCATAGGTCACTTAGCACATTATAATTGGGAGGAAAAAGACGCGCAGGCAAAAAGTTTACGAGGTCCCTGGCTTTGATGAAAATATATGGGTCTCTAGTCTTCCTAGTAGTTGAAACAGTCATTGATCCCTCAACCTAAGGAAGCAAAGAAAATTCAACGAGCATCGATGTCAAGCAATGTGATGCATCCTTTCATAGAAAAGAAAATAATTTTACTAAAAAGGCTTTGGTTACTTACCAAGTTGAGCTCACATTCAATTAATT
The DNA here is from genome assembly GCF_001876935.1 of Asparagus officinalis. Taxonomy (NCBI): domain Eukaryota; kingdom Viridiplantae; phylum Streptophyta; class Magnoliopsida; order Asparagales; family Asparagaceae; genus Asparagus; species Asparagus officinalis. The sequence continues at coordinate 2,272,600 of NC_033801.1, read as the reverse complement.
GGCCAGGCCTCTTATAAGTTTTTTTTTTTTTTCTGTAGAGGGAAGAGAATTGATAAAAATATTTTGTATTTATCCTAATTACAAAGTTGACATCTTTACAGATTTTTTATCATAAGTCGTCTATAAACAGATCAACTGAGAGTTGGCATTACCTCCGTACTGAGGGAAGAGAGTGGAGAAAGCGCAGCCTTGGAGCATTCCTCCTTTGCTCCAAGCCCATATCAAATCCCCTGTGCTTCCTCTGCTGCTGCTGCTGCTGCTGAGATCTAGCTGCTTCTTCCTCCTCCATGAAGGAAGATTGAATGGAGATGGAAGGGAGCCAATTTAGGGTTATGGGGAGAAATTTTTAGGGTTTGGGGAGAAATTAGGGGGAGATGAGGGGAAAAAGAGGTCGATTAATCGGATTGCCCACTTATCATGAAAACCATAATGTTATTTATTTTTTTATTTAGGGGCTGTTTGGTTCGTTTCCTAGATATAAGGAAATGCATTTCCATGTACAAAAACACAAGTTTTGAGTTTTCCAAACTTTTTCAAGAAATAGATTGTTTCGCTTTGGTTCGCACAAAAAAATGGTGGGAAACCAATGTATTTATTTTTCTTGTGTTTGGTTCGCATGGAAAAAAGGAAAAACTTTTGTTTATATGGCAAAAAATTGACGTAGCTGCAGTTTTCATCGATTTCACGAGGTTGAGGAAGGAATTGGGGGAGAGAAAAAAATCTGATGTGGCGGCGATTTTCACCGAGTTTCCCTTCTTCAACCCTAGCGAACCAAAGATGGGAAAAAAACCGACGGAAAGCTTATATCCTACGTGGCCACGAAAAATCTGATGTGGAGGCGGTGTAAAACTTTTCCACCGAGTTAAAAAAACGAACCAAACAGCCCCTTTTTTTTAACTAGGAAACACCCGATGTTGAAAGAACTGTTACTATGTTTGGGAGTTTACTTATTGCGGAAAGGAGGATAACAAAACATAAGAGAAGTTAAAAGGAGAAATTTTCAAAATAAACTCAATCACAACTTTAATCCGATAAATCGATCCAATTAAGTTTTTATTATGAAAATCGATCCAATTTCTAGCCACATCAGTATTGTGGCCAGAAATTAAATCGTTTTTAAAAAAACCGTGATGCTAATTAGTCAAGGTTGTCAACTCCGACTAATTAGTTGAGTAATTAGGAGCAGCGGGCACTAATATGCTTAAGGGCAAATTAGTCAGGTTTTCGAACCCAACAAAATTGATCAACATTGGGAACCGTGACCATTTGGCAAAGAGTCCTCAAGGACTCGGCCAAATTGGAAATTAGCTAAAGGGGGGTTATTCATTGGGATAATTTGCGGCAAATTGGGATAATTATCCCAATGGGATAATTTTACCCATTGGGATAATTTGAGTGGGATAAAGTGGGGTAAATTGGGATATTGGGATAAATTGAGTGGCACAATTAATTACAATGATGATGATAAAATGTTACCAACAAATGAGTAGCACAATTAATTACAATTGAGTGACATCTAAAATTCTGCCGTTATAAAAAACATTACCAACAACAAAATTATTCAATTATTTTATCAAAAGTATATAAAAATTTGCGATTTTGATGGCTCCACTACTAATAACTGAAATATATTAGCATTCACATCTCACCTTGTTAAAACCTCAAAAGTTCCAATCAAAATTTCAAAATTGCAGTGAATTTCACCGGTTTAGAATCACAATTTATACCTTGACGTCAAGCGGCAGTTGATCAAGCTTCGCTTTGCTGTTAAGATGAAGCAAGTAATTGTATCCATCATCTGGAAACCCCAGCTCAATAATCTCCCTCCTCACGTCGCAGTCATCCTCGGGCACATCGGCAAAGATAGAATCTTGGCCGAATTCTTCGTTCGGTTCCCCTCCATCGACCTCGTCGTCGTCGTCTTGGCCGAATCGCTTGTGAGGAATCGATTTGGTGATCTCCGATGAGATCGGCGACGAGTCCTCCTCGGCAACGGCGGTGAGGGCGGGTTCTTAGCTTCATTGGGGTTAGGGTTTTGGGAGGCGGAGTTAGCCTGAGAAGAAGAGGCGCTGGGAAGAAGAGGCGCTGAAAGGGGTAAGATTACCCCCAATCTTGTTCCAGCAATTCATTTGGGGTAATTATAATGAAGAGGTGGAGTGGATCTTTATATGGTTGGTGCAATTTAGGGGAAAATGAAGTATTTGTCCCCTGTTTTAATAAACTAATAACATCATAAAGTTGACTCCAGTTCCAATTACCTTAATAAATAACATCAAAAAATGATGTTCCTAAAATTATCTCATTATCTCTCAAATTACACCGATGAATAACCCCCCTAAGTGAGGAAATATTCAGGGTCCCAACCTCAATTATTTCCTAACTACGGTGGGCCCTAATCGAGTATAAAATCATCTGATCCCTATCATAACTTCTCTTCTTCGATTTTTCCCCAAACCCACTCTGGTCCCTCTTCCTCCTCAACCTACCCGAGTCCCCCTAACCCAGATTTTTTGGCGACTTTCTCACCGAAATTCGACAAGAAAGTCTCTTAGGTAATTTCTCTTCCTTTTTTTCTTCTTCCACATTTAAAAATCTAGGATTTTTCTCTTCTTGAACATTTAAATCTAGGGTTTTCATCAAAATCTAATTTCTAGAGTTTAAAATTTAATATCAATTAGATATCTTTGTGGTGATTGTCAGCCCTCATTTGTGGTATAGTTTAATTGAAATTAAAACTCTAGGGCATAGAATGCTCAATTTAGGGTTCAGGATTTTTATTTATTTATTTGAGTTGTTGATTAAAATTAGAGTTATATGATTATGAGATTGTTGCATTGCATATATGGATTATGATATTGTCTGCATCCTGAAAGAACGAGAGAAGGATTGATTTTGGGGACTCCGATAGAGATTTTCTCAGTTTTTTAATAATCCAGAGGTGAGGTAATCCTCTCTATATATAGGCTTTCTACCTCCTTCTCCGTCCCCAAATAGCTGCCTAATTTTTCTCCGCTATCCGCGTTCTCCTCAGATTTCTCCGTAACGCCTGATCCTGATTAGAGAATATCCCACAGAATATGAGATATTCCCTAACAGCCGGATCAATTTAACGGTCGGGTAACATATTTGGCCCATGAGGTCAAAAACACTTACATCTCCCACTTGGCCGAAATGGCCAAATACTTTCTAAGTATACACTCTCACTATCCGTGAGATGTGACTCAAGATGTAATTTCATACTCTCACTATCCATGAGATATATACACTTTTCACTCTTCGTGAATAAACCGAGTACAACCATTACCCATGATCGTCTCCTTTCATTTTTCATGAAAGTTTCCTTGACTTAGACATTTCTAAGTCCCATCAAACTAACATGTTTGATGAATGTACCTGCTGGGATACCCTTTGTCAAGGGATCAGCAATCATATCACTAGTAGGAATATAAGTCACACAGACTTCTTCCTTTTCCACAATATCACGAATATAATGATATTGTATCTCAATATGTTTTCCTTTAGAACTGTTTGCACCACTGTTGATCAAGCTGATGGCTGCTTGATTATCACAGTATATCTCAATTGGTCCATCCACCAAATTGAGATCCAAGTCCTTTAGGAACCGTCTTATCCAGACTGCATGAGTAGTGGCCATACTACAGGCTATGTACTCAGCTTCTTGTGTGTATCTTGCCACACATCCCTGTTTCTTACTACCCCAAGAAACAGCTGCACCACCAAAGATGAACAAATGTCCGGAAGTGGACTTCCCGTCATCTTTGTCTCCTCCGAAATCAGCATCGGAGTAACCAAGAACCTCAAGCGAATCTGCTTGATAAACTAACTTATGGTGCACAGTACCTTTCAGGTACTTCAAAATCCTCTTAACAGCCTCCCAATGTGCTGGACCAGGATTACTTTGATATCTACTAACCAAACTCACCGCATATGCTAGGTCTGGTCTAGTACACAACATTGCATACATCAAGCTTCCAACAGCTTGTGCATACGGGACATCAAGCAGTTTCTGTCCTTCTCCAGGACATTGTTCTTTACACAACCGTTTTCCCATAACCAAAGGTGTTGGTGCAGGATTACAATTCTGCATTTCAAACCTTCTAAGTATTGTATGCAAATATCTTTCTTGGTTTAAACTTAACATTCTAGATTTTCTATCCCTAAGGATCTGTATACCAAGAACATAGGATGCATCTCCCATATCCTTCATCTCAAATTCACTACTAAGTGCTGACTTGATTCTGTTCAGCACTTCTATGTCATTTCCAGCCAGTAGAATATCATCCACATACAAGGACAATATTGTAAAACTACTGCCACTCTTCAAGACATATACACAGTTATCCAATTTATTTGCAACAAAACAAAGTTGGATAACAGTATTGTGAAATTTGAGATACCACTGTCTAGATGATTGTTTTAAACCATATAAAGATTTCTTTAATTTATATACTTTATTTTCCTGTCCTTCAACCTGAAATCCCTCAGGTTGATTCATATATATTACTTCCTTCAATTCTCCATTGAGGAATGCAGTCTTGACATCCATTTGGAAAAGTTCCAAGTCAAGATGTGCAACAATTGCTAAGATAATTCTGATAGAAGCAAACTTAGCCACCGGAGAATAAGTCTCCTGATAATCTATACCTGCCTTCTAAGTAAAGCCTTTAGCAACTAAACGGGCTTTAAATATATCAATAGACCCATCAACCCGATATTTCTTTTTTAACACCCATTTGCATCCTATGGACTTCCTATCTTCTGGTAAGTCACATAGCTCCCATACATTGTTTTTCTCTATTGAGTCAAGCTCCCTTTTCATGGCTTCTAGCCATTGTTCCGATTCATGTGTGCTCATAGCATCCACATAATTTAAGGGATCAGCTTGCTCATCTATGTCAATATCTATCGAGAAACATGATGGTTCGCATGAATACAAATAATAATCATCCATCCATGCAGGTGTTGTTCTGTGTCTTTTATTACCACTAATGTTGACAGGTTGGACAGGTTCAGCTGGTTGATTTATCATAGGCATATTCTCATTTAAGGGCTCATCTTCCATTATTGGATGATTTACTTCATCCACTATGTCCAGGTCATCGTTTGGAACATCATCTAAATCTAGCAGAGGTTGTACTGCCTCTTGAACTTGTTCCTTTTCCTCTAGATTTTCTAGAAAAGTAGCATCTCTACTTTCAATGACCCCTTTCTCTTCATGGAAGAACCTATATCCTTTAGACTTTTCAGAATAGCCTATAAATCTACACTTTAAGGTTTTGAGATCCAGCTTATCTCTAACTTGATATGGAATGAGAACATGTGCAACACAACCCCATTTTCTTAAGTGACTTAATTCAGGTTTGTGTCCATTCCAAATCTCATACGGTGTTGACTCAACTGATTTTGTGGGAATCCTATTCAAAACATAATTTGCAGTCAATACTGCTTCTCCCCAAAAGTCCTTGGAGAGGCTAGAATGTGACAGCATACATCTCACTGCATTCATTAATGTTCTATTTTTTCTTTCAGCCACACCATTCTGTTGTGGCGTGTAAGACATAGTGGTATGTTTCTTAATGCCATAATGAATGCAATAATTTTCAAATTCTATTGAATTGAATTCTCCACCTCTATCAGTTCTTAACACCTTAATATGTCTTCCAAGTTTTCTTTCTACTTCTGTCTTGTATCTTTTAAAACATTCAAAAGCTTCTGATTTTCTATTTAAAAGATACACAAAAGTATACTTGGAATAATCCTCTATGAAAGTAATAAAATATTCTTTATTACCACGTGTCTTTACGCTTAACGGACCATAAATGTCAGAATGAACTAACTCTAAAAGTTCATTTGCTCTATGACCTTCAGAAAATGACTTTCTAGTCATTTTCCCTGTTAAGCAGTGTTCACAGGGTAATGTCCTTACACCTGTCAGATTTGGTAACAAATCCATTTTAATTATCTGATCTATCTTTCTATTACCAGGGTGTCCTAGTCTCATATGCCATAGATCAAAATCAGATAAAAGACAAGAAGAATAAAGCAAATCAGAATTCTTATTGCAAATTTCAGGTTTTACAACAGAAAGACAAAATAAATCATGTTCGGGTACAAACTTACCTATAGCAAACACTTTCTTGTCTTTCCCAATAGAGACCCTATTGTTGTAAAACCTAACTTCAAGGCCTTTCTTCAGGAGGGCTGGGACGGAGATCAGATTTCGTCTTATGCCAGGTGCATAAAACACTTCCTTGAGAACCATGATGCTGTCCCCAAGATCCAATCTGTATGAACCAATACCTTCAACATCTAGGTAGGTATTGTTCCCCATGTAAATCCTTTGATCTCCCTTCTTCAGCTCCTTGAAGTCGCATATCCCTTCCTTCGTCTTTGCAATATGTCGGGTAGCTCCCGAATCAATCCACCAGCCACCAGCGTCAGTAGTTGCAGCATTGCACTCAATGACGCCGATGAACTCCCGCTTACCGGATCCTCCTTGTTCTGGGCGTTTGGGACCGCCCTTGTTCTTCGCCTATGGACAGTTGGCTTTGAAGTGGCCGAACTTCCTACAGATATAGCATGATCCAGGAGGTCCTTTCTTACCGCGAGCACGTTGTTGGCCAGGTCCTTTGAAGGAAGGTTTGACAGGTCCAAACTGATGATTTCCTTGTGCCTTGCGATAGTGAGCTGCATTTGCTTCTTCTTTCTGCACAAGGTTCACATCTGAACCTTTTCTTCTAGCTAGTAAATCTTGTTCCATTGCTAACTGGGCTGGTAAGTCAGTAACACGTTTAATGGTTCCATTAAGCCTAAGTGTTGTGGTAGCCATATCTAGTGACGGTGGCAGGCTATTCAAGCTAGGTCCTTAGCCATGACAATCATCTTGTTCACATGTTCAGTAACATTTTCACCTTCTTGCATACGACTTGAATTAAATCTATGCATCAAGAGCTGTATGTTCACCTCAGAGGTAGTGTCATACTTCTCTTTAATTGCAAACCACATTTCCCTAGCCGTATTGTAGTTTTCAAAAACTTTGATTAAACTATCTTCCATGAACATTAACATTAAGCTTTTAGCCTTTTTGTCTCTAAGTTGCCACTGTTCAAGCTCTCTTTTCTGAGCGTCAGTGGGATCTTCACCAAGAGTTGGTGCAGAAACCTCTAGGACACTATCTAGATTATCATGGATAAGTCCATACTTAATTTTTCTATGCCACATATTATAGTTGGAACCATTAAGGTGTTCTATCTTAGCCAGTTCAGATGCAATTAATTTACTAGCCATGACGAATAAATTCTGTTTGATAATTCAAAATATTAAATTTAGATTGTAAATATAGAACTAATTGATGCTTAAACAACAAAAATTGATAGCAACAAAAAAAATAGTAATTGATGTTAAAACTAACTTAATTAATTGATACTAAAATAACTATAACTAAAAGGTTAAAAAATGTACTGTTATAATAATGAAATATAATTTTTATTTATTATTATAATAATCAACAAGATTAATTATATATACAAAATTAATTGAAGGAAATGAATAAACTATTAATTTTAATAAATGCTAACTATTATCAAAGTTAAGTATTAAAAAAAATTATTAATGAAAGGACTTAAAAAAAATATAGCAAATTAATTTACTTGCAATACTATAAGACCTATAACAAATTAAACAAATAAAGAACCATGTAGATAAGCCCAAAACTCCACAATAAGCCCAAAACTCCACTAGACCCATATAAAAAAAATCTCTACAATAAGCCCAAATACTACTAGCCTCAATGACCCACAAAAAGTCCAAATCTATGGGATAATATAAAAGATTGACCAATTGAGATTTAATACTTACAGTGAATAAAAAGAAAGAAACTTAACCAGCGACGAAAAAATCAAATGGGTGCGGGCGAGTGACGGGCACGGCCGAAAAAAAGAAAGAAACTTAACCAGCGACGAAAAAATCAAATGGGTGCGGGCGAGTGACGGGCACGGCCGAAAGGACTCTGCGGACAGGTGACGAGATCCGCGATGAGTTCCGCAGCGACGAGATCCGCGGCGACGAGAAGTTAGAGAGGATCGGGGCGACGAGATCAGCGGAGGGGGGATCGCGGCGAGATCGCGGCGACGAGATCAGCGGAGAGGGGAAATCGCGACGACGAGATCAGAGTGCTGGTGGCTGGTGGGAAAATGGGGTAGAGAGCAGATTGATGATCGATTGGGACTTTTTGGGATTTTAGCAGCTCTGATACCAGTGAAAGAACGAGAGAAGGATTGATTTTGGGGACTCCGATAGAGATTTTCTCAGTTTTTTAATAATCCAGAGGTGAGGTAATCCTCTCTATATATAGGCTTTCTACCTCCTTCTCCGTCCCCAAATAGCTGCCTAATTTTTCTCCGCTATCCGCGTTCTCCTCAGATTTCTCCGTAACGCCTGATCCTGATTAGAGAATATCCCACAGAATATGAGATATTCCCTAACAGCCAGATCAATTTAACGGTCGGGTAACATATTTGGCCCATGAGGTCAAAAACACTTACATATCCAAGGTTTCCTCTCTCATTGAATGGCTTGATAATATTTTATTAAATTTTTTATGTAAATGATATAATCTAATTTTTTTTAGCGGTTGAATGATATGGTTTTTATCGTTTGTTCTTATGGTGGAAAAATTAACTTTTGAATGAATAATATGCCAATATACATTGGAGGGGTAATTGCATCGTCAATGATTTTAGAATCATGTAGTTACTATGACTTGATTAAAGAATTACACTGAGTAACTAAAATTGATCCACGAGAGTACCGACCGAAAGTAATACACAATTAGCCCAGAACATTTGACAGAACATTTGCGGTTGAGATATCAAATGATCATAATATGAGTATTATGCTTAATTTGAACAAGATGCAACCAACGGTAGAATTATTTATTGAAAAGAGTCCACTTAGTTCGGGCCAAACGTTCAAACCTCTGGGAGAGTTTTCACGCATGTTAGACTTGGGAGTTGAGTCTTAACAGTTTTCTTTCATCTTCTAATGACATGGAGCAGACTCAATTTTCAATACCTAAGTGCACCTTCATTTTGGGGAACATCAAATGTCATGAACAACGAAGCCCTTATCAAAATATGAGGGCGTTAAGAGGGGTGGCGATTGAAGAGTATGAAAGAAGCGATGACTCCGAAGGTGAAGAATAAGATAGTGCACCAATTAATAGCATGCAATTTATGATTGAAAATGTTGAAGAGAACCCAGAATGGTCTGACGAGGCTTATGTTAATAATGAATATGTTGAGTTCGAAGAGCCACCTCCCGACAAGTTTGAGGATGATGAGTGGATCCATTCTTCCACAGTACAAGGCATTGACATCGGGCAATGTTTAAATGGTAGAAGAGATGAGGACTTTACTTTTAAAGTTGGTGATTTATTCGAGACTAAGAACCAATTGGTTGATGCTATTTGCAATTATTCTATCAAAAAGAATGTCAAATTTAAGCAATTAAAAGCAATCACACAAGTTTTGATGCAATTTATTTTATAAATACAGAAAGAAAAGGTTAGGCGGAGTGAAATAAAGCTGATTACACATATCCTTGAAAGTTATATTCATTTTCCGGAAAGAAATATAATGGGCATTTTAACATCACAATGTACTACGGTGTTCACACATGTAGTAATCCGATCTTAGAGCAAGACCATAGTGGTGCATCTACCTCTTATGTAGTGAGGTTGATTATGCCAAAGTTAAAGAAGAAGCTTGATCTTAATCCTGGTTAGATAATTGATAGAGAGTTAGATTCGAGATACATTGAAATATCATATAATAAAGCATGGAATGCAATGAGAATTGCGATGACAAAAATATTTGGTGATTGGGAGGAGTCTTACGTGATACTTCCTTAATATCTTGATGCGATCAAAAGAAGCAATCCTGTAACTTAATACAAACTTATAACCAAAGTGATCCATACGGGAGTTAAGCAATTCACCTTTGTATTTTGGACATTTGGTCCTTCGATTGAGAGATTTAAAATTGTGATTATTATTTTTATTATCATCCAATTGCTAATAACATTCTTCTGCTTTTTATCTTATAGGTACAAGAACTCGATGAGGTTGCTTCTATTGCATATGATGCATTGAGATCGACTACTGAGCTAGGGAGAGGGACGCATTTGCTCACATTATAGGAAAGATTTGGTCCTCTCTTAGAAAAACACGTCATGCAAATCGTGATAGACATCAAGAACGACTCATAGGGTACAATCGTTGACGGGTTCGAGGACGCATGGGGCGGGCTCAAGCCATACACATGACGAAGCCGGATGTTCACAGCAGGTTCAAGCCGGATGTTCATAGTAGGTTCAAGCTAGATGTTCACAGAAGGTTCAAGTCGATGAGGATGTCATGCGCTCACAATTCATACACAACCGGATGATGAGATCATCCAAGCTCTAGTTGAAGGCGAATGAGAATGAGACAGAGCAAGAAGAGAGAGTGAGGGAGAGCGAGAGGAAAGAGAGTTCTAAATATTTGCTAAATTTCTATTGCTTGTTTTATGATGTCTACATTTGAAAAGCTAGTTGGACTACATGTTTATGATTGGAATTTTAGTAAGTCAATTACATGTTTGTTTGTGCTTGAAATTGGTTATAAATGTAATATAGATATATAAGTATGTGTTTATTTGTGATTGAAATTGATTATAGACTGATATACGTATAGTAGGAGAGTTGTGCTAAACCCGATAATTTTGGTCGAGGATTGATATATGTGACAATTTTGGTCGAGAAGTGATATATGTGTAGCATGAGAGGAGATCCTCCAGCAAGTAGGTGAGCTGGGAGGTCTCTACGAAATGGTCAGGGTTTGGAATCTCGACCATTTCAATAGCACGTAGTAAATGGTCGGGGAACCGCGACTAAAATGGTCGGGATTGGCAACCATGACCATTTTGGTCGGGGTTGGAAACCCTGACCATTTTGGTCGGGTTTTGCAACCCTGATTGTTTTAGCGCTGCTAATCACACTCATGGTTAGCAGAGCTTCTAATTAGTCGGGGCTGGCAACCCCGACTAATTAGCATCATGATTTTTTTTAAACGACCTAGTTTTCAGCCACAATACTGACGTGGCCAGAAACTTGATTGATTTTCATAATAAAAACCTAATTGGGTCAATTTGTGGGATTAAAGTTGTGATTGAGTTTATTTTGAAATTTTCTCTAAAAGTTAATTCGTTTTTAACAAAAGTAATTCATTATGTGTGCATCAGAATTTGTGATTTGTATGAGTTATAACTGTAATTTTTTTAATTTTGGTTTATTTTAAAAGAAAAAAATTTATTATGTGTATATCAAATTTTTCGGTTTTCGTGAGTTATATCCCATAATTTTTAATAAATTTGGATTTGGCGAATGTAAATAAACCATGTGTACATAAAAATTACAATTTTCATGTTATTTGTAAGAATAATTATTACTTAAAAAGAAATGGTTAGATAATGATCATACACTATCTTCAAATCCTAAGCTAATTTCTAAGAAGACGGCTTATAATCCATCTTCTTGGTATAGAAACTCTAATTCATCTCTTTTGACTCAATGATAATCATAATGAATGTTCATGACAAATAATTGTGCTATGATAATCATAATGAATGTTCATGACAAATAATTGTGCTAGCATCGCTTGAAATTACCATTATGAAAATATTTGGATAGAATTTTTTTTTAAAATCTACTTATAGGAGAGCTTATAAGTTAGTTTTTGATAAGATGAGGTGTACGAAATTTTTGAAATGGACGGAGAAAATCCTTGAAAATTGTCAAAATTGAATTTGCTACGTCCCTTAAATTGACAAAATTGAGTTATCATCACGCGCATCTCACGTGGAGGCAAGAAAATGACATGAGGTACCGACTCCGAAACTTCTGGGGACCGAAATATCGGTCAGAGTCAAACTACGATTTGATGAATAATTTGCTTTAAATACTGGTAATATTCGAGGGAGAGCGTTACAAGCTAAAACCCAAAACTTCAACGAAGAAACCACAGCCAATCTCAATAAGGTACCGCTACTCTCTTCGATCTCGCACCAATTTCTTTAAGATATCAGGAAAAAAAATAACTGTTTGAAGCTTTTGATTTCAGTGGTAGAGTTTTGGGATTTGGGTTTGTTGAATCACAATCGTTTGTAATTTGTTCTTGTTGTAGACTTATCTATGCTTTTCTCTCTCCAAAATTTATTTACTGATTTATTCTAGAAATAAATCCCCTCCCCCCCAGAATTATTATTATTTAATTATATCATTGAGTCGTTTTGCTTTAATAAAAGACTAACTTCAGGTGTGAATGTTGATTTGTTGCTTTGCGAAGGAGCTTGATGAAACACTACAGCATCTTTATTATGCTAACATTCTACTCTTGAGATGTGTTTTATTTGTTAATTGAGTAAGAGTATTTACCCGGTTACTAGAAATTAGATACAAGGAGGTGTAGGCTATAGAGTAATAACTTTATGAATTTGGATACTAGACTTGTTTATGATATGGGGTTGTGATTATGTTTAGTAAGACAACGGAATAATGTGGTATATCGACGATAGGAATTTGATGAGGTTTGACAATCAATTTGATTGTCTCTATGTCCCTTCCTTGGAGCACAACCAGGTCACAGCTCCGCTAATTATCAACGACGACTACAACCAAATCTCTCAAACGTTACCCTTGTTTCTCCCACTGTCGTTCCTGTTCTCTTTTCCGATACAACTGCAGTAGGCTGTTGAGGTACTTATTATGTCATCGGGCTTCTATTTATAGAGCCGAAAATTACAAGAGCAAACACACCTGATAAACTTTAAATTATAGCGCTGCCCCTGGCAGGCTGCCTCCCCTTGACCCCCTGGCCCGTTGTCTGGCCAACAGGACTTCTCGGAGGGGGTGCCGCCCCCATTGCAGTAGGGTGCAATTCTGTGGGGTTTTAATTTCGGATCCTGGTTCTATGTTTTCTTCATGTAAGTCAGCCTCTACAAACAACAGAATATACAATATGATTAAACTGATGATGATGTGCCCCTCCACGCAGTTTGTTGGTGTGTCGCTAGTGTTTTGGCACCTATGGTCTAGATTGATCAACATATCGAGATCATGCCTGATGGTCTGAATGTGGACCACGTTAGCTTCACACCAGCTAATTGTGTGCACAGACGTATCAGGTCCCGTTTACTCTTACAGTATTCTTATTGTATTCTTTTTGTATTAGGGTTTCTGATGTGCATGTTCTAACTCCATATCCATATTAGTTTGATATAAATCTGGATTTAGATTTTCATGTTTCTCTGATGCTCACTAATATGACAGTGTTCTGACACATATGTATTACACATGTAGTATTGCGGTAGACAACGCATAAAAGGATCATACATCATGCAGTTGAGTTACATATACTATTTAAAATTGGTTTTACAACACTTCCATTTACTTTTATTGTTTGAAAAATCCTATAAAGTATGATAAAAATTTTAAATTATGCAAGAACTTAGTACATAATGTTTATGAGTAATGTAACCTAATGAGCAAACCACAAGATACAAAACATTCAATTTTAAACATAGTTAAATCTTACCTCAGCAAGTAATCAAAAAGAGCAATAATGACCTCCTAACTCACCTATACATATTAATCAAAAAGAGTAATTTCGTGATTGGCTCACTATCATATTTACAGAATTCACAAATTGTTTGAAAAAATTCACAAACGATATGATTCCATACAAAATAAACTTGTGCCCAATTTACTTATTTGGCCAAACTTTTACCATATACATTGTGTCTTACTCACCTATACACTATAAAAACATTTTTTATCTGCATCTTACTTTGCACTGAAAAAAATATTCATAGGTGCTTAGAGTTTAACCGGGTCTTCTTAATGAAAGGTGGATGGTAAGACCTCCGTGGCATTTTGCAATACTTATGCTTGATATTGTTTAGCAGAGAGTTGATTATGTTGAGAATCATAACACTGTGTCTGTACTGTATAAATACTTTCCAAACTTCTGTCGAGTTACTCCCAAAATTTCAAGTATTTCTAAACGCCAAAATTATTGCCCTTTATTATGAATTAATCTCGAACACTGAATTTGTGACTATGCTCATTAATTCAAAGGCTAAAGAACAAACGAGAGGAAAGAGAAAGGACTGCATGCATGAAGTTGGCGTATACAAGATAGAGAAGGTGAAATAGAAAAAATAAAAATAAAAATTGCACAATTGACCACCTCACTGGTCTGCTGCTCGGAATGATATGGTGGATATTTTACCACAACTTTATCTGTATCCATATTTAAATGATATGGGAACTGTCACTAGGCAAATTATTCAGATATGTTTGCATCCTTTTCTAGATTGCATCCAAAATTATGCGAGAATAAGAATGGTCTATCAGGTTCATCTTCTTCCAATCTTAAATTACAACATCCAATATTATCATTCCAATATAGTTTTTTGTTTGTTCATTCATTTATGCGTAGAGGATGGACTTATCCATTGATTTGTGTCAAAGGATGTCTTGCAATAACGCCTTCATCAGACATCAAGATCCCCTTTACTTTAGAAACAATGTGATGGCTTTTACCATGATAACCATTTCTAGCCCTGAAAGGGCAATAATGGAATATTAACAATGTTGACTGTTCTTAGTGGCTTGCTTGGTCTGAAGTCCACAAGAAACTAATGGCAAACTGGTAAAAAAAATGTTCCAATAGCAATTTCAGAATACTGTCTGATGGCCAACAGTTATGTGATCTGTCATTAAAACCTTGTCTGGTATTCATTTCTCTGGTTGAATGAGTTGTTAAAGCTATAAGCCTGTAGTACAATGTATTCTCAAAGGCTCTCTGTTTGTAGTGTTTAAGGATGGTTGTACTTGATAAATGTATTGGCCACCTACGTAGTCCCTGAATTGTGGCCAGTTACTTAATTTTATTTTCAAAAGGACATTTGGAAGTTATAGGTTGTTTTCATTGATTTAAGAATAATATAGGCTCCGTAAATGGATCCACATTATGGGCTTTAGAAAAACATGTTTTAGCTTATTATATTTATTATATTAAGGGCGACTGTAGTGTCTAACTTACATGAACAGAAATAAGAGGCAAATCCATCCTCTATTACCAGATCACTTTTCTATATCCATATTATTAAAACGTGGATTTTTTCCCCCTTAGCTGTAGATGAGGGTGTACTATGTTTCATTAGTGGATCGAGTCAAGAGGTAATTGTTAAAGTGCAAGTGATTGAGACGTTTCAGAATATAAGTGATCAAAATTTAGCAGGACAGAAATAAAATTCTATGCAAATGGGAACTCAGTACAAATTAAAGAAAAAGTTTAAGATGCAATTCATGTTGATGTGAAAGAAATACCGAAAAGTTATCATATTTTTATACAACCAACAGAGAGAATACCAATGAAGGTGAATGTTTGGGTTCTTTTAATGTTGTAATTGACACAGATTACAATAAAAGATTAACAATGAAATGAAGAAAAAATTATATTTCCTGGTGTTCTTTTCCGTGTGCGGTGGAGCGTCCGTTGACGCACCGATTAAGACAATGAGTCTTTTGCTGTTGATGAGGATTAAATTGCTTGGAAGCTAACTCAGTCTTCTCTTAGCAATATCTCTCAATAAGATCGCAAGTGCGATGCGTGTGGGTTTTTAGCTAAGGCTTTTGGACCTTCTTTTTCCTGACCTCTTTTTCTTCTCTTCTTTTGAATAGATGATCTCCTCTCATTTTATAGGCTAAAAGAGAGAGTTAATGGTTCCCTTAATTATGGATTAAGTGACCATAAAAGTAGAAGATAATGGGGAGTGGTTATCTCCTGAAAATAGCTCTAAAACGGCTATTAGGCGAACTTTGTAGGCCTAACAAAGTTTGCTGAAGGTGTGGGCGAAGGCCGTTGTGAGTGCGGGCGAGGGTCACTTCGAACGTGGGCGCGCCTTCTTCGGATGTGGATGACTTGGTCCACGTGGGCGGAGTTTATTAGTTGGCGAACTTCGCCTATGAGTTTGAAATTGACATAGAATTAGACTTTAGGTTTGGCCGATTGATGACGCCTTTCGACTTGATCTGAGGCGTGTTGCGGGGGTCGACTCGTGTCTGACTTAGTCGAGTTGAGTCAATATGAGTTTCTTAGCGAGATTCGCTTCGGTCATCAGGTGACCTTCAGTCCTTCACTGTAGCTTGTTGTGGGCTTAACTTTGGGTCCATTCGAAGTATTTAGGCCATGGGCGTTCACTTCTTGGATCTCAGCTGATCATCGTCCTAAGTAAAAATACATTTTGACCATCTACAGTGAAGACAAATTTGTTGAAGATGGTTGTATAACTATCTATGTTTTATGACTTCAGATTTGGGCAATTAAGAAGCTTTACATGTCTAAAAAGTGAGTATAGCGAAAATGAGAATGCTTATTGTGATGTGGTATAAGGGTTTATACTGTTGCGTCCCCATTGAGAGAATGACATCAAAATTTTGATAGTCTTTGTCGCTATTGTTGTTCAAGTATTGGAGAACGTAAACAGTAGCGACAGTGAGAATGTTGATTGTGGTGTGGGCGTCCCCATTGAGAGTGACATCAAAATTTTGATAGTCTTTGTCGCTATTGTTGCATCTCCTTTCCTCATAGTTATCTTCTAACATATATCTGGTAACTGGATAGTTTCCTGCTGTCTTTCAGTAGGATATTTTTTGGTATGTGTTTCAGACAAATACATAATGCCAAGTAATGACAATTGATTCTGGTTTAGTGCTTGGTTCTGACTTCAAAAGGTTCAATTCTTATACCACAAAGTTCTTCGACCCTGCAGGTAGTATTTCTATGGATGTCAATGCCATAGCACCGATAACAGAGGTTTCGGAGGAAGTGATTCGTGAATCACTCATCGCAATCTCCAATCTCTTGCCTGATAGTTCATCTGTTGCCAAAGAGTTGGTTCCTGATTCGCTCGTTTCGACTCCTGAACCCATTCAAGAACCCCTGAATGATAAGTCATCTTCAGCAGAAACAGAAGATCACAGGTCCAAGCTGATCTCACTTTCATACCCAGAACCTCATCCTGTGCCCTCTTCATCAAAAAATATCTGAAGCTAGCCTGAAAATATTATGACGCGTGTATGATATAACAATCTGTATTTTGGATAATTTGGTTTGTTTTTTGCATTTTATTTTAACTCTGATGGTTAATTATGCGGGCATGTCCCTTATCACCTGTAAACAGTTTTAGATTTTTCGGGGCTGTATGTTGTGCGCAGCGGAAATTTCGGCAGAGTTTCTGGTGCACAATAAGAGAGAAAGATCGATAAGAATTCTCGTCTCACCAAGGAGACAAGAATCTGAAACGGATATCTCAACAAAGTGAGATATCGGCTCTTCCTCTCATCAGTTCTAGGACTGACCTGTCGAGGGATCCTAAAACTATTACAATGGCCACAAACTCAAACAACCAATTTTACGTGGTTCGGCAAACTGCCTACGTCCACGGGGCAAGGAGGGGGAGATCTACTATTAGAGGGAGAGATACAACTAGGGTTTACAATCACTCAATTTAAACCCTCACAAACAAACTCTCAAATCCCTCTCACAAATATCTCTTTCAAAAGTACAAGTAACAGCACAAACTATCTCAAAAGGCCGCCCTTTTTTTCCTCTGCTCACGACCCCTGCAATGCACACGAAGCCATAGAAATCTCTCTGCAGAAAAAAAAACTCCTTGTACGCCTTTACCAAAGCCTGCTGCTTGCACTTGTAGCCGCCAAAGAAATAAACGTAGCCCACCTATCATCAACAGAACGTGGGTGTTTATCTCGTTACGATATATGTGGGCCCCCTTGATGAAACGTGTTCACAATTCTCCACCTCGGTGAAGTTTTCTCAAAACTGAGCCGACACCAACCAAACCAAATGCCTCACTTGTTGTGTCCACTACGAAGTGAAACACTTCACGACAACAGACTCAATCCATAACAAGTCGAGAGCCCAAATGAGAATGCAAACACTCTCCAAATGTCTGTATCAACTCACCAAACCGGTCTCACCCCCATCAAATAATCCAACCCGGCTGTATCGTAAAGACTGCCTACGTATCCTCTTGCCCAAGGAATCAAGCCAAACGTAGTTCACCCAAATGGCCGCGAACCACGATCAATTCTGTGACTGATAGCACCTCCCATGGCCTCAAACACCTCCACCTGAGGTGAACCAATGGTCATATTCAAACTACATCTATCATGTGCACTCGAGTCAAAACCCAACTCATCATCTGCATCCGAATCCAAATGACTTCCACGCTGTGTCACCTCAGCTGGAATCCCAACCAATGCAGAATGACCTGGAGTATGTGGGAAAATCCCCACCCAATGTGGAGTAGCATCAGTCTCCACCCGCTGCGATACCTCTAAGGTCTGTCCAAAACTCTTCACCTGCTGAGAGTCAATCGTCTCCCTCATCGAAGCCTCATACAAAGTGACACTACCAGACCTATCTTCCAATAGAGTTTTACCTCCAATCACAGCAGTTGACAACTCTTTAATAGGATGACCCAAATATGTCGAAGCCTCTGTCCAGAAACTCTTCTGCAGACCATTGCTCGACCACCAACACCGTTCCTCCTCCAGCAAGGTACGGTTCTCCAAATTTGTCACCCTATCTAGCTGTTCCAAGATTTCCTTTCCAACGAAGTGTCTCGAAATGCCGTGAGCTCGGCTCCAATACAGAAATAGGTCCATCTTGTACCTCCCACCAGAATGGAGTACCTTCACCTTTCTGTCTATCACACACTTCTTCAAACTGTTAGAGACTACTAGGACTTTATCCATAGGGGATTTGGTTGCAACCCAAACATGCCTAGAACAGCCACCAACAAAGGAAACCAAACGTCTATTACCTCCCAATGATGCCCCCTTGGAAGGCCCCCAAACATCTACGTGAACTCCTCTAGAACGACCCTTAGCACGGTGAATAGAGGTGCCAAACTTCACCTCGGTCTTCTTGCTCACATCAACATGTTCACTGGACTTCAAACTGCAGGTCTTTGCACCCTCTTTCAATCTATGCGAGGAATCAATACTGGAATGGCCAAGCCCCAAATGCCGCAGTCTAGTCGAATCAACAGAAGTCGTCAGCTCTCCCCCTGCCACTATCCCTCCAGTCAAGTAATACAGGTTATTCCTCCTGACGCCCTTCATCAAAATACGAGAGTCTCTCGCAATCTCGAGAACCATCTCCTCAACACGAACCTTCAGACCCTCTCCAACCAAAGCTCCAATCGAGATCAAGTTCTTCCTCAAAGAAGGAACATATCTCACATCGTTTAACTCTCTAACAGTCCCGTCAAACATCTTTATGCGAATTCTTCCTATCCCAAGGATTTGGCATGCACGGTTATCAGCCATGTACACCACATCGTTTAACTCTCTAACAGTCCCGTCAAACATCTTTATGCGAATTCTTCCTATCCCAAGGATCTGGCATGCACGGTTATCAGCCATGTACACCACACCACTATCCACCAGCTTCTCAAAACTGGAGAACCATTCCCTTCTAGGGCACACATGATAGGTCGCACCACTATCCAACATCCATTCAGATTCCTCCGAATAGCTATCTGTAGGACTGATAGAAAGCGAATAAATAGAAGAGTCAGAATTATTACCATCTGATATGATATTTGCTTCTGATGATGGCTGCTTCCCTTTTCCCTTCTTCCCTTTTCCCTTCTGCTTATTCTTCATCCATTCGTCGAGCTTTGGGCAGTCTTTCTTCCAATGACCAGTCTCCTTGCACCAAGCACACTGATCTTTTCCAATTCTAGACTGTGACTTCCAATTCTTTCGGTTTGGACCCTTCCCTCTTGCGACCAACGCCTCCGCTACCGGCTCAACCGAAGCCTCCTTATCCTTCTTTCGAAGCTGATAATTCACAAGTGCAGCGGTGACTTCACTATACGAAAGTGATGCCTTCCCATTAATCAGAGTAAGAACGAAGGTCTCATATTCCTCGTCGGGCAAGGAACTCAACAACAGCAACGCCTTGTCCTCATCTTCAATCTTGACATCCACATTCGCCAAATCCGCAAGAAGCTTTGTGTAGTGGTTCATGTGATCTCTAATGGAGGTTCCCTTCTTCAACTGGAAACGATAAAGTCTCCTCTTCAAATGCAAGCGATTTTCCACACTCTTGGTCAAATACTTGCTTTCGAGAATCTCCCAAATCTTCTTCGCAGAAGTCTCATTCATCACATCATATTTTAGATCTTGAGTCAAACAAGACCTAATCACACCACACGCCGTTCGATTCATCTTCTTCCAAACCTTCTCTTCAATCTCATCTGGCTTGCCATCTAACTCCAATGTATCCTCCAAATTCTGCGCGTTCAGCGCATCCAAAACCTCGCATCTCCATAATCCAAAATTATTTGTGCCATTAAACTTCTCCACATCTATCTTCATAGAGTGGATATTCAAACTCTGAATGGTCTTCGCGCCAGAAGCACCACCCTCGACACCCGAAGCACCTTCTTTCCCTGACACCTTACGCACCAACGAACGAAGAATAGATCCAAAACTAAAAAGATAGAGTCTTTACCAAAAAGATCCCACCTTTATCACCAACGAAGCCCTAGAGAGTTCTCATTTAAAAAAAATGTGGCGAACATCAGAAATTATTTCAATCAGAAGAATGATAGCAGTTATGCTCATTTAATGAGATTTGGAGCAAATGTTTGTTGTGCGCAGCGGAAATTTCGGCAGAGTTTCTGGTGCACAATAAGAGAGAAAGATCGATAAGAATTCTCGTCTCACCAAGGAGACAAGAATCTGAAGCGGATATCTCAACAAAGTGAGATATCGGCTCTTCCTCTCATCAGTTCTAGGACTGACCTGTCGAGGGATCCTAAAACTATTACAATGGCCACAAACTCAAACAACCAATTTTACGTGGTTCGGCAAACTGCCTACGTCCACGGGGCAAGGAGGGGGAGATCTACTATTAGAGGGAGAGATACAACTAGGGTTTACAATCACTCAATTTAAACCCTCACAAACAAACTCTCAAATCCCTCTCACAAATATCTCTTTCAAAAGTACAAGTAACAGCACAAACTATCTCAAAAGGCCGCCCTTTTTTTCCTCTGCTCACGACCCCTGCAATGCACATGAAGCCATAGAAATCTCTCTGCAGAAAAAAAACTCCTTGTACGCCTTTACCAAAGCCTGCTGCTTGCACTTGTAGCCGCCAAAGAAATAAACTCCGTGCCCACACCTACCTCCTGCACTTGCACCTTTTCACCAAGCCCTAGGTGCTATATTTATAGCAGCTGGTGAAAACGAGTCTGCTGGATTTGCCCACCCGATTTCATGAAAGCCCACGAGCCTCTATTGGCTCTTCACGCACTTCGTGGCCCCCACCTGTTCACGAAACCGACTGTGTTTACAAAAACGCGTAATCACATATACGTGGGCCCCCTTGATGAAACGTGTTCACACTGTACTGTATCAGGACGTTGCATAGTTCTCTAATGCCAAAACACATCATGTTTCTTATTTTCTAGTAATTTCATATTGGTTATGGTTTTTTTCCCCCCTTATTTTCAAGGAGATTAGTTCTGAGTAGTTTAGGATAATAGGATTACATGTGCATGAATGCATTGACTTTACATCTGTATCCGACTTTCTTAGCTTTGGATATCACTAATTCGTCGGAAATATTGATATCAAATTGAAATCAAAACAAAATATTATAAATTTCTTTACTAGGAATATAGAATCAATGTCATCGTACGATTTGATCGAGCACACCCACGTAGTTCCTAACCTTTTGCTACCATCAACGGAGCACCATAATCCCTATCCACAGATTTTATTGGCCCACAACCCATCTAGTCCTTTGGCGTTATTGTAGTTGGGACGTGAAGGCAAAAACGAATGAGAAGATAACAACTAATATAACGAACGATTTACTTACTATCAGTGCAATCACATGTCTATTAGCACAGTCGTTATCATTAAAAGTGTAGCTATAATGCTATGATGGATAATAGTAGATGAACCTACATAATGCATTAATGATATGTGTATTCTCGCACCCTACTTCTTTTATGTATTATATTTTATAGAGGGTTCTCTACCGAGTTTGGTTTCTTTCAGAACCATCGGCATACAAGTCGGGGTTCTGAACCACATGGAGAATACTAGAGGACGGTTTGAAAATTAAAATGCCCCTATGTGCGTCTCAGATAAGGGTGGGCGTGGGCCGGGCCGATTTAGGTCTATGACCCGGCTTTGTCATGTTCAAAGCAGGGCAGGGTTTAACCTAGGTCCACGTGGGTCAGAGTGGGTCGGCTCTGCTTCTTTAATCTCGGGTCTGGGACTGGACCTAGCTCGGCCCACGACCCATTTAGGAGCGGGTCGGGCAGGGCCCACAGCTCATGGGTCGTGAGTTAACCCATGGGTTTTTTCAACCTTTTTCTATTTTTTTCATTTCTAAACTATATTAATTTTGTATTTATATTTATAAAATTATATTTAATTTATTTTTTTCCTATTTTAAACTTTATATATATATATATATTTGTTTGTTTATATTATACGCAATCCGGGCTTTAAAGGAATACTTGACTGCTTAAGACCCATTTATTTTTTGCTAAACAAAGTAAATGTTTACAATTAAACTCGGGTCAAGCAGAGGCGGACCGGACCGGGCCGGGCCAGGACGTCGGGCTTGCTTCTTTGATCCTGGTTGGATCAAACTCCACCGACCCCATGAACCGCCATGAGCCGGGTTAGGCTCGGTCAGATATGGGCCAGGCCAGATTTAAACCCAAACTAAGTTGGGCCTGTTTGGCGGCCCACTGTTGGAACCAGTCGATAATCTCAGAACACCCAATCCCATGTGGTTTGTTCTGAAAAGAGCTGCTCTTTTTATATACTAGATTTTATACACGTGCAATGCACGTGGTTAAATACCATGATTAAGTACTTTTTTGCTTATTTTTTAACTAAAATTTGTTCCTCGGTTCCACTTTAATAGTGTGTGCTCACTTTTATCTCTAAACTTTTATATCGTGATTTTATGTTTGTTTAAATGTGCTACACCCAATTTAAATTTTTATTTTGATATTTGAATTGATAGAAAACAAATATAATTTGAAGCTAATTTGAATTTTCATATTATTTTGACCGATATGAAACCAAACTTTACTTGAGAAAGTACAGTGTTGCAAAAGTGAAAATATTAAAATAGTATTAGGTGAATATTTAATACCAATAAGGCAAAATGATTGATTAAAAGTATGCTAAAATGATATAAAAGAAAATATGAAGTTTGTTCCTAATCATTGATAGATTTCATAAAAAATTATAAATTAAAGATTAATACTAAATCTAGTATACTTTTATATGATAAAAGCATCCACATAAGCATATAAAAATACTAAAAAAAGTTCATGAAACTCCCTTGTAGATTCCTAATTTTACTCAAAATAATTAAACTATTCTATAATATATTTAAGAAAATATTATCTTTTATTCCTTCTGTTTTATTTTATATTGAGTGTTTGGTGGAAAATTTGTAAAATGAAAAATAATGAAAGAATCATATTTGATTTTATTCTTTCTAACTGCTTAGAAAAAGAATGTTTACAACTCTCTCAATCTCAATTACAACTTGGATTTTCTGATTACAAAAGAGAAGATAATTGATCTGAATTTTCCCTTTTGTTTAAGTCTGGGTTCTTCACGGTGGCGATGGAGTGTCTCCCTCGAATGCTCACATCGAGTTTGCTCTTCGTTGACGATCCGAACGTCCTTATCCACTGGAACAGTATCTCCTCCTCACGATTTGACGTTGTGGAGAACTTGCAAAGCAAGTTTTAGAACTCTGAATGAGTTTAGAAGAACTTGCAGAGCAAGTTTAAAACTCTTAATGAGTTAGGGAACTTTGAGCGAGTTATAACTCTATAGAAGAGTTGATTGGTTTAACCGAAAATGGGTTTGTAAGCCAAGTATGAAGAAAGGTTCTGTTGTTGATCTCCAAAGCTCTAGCAATTCCTTCTAAAAGCCAGCCAAAGATCTCTTCTTCGCTGCCAAGTCGAAAGACCCGAACTCAGTTGAGTTTACTCCTATTTGTAGGGGTTAAGAGGTGTAACCGCCTCCTTAATTCTCTCCATAATGTGGTTGAATGGGGTGTAACCGCCCCCTTAATCTGCTCCTAAGTGGGGCAAAAATCCCTCTAAATGTGAGGGGGGGAACAGTTTCTGAAACCTTTCAGCTCGTGTTTGAACGAGTCAAACGTCGAAAATGGTGTTCTGAGCCCGAACTCTGCGTTTTAGACTTGAAACAGAGAGTTTGGCCTGTTTAGGCTGAAAACGTAGTGTTCGCACAATGTTGTAAATCTGAAACGCAGAGTTGGGACGCAGAGATGAACTCTGCGTTTTGAGTCTACGAACTCTACGTTTTTAATTGGAGCGCTGTGGATGACCTCTGCGTTTTGACTTTGAAACATGGGTATGACCTCTGTGTTTTGATGTTATAACACCGGGATGACCTCTGCGTTTTGATGTTATAACACCGGGATGACCTCTGCGTTTTGATGGTGAAACGCAGGGATGACCTCTGCGTCTTGATATAAAGAGACCATTAATTTGTGGTCTCTTTTACTGGAGCGTTACAAAGACCGTCATCTTGTAATCTTCATCTTGGCTCCTTAAAAATATGAGAGTCGTCGGATTGTAACTCCCATCATCGGTGTTTGATGGTGATTAGCTATCTGTTATGATTTTTAAACAGCCGACATTGAGCTAAGATCAATCCTTCTTCACCTTTTTCTTTTTCCCGGATAATTATAGAGTAGTTCATTCATCATCTACATCGATTATGACATCAAGCTAGAATTGTATTTTTTATATTGTTATCTTTCATAGGCTCGTTAGTCTTTTGTCTTCTTATTTAAGTTTACAAAGAAGTCAAATGTATTTCCGATGTTCAACACAAACTGCTTAAAATATAGACTTTGATTTTTTTTCCAATGAGAATAAATGTTAATTTCATATATATATATATATATATATATATATATACGAAATTCTTTGTGATCCTAATTTAGTACTTAAATAAAAATAGAAGCTACCTCCTTTTTTCCTACAATGAGTTCTTCTGATGTGCATCCAATAAGAGTTTTTGTTATGTCAATAATATTATATTTGCTATATCCCTGTCATTTTTCATAAAGATCTAAACTAAATACTTGCATTTTAATTACCAATTTGTCATAAATTATAATATTAATATTTAATTTCTTTAGTATTTGAAGAATAAAGTATGAAATTTGTGAATACTTACTAATTTTTTTATATCTTCTATGGAGAATTCTTTTTTGATTGGGATAAAGTTGTTAAATTATTTTTTAATGCAACTCAGTCGGTGCTTCTTTAATAGATATGTTTTATGTTAATGCCAATTCAAGTAATTTATGAACATTTTTTGAATTTTAAATTTATTTCCGTTACTTTCTCATTTGCAATGGAAATAGCTTAATTCTTTTGAAGGGTATCTCTGAATATTCTGATAGTTTTTCTATATGTAATTATTTGTATTCTTTTACCTTATAAGTATTATTATAATCATAAATTAATGTTTTTAAATTATAATTAATTAATACTAAGCTATTATATTATAATATTTTATCATTTTTATAGATTTAAATATTTATCAATTAATTTACTAATGTATTTTTGCTGGTCCAACCTATTAGTAAAATTATATGCAGTTACTTTAATTTATATAGTGGCAATAATTTTAAGCTATAATATTTTTTAAATTTTTATTCCTTAGCTGGATGTTTTAATCAATTCTTATTGTTTTTGTTTACCAATATCAACTTATACTATTTTTAGATGCTGAAAAGGGATGGTAAATCCTAAATTGGAAACTACATATACACACACTCACTCACTCACTCACTCACACTCACACACACACACACGCATATCTTAATGAAAAAAATACTAACAATTACACTTTTCTTTGCCAAAATTTAAAATTTCAGCCATTTTTTATTGTTTTGAACTTTGAGGGTGTGATTTGTAGTTTTTAAAACTTTAGGATGGTTTTTTTTAATTCTTTTAAGTTTGGTAGTTGTAAATTCTATGTTTTATGTGTCGGTGGTAAATTTTTTAAATGTCAGGATATTTCTTACAACTCTAAAATTTTGAGAGTGTTTTTTACAATTATTAAAACTATAGATTAATTTTGGAAAAAATTAAATTTCAGCGGTCTACTAATAGTTTCCAGATTTGATGTGTACTTGTTAAAAATTTTGAAAATTTAGAGTTTTTTTTAAGATGTTTAAATTTTGAAGGAGTTTTTTTTTAACAATTTTTGTAACATTGAGGTTGATTTCGATTAATTTTTAATTTTTTAGGTGCCTGAGGTAATATCTTGAATTCATCTTTTATTATTTGCAAAATGTAAAATTTTAGTATTTTAGGGTGAGTTTTTATAATTTAAACTTTTGAGGTTGTTTCCATAATTTTTGAGATATTGAGGTAGTTAATTGAAATTTTTAAATTCTTCAGAAGCTGCTATTAATTTCTTAGTTTCATGTTTGTTGTTTTAAGCTTTGAAATGTTAGAAATTTTTGGATGCATCATGGTAATCCCTTAAATTCATCTATGTTGTTTATAAGTTTTGAAATTTTAAAATTTCAGGGTGCTTGTTTGTGAACTTTTGAGGGTGTTTCTATAATTTTTGAGCCATTGAGGTGCTAACTGTAAATTTTAAATTCTTCACAAACTGCTGTTAATTTCTTAATTTCATGTTTGTTATTCTAAGTTTTGAGACATCGCGATTGTTTTTATAATTTTAAACTTTTCAATATATTTTATGTAATTTTAAAACTTTTTAGGGATCTTTTTGCAATACGTCATGTTTATAGTATGTGAGCTACGTATAATTTCTTTATCTTAACAAACTAATACCATAAAGATGTTTTATATATTTTATTAATATTATTTTTTAAATTGTTAAGCTATAGAAATCGTACACGTGTCTCCTACCCATCCCGTTGCGTAGCAAAGGTGATGCGAACCATGCGATGCTGTGTGTTGATTGAATGGTACATCACAAGTATTAGAAGTTACGAGTAAAAGATAAAGCTACGGGGCTGTTTAGTTGTATGTTTTTACCACGTAAAAGGATGGAAAGTGTAAAAAAGTGGGTCTCAATATCAGTTTTCATCACTTTACATTGTTTGTTTAAATTCTCTTTTACATAAAAAGCTTACCCCTTTTGATGAGGTGTCACCGAAAGCAAAATCACCAAAATTAGGAGTGATTTTGTTGGAAAGCTGACACAATGTCATCAATGTGTCCAAAATAATAATAAAAAAGTCAAAACCTTGTAGAAAGTTGTGAGGTGGATAACCACTTTTCATTTTGTGTCATAAATACTCTAGTTTACATTATACTATCCAAACAATGTAATACTATTATTTTAGGATTCACAAAGATTCATAACCAAACAATGTAATCCAAACAATGTAATACTATTATTTTAGGATTCACAAAGATTCATAACCAAACAATGTAAACACTCGAATAGAAAGTGATGAGATGAATAACCACTTTCTATTTCGTGTCATAAATACTCTAGTTTCCTAAAGGCATCCAAACAACCCCTAAAAACATTTTCTGGTAAAAAGCTTGAAAGTTAATCATTACCTTAAAAATATGTGTTGGAAACACATGTGGTCGAGTGCTGCCTTCCATATATGGAGATATTTCAAAGATTTCCTCCATCTCCTTTGTGGTTTAATTAATTAAAAACACCGCATTTACATACAAGATATTTTGATAAGATTTTTATTATTTTATGATGCAGGACACTTAACAAACAATTTCATGGATGATTTGGACAATCACGAGCTAAATACAAATGATCATATCTTCCAACCCAGAAGGAAGATTCTGACATATTATATATGTAAATCGTCTATCTCGACGAGACGGAGCCAACTAGATTGTCAGATTTATATATGTAAATCGTCTATCTCGACGAGACGGAGCCAACTAGATTGTCAGATTTTTAAAATCTCATCAGTAATACCCAGTTTTGTCTATCTCGACGAGACGGAGCCAACTAGATTGTCAGATTTTTAAAATCTCATCAGTAATACCCAGTTTTGACTGAAATCCAAAAATAATTAGCTTTTAGTTTTTTTAGTAATAAAGTTGGAGTCTATTTAGATTAGGAAATAAATTCAAAGAGTCAAATTAGATTAGGAAACAAATTCAATTTTGATTCATGATTTGTTTCATCTATTATAGGGAGTCTTTTTAGGATAGAATTTAATACTTTCTATTTCTTTGTAATTCTAGTCTTACTAGGAGTCTTATTCGTTTTTCTATTTAAGAAGAGTCATGTAACCCCAAAGAAAAATAATAATTTTTCATCAATAAAATTTTTCTTTTCAATATTTTCTTTATGGATTCGAAGTTCTTCGTGGATTCGAAGATCGTTCTTTGTAGATTCGGAGAACACCATTGGTGGATTCCGAGGCTACAACTTCCGCGCTGCATCAATTGGTATCAGAGCCTTGTTCCTCCGATCCGATGGCAGGTGATGAAGACCCTATTTCTCGAACTGAGTTCGACGTGCTGAAGATCAGTGTTAATCAGATGAAGACTATCATAGAGAGACTTGCGTCGGCAGTGCAGCGTCTGAACACGAGAGGAGTTCGAAATCGCGTTGATGGTCGCCAGTGACATGATTCGACTCCACATGATGAATTCAACAGCGACAATGATCCTAAGCAAGACCTTAGAGTTGGGAAGAGCACTAAAGAAGCAATAAAGAAAGAAGAATCACCTCCAGAGCATAATATCTTCCGCACGAGGTGCACTATGATGCAGAAGATTTGGGATGTTATTATTGACAATCACAGTAGAAAGAATCTTGTCTCTCGGTGTATGGTGAATAAGTTAGGTTTGAAGATAGAGAAACACCCATCTCTCTACAAGATCGACTGGATTCACAAGGGCAATAATGTGCAGAACGATGAGATGTGTCGTGTACCTTTTTCTATCGGTCACAGGTATTTTGATGATGTGTTGTGTGATGTAGTCGAGATGGATACTTGTCATATGCTTTTAGGTAGGCCATGGCAATTCGATATTAGAGCTACCCACAGAAGTAGAGACAATGTTTATATCTTTAAGAAAGATGGACGTCGAGTTGTACTTCTGTCTCTTACGGAAAAGGAGCCATCTAAGATAAAAGCTACTAAGGAGAAGAAATCTTTGGTGGCAAACAAAGAGGCTTTAGCAGAAAACTTGAATCAATCTGAAGAGGTCTATGACTTGGTTGTAACTAAAAAAGAAGAACCTGCCCCTACCGAAATTCCTTCTAAGGTGCAAACAATCGTTATGCATGAGATTCATTATGGTGATATGATAGTGAAGATGGATGATATGCATGATATTCTCAAAGGGGTTGAGAGTGATATTACACATATTGATGTTGTCCCGTTGGAGGAGAAAGATAAATTAGAGAGTGAGACAATTGATGAAATGTGTGAATTGCTTGGTGGAGGGCTAGAGACAAAGGAGATGAAAGAATTGTGTATGGAGTATGACGCAGGATTTTCTTCCCTAGAAGCAAAGTTGGTGAATAATTTTAAAAAGAATTTGATGATACTTCAAGCACTAGAATACGAGAAGCATCATGGAACATATATTGTGGAGTTTTTGAAGTTAACTGCACATCCACATGCCGCTAATAAAATAAACATGATGTCGGAAAGAATAATATATGAATTTGATTCAGAAGAAGTCCTAGCCGAGAACGTTAAAGAACAAATGGAGAAAATCAATGCTAAGTATAAGGCGGATGTTGATCGATGCAGGTTAATAAAGATATTTATCGATGAAGTTACTATTCAAGCAAATATAAGCTCGAGGTCGAGCTTCTTTCAACAAGGGGACACTGATGCAGGACACTTAACAGACAATTTTATGGATGATTTGGACAATCACGAGCTAAATACAGATCGGAGGCATGACGATGCCTATGTGGTCCGATGAGTCATGAATACTATCGGAGCTAGAGGCATGATGGCACCTTCTAGGCATTAACTGCGACGTCGACATTGTCAGTGGGGGGTCTTGAGGCCGAAGTCCTTTAGCTTGGCTGAGAAGTAACGACTTTCGAGTCGTCATCAAGAGGCGTTGAATAGCTGGTCGACTAGACTCGCTGTAAGTCGTCTTCGACAAGCGGGTCAACTAGTAGTGCCTTTCAAGTCGACATAAAGGAATGTTGACTCAGCGAGTTGGCTGAGATGTAACCATTATTGGTCTCGGACGCCAATTTGATTGGGGTATTGTATGCAGAAATACACACGTCTGTCGTTGGCAAATAGTTACACTTAGGTGATTGAAAACATCATAACAGTTGGCCCCTTTTGCTTGGAGTCGGTTTTAACCAGGTTCTAGTGAAGTGAAAGTTGTTTTGGATGGACGTGGGTGCATTAAATGTAAGAACTGAAAAGTCCCTTCAGAATGACATGTCTGACATCACTGCACATTCTTTTTTACTGCCAAAACTACGCTTTTATTGGCAGATTGTGGGCTATTCGAGGCAAGTAGGATGCGTCTCGATCTATGAGATGGCGCTTCGGATTCTGAGAATCGATCTTGGTCGTTGGCCAGAATTCAACCCGACGGTCTAGATTTTGGCAGTTGTAAAGTCAACTACCTATATATAGGACCAGGGCCCTGAGGGTGGCGATTATTGCCTATTGAAATTTCCTCTAGAGAACTCGGAACTTTTCTGCTCATCTCTTCCGGCAATCATCTCTGCAATCTTTGATGGCATTTGAGCATGTGGATCGTCGAGCTCTCCTGGTGGGGATCCATTCCAAAGTGACACAATCCCAAGTGAGGACGCTCTCTGGGAGGTTTGACATCCCCAAGGGGTATGATCTGATGGCTCCGACAAGGTCAGAGGCCATTTTCGATCATGGGCCTGTAGGCTGTCTAAAAATCACAACAGATAGCTTATCCCCATCAAACAGCAATAATAGAGGTTATAATTCAACGACTTCCAGAAGGCTACAATTTGAAGACTTTTATATAGATCGATGAAGGTTACAATATGACGATCTTCACAACAACTGATGAAAGCTCTAATCAACAGCCTTCACAATCAACATCGGGAGTTACAATCTGACGGCTCTCACATATCAAAGAGCTAAAGCAAAGATTACAAAATAACGATCTTTGCAACGCTCTGATAGAAAGAGACTACAAATCGACGGTCTCTTCAAACCAAGACGTGGAAGTCCTCCCTGTGTACCGGCATCAAGACGCAGGGTTTTTAGCCGTTGACACAGGTCAAACCTGGCTGCAAACGCAGCTGACATTCAGCTCCAAATGTTACAAACGCAGCTCAAATCCAGCTGCTAACGCTGCCAACGCAGCTTCCAACACTGCCAACACAGCTTCCAAATCGCTGCAAACGCAGCTCAGATCCAGCTGCTAACGCTGCCAACGCAGCTTCCAATTGGTACGTCCGAGCTTCTAGACGCGGTGTTCGAGCTTCCAGACACTACGTTTGAACGCAGAATCCATGTCAAAACGCGGATTTTATGTTTGACTTGTTCAAACACAGTTGAACAGTTTTAAAACTGTTTCCCACGATCTGAGAGGATCACAACTCCATTCAGGAATGATTTAAGGGGCAGTTACATCCCATTAGCCCCACTTAGGAGCGAATTAAGGGGGCAGTTATACCCCTTAATCCCATAGAAATAACTAAAAAATCAGCTTAGTTCGGGGCTAGATCTTTCATCCTTCTTGTTGGCAGCAAAGAAAAGATCTTAGGGGGGGATGCTGGAGCTTTGAAGATCAGTAACAGGAGCTTTCTTCATCCTTGGCTTATAGACCGATTTCGGTTAAATCGACTCTTTCATAGAGTTTCATCTTCATCCTTGGCTTATAGACCGATTTCGGTTAAATCGACTCTTTCATAGAGTTTCAAACTCGTTCAGAGTTCTAAAACTTGCCACGCAAGTTCTCCACAACGTCAAATCGTGAGGAGAATATCACGTTCCAGTGAAACAAGACGTCGAATCATCAACGAGAAGCAAACTCGACGCGAGCATTCAAGGGAGGCATCTCATTGCTACCGTGAAGAACCCAGAATTAAACAAAGGAGAGAATCCAGATCATTCTCCTTTCTTTTGTAATCAGAAAATCCAATTGTAAATGAGATTAAAGGAATACATATCAAATTTCCTTCATTTCTTTTTACTATAAATTTTCCACCAAACAGGGCCAGAGCGAGGTCCTCTGTACTTGAGGCATTTAGAGTTTGGTCTGCGGCTACCCCTACATCCCTTCCTCCAACAAGTGTTCACAGTGCTAGGGTTTCACCGGCACAGATGAAGCCGAACACCATCGCTATCTTGGTGGGGTTCATGGTGATCTGCCACTGGTTGGTGGTCAAGCCATGCATCTTTGCGGGACGTGGGCCGGCTAGTGGCTGTGAAGGTGAACCAGACTGAGTCCCACTATCATTTCCAAATGGTGAGGAAGTTTAAGCTCGTTACTGGCCTTCTTGACTCCTACAAGGACTGGAAAAAAATTGTCTGGATCGTGGGGGACGACCTGGAGTTGGACTGCTCCAACTGGCCCGAAATAAAGAAGGAGGCGCTCATGGAGGGTGAGTTGACCATCACCGAGAGAGACGCGCTTTACTTGATCAATGTGTACGTTGGCTCTCGTCGAGTCGACCATCTGCTCGACAACTAGGTCATGCGGTTTGTCCATGTTTCGAATGTGCCTCTTCTGCCAAGGATCATGAGAAAGCTTTCGCCTTGGTCATAGGGACAACAAAAGCGGCAACACACCTACTATTTCTTTGGTTGCTCACCTGGACGGGTCATCTGCTAGGCTCATGAAGCACCTTCGTCAGGACATTCCTCCAACAGAGGCCGAGACGGCCGAGGAGGAGCTTGCTCCCACCCTCGTCCATAGACGGAGGAGGCCGAGAGATGTGGAACAGGTACCTCAAGTAGCGGCAAGGATGATCGAGACCGACATCATTCTTTTGGATGAGTCGGCCTCGGGAGAACTACCCGAGGCTCCTCAAGAAGAGGGAGTCGAGGCCAGAGCTTTGGCTGGGCAGGGAGAGTCATTCGGTCGCCACAGCGAGTCAACTCGTCGGGGGAAGGAGATGGTCAAGGAGGAGATAGTACCTCCCGTGGGGCTAGAATATCACTTTCCTCACTCTGTTGCCAAAATCAAAGAGGAAGAATAGGAGAAGATGAGGAAGTACCTCATCGGGCTTATAGGGGTTGGCTCTCGATATGGACAGGAGCCTGACCTGAAGCATCGCTACGAGCCTAATCAGCACCTCGACGTCAGGGGGGCTGTCCTGGGCTCTTGCTGGACTTAGCAGAGGGCGGTCAAGTAGTTCTAGCTTCCTCGGGATGAGGAGTATTTGCAAGGGGTCCCGGATGTCGGCCTCCACCATAGCCTTCGCAGCTACTTTGTTAGAGGCGCTTTGGTGGAGGCGGAGTTATACCGCCAGATGGATCTAGTCTTGACCGTTTATCTCAAGCTCCTAGGGGAGGTTACTTCCCTAAGGGCTGACAGAAAGGCCGACTTAGAGCGAGTCACGGAGACACCGGTCCCGAGTGCTTCCGAGGTCGATGGGCTCAGGTGGGAGCTGGAGGAGAGCTAGAGGAAGGCCAGAAGGATGGAGGAGGCTCTTCGGGAGAGGGACCGCGCTGAGGCATTGGCCGAAATAGAGAAGGAGGCGGCGGTGCATGCGAGGCGTCGACTGGGTGAGGAGCATGCAACGATGGTCAAGCTTCAAGAGGAGGTCGCCCACTTGTAGGAGTCGCTTTCGGCGGTTCAAAGCCAAAAGGCTCAACTTGAGTCCGAGGCTCACCATCGGGAGATCATCGAGGAGTATTGCCAAAGTTTAACTGAAAAAACTAAAGTGGCGATCGTCTACAAGGCAGAGTATGACTATCCGTCGGCGCAGCTTCCAGCCGAGATGAGGAACCTACCCGGTCGCTTTCGCTACCCTTCTATCGTGGCCAATTGTTTGGACGACTTGGTGGAGGTGCAAGAACTTGGAGGGGGACTCGATCTTGGTGAGGAAGAGGGAGAATTGGACGAAGGAGGAGACTGCTCGACTCCTCCGTCGGCTACGCCGAGGGGTTCCCCGCCCACGACTCCAGGAGCGGGGATGGACTTCTCTTAGTCTCATATGACTTTCTTGCCTCTTGCCTTTGTGTTGTATAGATGTATACATTGTATATTATAAATATTCCTTATAAATGAATAAAGAAATATTTTTGGATCCGAAATTGCTTTCTCCATGTTGTGCAATCTCAATTTGTGCAATCTTAATGTGTCTTCTGAATGACTTAGCTCCAATATATACTTGTAAACTTTAAGTGCTCACTCAAGGGGACTCATCCTTCGTTGAGAAGAGACGTTTTGAACTCGAGTAGTCACTTCTGATATGTTAGTTTTTATCTAAGTATAGAACCATTTTGGTCGACTACTTTTGTAAGTAGGTGTCTGAACTTCTTTGGTGAGTGCCTGAGATAATCTATAAAATATGGTGTCGACTGCCGAGGGTCGACTAGGGTCAGGTCGATTGATCGTCGAGTAGACGTCATTTAGTGAGTTTTCAGAAGCCTTTATTGAGCAGGTGAAACGTTACTGTTTAAAACGACATGATGACGCTGTCAGTTATCAGAGAGTTATGACGTCGCTTTGATTTTTGAGCGAAGAGGTGCAGAGTTAAAGGGGAGCGGCGCTTCGAGTTTCGTGTGAAACGTTTGAGATTTTAAAGCGAATCTCACCCATTCATTTTGAAACGAGGCGACCGTCCAGATTAATCAATGTGTTCCTCTTGAATGATATAAATAGCCCATTAAGGGTGAAGAAGAGCTTTCTTCACACATTCATGCCCTAAATCTTCAGCGCTTGTCTCTCTAAACTTTCTCAAATCCTTTGCGATCAAAAATTTTCCAATGGCTTCTCAGACTTCCACCCCGGCCGCAATGAGGAGAGAATTTCTCTTCTCCGGCCTATTCGCTCGAAGGTCGTCGTCTGAGAGTTCGAGGCGTACCATGATCTCTATGATATCCCTAGGGCCTTTACACTTGCAGCGCCAAGTGGTCGCCTGCCACTCCATCCCTTAATTAGGGATGTACACGTTGCTCTGGGGGTTTCCCCCTCTCAGTTCACCCTGAATGCAATTGGTGTCGTAATCTGCCACTGGATCGGCATCCTACAAAGCATGTGCCTCTTGGGCATCTGGTTGGGGTCAAGTCGACGAGTAGTAGTCCGCATTGAACCTTGGATACGAGGGTCAAATCTGTCTTCTTTCTCAGTGACGAGGATAACATATTGTGGGCGGTGTGCTCGTGGTGCCCATGGCTCACCTGATCCTTGTCGGCGACGCCCTTGGTCAGGCTCACGCTCACGCTGATGTTGTTTTTCCTTCCCTTTAGAATTGAAAATCGCCTCTCAGGGCTATGAAGATCAGCTTTATCTGGGAAAGTAAAATGAAGAAGGGAGAGGGGGGAAGAGAGGGAGGAGAAGAGAGAGAGCGAGCAGTTGTAGTTGGGGATGAAAGGTAGTATAGAAATTTTAAATTTATTAGAAAAATACAATATAAAAAATGAGTGTATTATACAAACTGGCTTTAAAAATAAATGTGATGAGATAATTTGGGTTATGAATGTATATAAGTGAATGGGTTTTTTAATAAGTGCGGGTAAAATTTTGGGTTAAAAGAGAAAAACCCTCAATAAATAACCAAATAATGACAAATTAGATTTGGCAACCCCTCAAAAGAAAAGACAACCCACACCCAAATATAATAGACACCCCCATCTCCCGTTCCTACCCCCTCTTCTTCTTCCCAAATTAAATAATATGGCAAATTCAAACTCCACTGCTTCCCCTGCTCTCTATAAATCTCCGCTGTTCACCCCTCAACTTTTCAACGCCCTTACAAACACGACCCCAGAAATGGCCGCAATGAAGGAGCGGGGAGATCAGCTGATGGTGGGCTTGTGGGCTTTGGTGGCTGGAGGAATAATGGTGATGGTCGGTGGGGCCCTCTTGAAGTGGGTTCAGGAGTGGGTGTGCGAGAAGCGGGTTGATGTAGATAAGAGGAGGAGGCTGCCGCCGGGGGATTACGGGTGGCCGGTGATCGGAAACATGTTGGGTTTTTTTAGAGCGTTTAAGTCCAATGATCCTGACTCCTTCATTGCCTCCTTCATTAAGAGGTTGGTTGAGTTTTTTTTTTTTTTTTTTTTTGATTTTAGTTTTTTTTTTTTTTTTTTTTGTGATTCTAAACCCATTCTCTTACAGTGAATTGTTTTTGGGCCCATACGTACGTTTATTCTTAAGTCCATCTACTTTTATCTAGTTTGCCGGCGGATTAAAAGGAGGAGGGGAGGGGAGGGGGGGTCAGCGTGTTAGTTTGGATGCTTTGAATGTGTGGATGATTTTTTCAATGTGTAGTGGATTTAAAAAGTAAACTAGTATAGAGTACGGGTTGAGAATGAATTTTTTTATTTTTTTTGTTTGTTTGTCTTGGTTGTTCTTCGCTGGCGAGGGATGACGTGGCACCCATTGTACGAAGTTAAAACATACAAATGAAATAGTACCTTTTATTTGTGTGGTCTGAGAGAATATTGTGTTTAATTAGTTCCCTTTATGATTCTTCTTGTAAGTTAAGAAACTTTGTCATATATAGTTACATGCAACTCCTTCGAGTTTTGGTTTTTTGCCCCCATTTATTTGGGCAAAAACTGTTCATGCAAGGTTTTCAAAAATATAATGTTTTAAATCTATGTTATAGAAATTCATTTGTGGGAAAATGGAATATTTTTTTTTTTAATTTTCACTAATATGCAACTACTCAAGAGCGACAAGTGGCGTTATCTATGAGACTTTCATCTGTATCTACGTAGTATTTGACCTCACAAGAAATTCATAACAATATCAGTAGTTATTTCTTGCCATTGAATTTAATTATTATTAAGGTTGTATTTGTAAATACATAGAAGTTTTAACAAAAAAGATAAACCTAAGGGGGTTGCATGCAGAAATGGATACGGATGCTCATAGCAAATCTGGACCTTTAGTTTGTCCTATATACACGCACGCGTACACGTGGTTTCCAATGGCGTTGATAAATATACCCATCCTTTCCATGTATGCACTCTTCTTATCTAGAAAATAAAATGAATTATATGTATATGCCCTTTTCATGTATGCACTCTTCTTATTTTTTTTTTAAAATGAATTACGCCGGCCGCTTTGTTCATGCATGATCGTCTATTATTTAATTATTATTTAATGTACAGTCATAGTTCGTCTTAAATAAAATTTTGGATCAATAAGAATATATATGGCCCTAATTATGTTAAAAATTTTGGATGATAAAGGGAATCCAGATACAATGTTTTATTACTCGAACATATTTTACTGCTCTTGATCAGGTTCAATTCATGCTAAGCCATCAACAGGAAGAAAAGGGTGTTTATTAAGAATCAATTGCATGAAAGTAATTACTATATCTTAACATTTTGTTAATTAGGGGGTTAATTTTAATGCAGTTTATAATTAGATACAAAACAGTGATGGCTTAAGCATAGAGCTAGCCTGACGAATTATGGGTCCTCTCTCTATTGTACTATTGTGCTTGGTTCTCTCACCTTTGAAATATTCTCTTTTCTACTTTGTTCTGTTTGATATTTTTCTTCTTTTAACTGTTAATGCATGGTGGTCCTCATAGCGTGCACGAGGCTTTTAGCTGGTGGATTTTGTAATGATGGGCCTGTCTTTTTTTTTTAATAATGTATAGAACACATACAGAGCATGACCACAAATTTCTATTTCATGGATCATGACACGCATATGAGGCCAAATTGTTCAAATCTTATCAATGGCTTCAGCTCAACTCTCAATTTCTTTCACTAGACTGTATGTAAATGCCTTGACAAAAAAAAAATTACAAATTTCACCTGCATTGATCATTTTTGCTCATGAATCAGATTTGGCCGTGGTGGAGTATACAAAGCCTTCATGTTTGGGAGCCCGACAATCATAGTCACAACTCCTGAAACCTGCAAGCAAGTTCTAATGGATGACGAACATTTTGTGCCGGGTTGGCCAAAGGCAACTAATGATCTCATCGGAAAGAGATCTTTCCTCTTTATAGTTCGTGAAGAACATAAGAGACTGAGAAAGCTTACATCTGCTCCGATCAATGGCTATGATGCTCTCACCACTTATCTCGGATTCATCGAAGAAAGTGTTGTGAGTACTCTAGATAAGTGGTCGAAGATGGGTGAGATTGAGTTTCTTACTGAGATGAGAAGGTTAACTTTTAGGATTATTATGCATATATTTCTAAGCTCGGAGAGTGACACTATAATGGTGTCGTTGGAGAGGGTGTATACCGATTTGAATTATGGAATGAGAGCCTTGGCTATTAATCTCCCTGGTTTTGCTTATCACAGAGCATTGAAGGTAAGAATTTCGTCAATATTTTTTTTGGCTAATTAGCACTTAAATTCCTTATGGTTTCTCCTACTTTGCATTTTATATACCCTCTTGTTTCTGGCACCACTGATATATCTTGGAAGTTTTTGAAATTGGCACATCAGTATCTTCTGTTAGGCAAACACGCGAAATTTCATCCCCAATATTTCCATATGGCTTTTGTTGATGGTTTAAATCACACAGTTAAAAGAGGAGGAGGATAAGAATTGGGTTGATATGGGGGCCGTTCGCTTTTCTGAATATCTGATTTGGAGTTGGGTTGTTCATCCACATCAGTATCTTCTGTTAGGCAAACACGCGAAATTTCATCCCCAATATTTCCATATGGCTTTTGTTGATGGTTTAAATCACACAGTTAAAAGAGGAGGAGGATAAGAATTGGGTTGATATGGGGGCCGTTCGCTTTTCTGAATATCTGATTTGGAGTTAGGTTGTTCATCCCTGCACGCGTAACAACTCGTAAGAGGACGGGGACTGGTTCCCCTGTTGTTCCTCCGAGGAATAAGTCAGTCAGGGGCTTGAGTGAGAATATGAGAAAAATACAGTGGAATGGAGAAAGATGCTGAGAAATTGCTTACCCTTATATTTGGAATAGTTTTCTTTTTTATAGCCAAGCAAGTGGGGTAGTCTTGTCTTTTTAGCTGAGCCTGAGCTGGAGGCTGAGTCAGCATCTACTTTACATGTATCGGTCGTGGATTGGCTGCATGATGGGTGCTATTATTTCGCCATTAATGAGATACGATGGGCGACGCACGAAACCGGTGTGGTCCGATGTGTCATAAATAGTATAGAGAATGGAGAAATGATGGCGCTTGCCAAGCATTTAATGTGACGCCGACGCACTGTCAACAGGGGAGGTTCAAGGTTGAAGTCGTTCTTTGGCTTGTAGCGATGGGTGTCGAGAAGTAACACCTTTCGAGTCGACCCTGCGATGTGTGGAATAACTGGTCGAGTGGGCTCGTAGCGAGTCGTCTTCGACAAGAGGACCGACAAGTACCGCCCTTCGAGTCGACCTAAGAAGATGCCGACTCGGCGAGTCGGCTATGTCGGGATTCTTGGTGGTCCTGACCGTCAATTTGATTTGAGCAGTGCATGTAGGGGGATACCTGTCCGTTGCTGACAAAGGATCATACTTTGACGACTGAAAACACCACAACAACTTTCAAATACTAATTCTAGAAAATCGTAGCATTCATCAAATATTCTACTAGAATATACAAAAATAAGAACTGATGTACTTTTTTCTCGTTATATCATGATATCCTTCTTGTATATAGGCCCGAAAGAAGTTAGTTGAAGTTCTCCAGACGGTTCTAAATGAAAGAAGAATGACAAAGTCAAAAGTTTCCTCAAAAGAAAAAGACATGATGGATAATCTCATTGATGTTGAAGATGAAAATGGTGCAAAGTTGACTGACGAAGAGATCATTGATATTTTGATTATGTACCTCAATGCTGGTCATGAATCTTCTGGTCATATCACTATGTGGGCTACTGTCTTTCTACAAAAATACCCAGAAATCTTTAAAAAAGCCAAGGTAGAAAAGGAAACAGTTAATATTCAAACTTGTAAAGGAGTTTCATGAGAACTAATTTTGGCATGTTAATGATTGTTAGGAGGAGCAAGAGGAGATCCGAAGGAATATTCCACCTACACAAAAGGGATTAACACTTAGAGATGTGAGAAAAATGGAGTACCTCTCTAAGGTTTGTCCAAATATGTGTCATGTAATGTAAATATTTTAACCCTGTTTTGTCATGAGATATTGGAGTGGTTGATCATATTTATTCTTGCTTTGGTGAAGGTCATCGATGAGACACTCCGCGTTGTTAACATTTCTTTTGTTGCTTTCCGAGAAGCAACTGGGGATGTTGATATCAATGGTTAGTTCATTTAATTTGTTTTTCTCCTCATTTTTTTAATCAAATATTATTATTGTTGTTATTATTATTAATGGTGATGATGATGATTGCAGGGTATATTGTACCTAAGGGATGGAAGGTGCAAACTTGGTACAGGACTGTTCACATGGACCCAGAAGTCTATCCGAACCCGAAAGAGTTTAACCCATCAAGATGGGATGTAAGTATGAATATGAATTTTAAATATTTATGTAAACGTTATAAGTGTATTCTGTATATGTGTCAATATTTATGAAACACGTATGCTTTAATGGTCACAGGGACTCACACCAAAAGCAGGAACTTTCCTTCCCTTTGGAGGAGGAAGTAGGCTGTGCCCTGGAAATGATTTAGCTAAACTGGAGATCTCCGTTTTCCTACATCATTTCCTCCTTGATTACCAGTAAGTTAACTTTAACTATACCATTTCCTTGTTGGATGTTTATTTGTAAAAATACGATGCAGTTGTTAAATCTTATTTGTATGTCACAGCATCATTTTAGTTGACCAGTGCGAGAGATGCTAAAATGGAAGTAACTGGCTTATGTCACGTATATGTATATATCATGCTTAATTAGTTGTTGTAAATCAAATGTTGTTCAGATTACAACTGAAATGTGGACTTAATTCTTGGAAGATTTTAACCTTGATGACTTATTAATATTGATATAAAGTGCTAAATCTCTTAGTTATACTTACGCAGGCTAGTGAGACGCGACCCACAGTGTCCGGTGAGATACCTACCTCATCCGCGGCCTAAAGACAATTGCATGGCAAAAATAATAAAGGCGGCCAAAACATCCATGTAAACTTTGCAGAGAGTATACATGTCAACAACCTCAAACAATTTTCCCAATATAATGAATTTAGAGGCCTTGTTTATCTGAGTTATTTGGCTCTGATGTTTTATGCAATTTCAATAGTCTCTCTTCAATGATTGTGTGTTTGTGTGTGAGTACGAGAAAAGAGTTTTCCCTCAGTCTCAGAAACAATCAACAGATAAGTATAACCTGATGAAACTTGAAACTTGAAAACAAGAATGAAATGCTAACTACTGAAATTACAGTAAAAAGAACTTTGCTATATGGTTTGAGACATTGGATACGCTCTTCTTCTTGTAAAATATTGCGTATACTGAAAAGAGAGAGAGCAACCTGCCGATGTATCGAATGTAACTACGTGTTAAAAGTACAGATTAATAACCCGTCAACCATTTTCAAAGTGAGATTGTAAGAAGGTGGTGAAAATCTAATTCTAAACGCAAATCACCAAGATAATCAAGAACATAATTAAACACAGAGGACAACATGTGAGCTTAACTACATGAAGGTATACAGTACACTAACACGTGCATTACATACGGAGGTGGAGATAAGTAAACAACACAAGAAAGGGTAACAGTGAAAGAAACTAGAACAATGCCATACGATTCAACATCATTAATCTCCACAATCAATATGCATGATATCATCGTAATCACTAATCGCTCAGAAACTGAAACTGTATCTGGTAACTTCCCTCGGGATTAAATATGAAACTAAGAGGAACATCTAGTGAGCATCTTCTTCCTCACAAAACTTTGTGTATTCCTTCGGACCCATCAAGGATTCAATCTCTGATGGATTACTTGGCTTGATCTTGATCATCCATCCATCCTCATACGGACCAGAATTGATCTAAAAACAAGTTATAGTTATTAACTACATCAAAAATATTTCTTGTAAGTGGAATGTGAATAGTCTTATTTATGTACATTACCAGTCCAGGGGCTTCAGTGAGCTTACTGTTGACCTCAACAACTTCACCAGAGATTGGGGAGTTTACATCACTTGTTGCCTTCACACTCTCCACTGCTCCAAAGCTGCCTCCTTTTGAAACTGCGGCACCAGATTCTGGAAGCTCGACGAAAACAACTTCTCCTAGATGGCCCTATTTATAGTATGTCAAAATATGTAATTAAGAAAAGTTCATGATTCTAATAGTTTGATCTGATAAATTGAACAGAGAACAGATGTATTAGCGCTTAATCAACAAGTAATTAAACTAGCATCTGTCATATGTTCATTGATAATTTGGTGTGTCAAAAAAGAAATTGTTCAGAGAAAAGAGTAGTTGTTTTTTGACAAATAGACTCCTGACAGTAAAAGAGTAAAGATTTCACCCCAGTGGTCTATCCGCAACAATAAAACTAAAAGGGTAGTAAATTCAAAACAAGGATACTACAAGGGGTCTATCCGTTATTAACCATATTAAGATAATTACCTGAGCGTGGTCAGTGATGCCAATAGTAGCCACAGATCCCTCATGCTTCACCCATTCGTGAGAAGGACTATACTTCAACCCATCCAAAACTATCAAAAATATACGTCATAAGCGAAAAAGAAAAAAGAAAAGAAAAGTGCTCATATGATCGACACAACAAATTCTGCAAAAATGCACATAAAACAATATGATAGAGAAACTAAAGGGCATCGACAAAATGAAGTACCAGAGGAGAAGCATCTTGAAACGGAGAAGGCAGAGAGAGGAGAAGCTCTTGAGGCAGCGCAAGAGATCCTGAGTGCATTGGCAGTTGAAGAAGCCCACAGCTTGAGAGCCATAATATTATCTTCCCTCTCTCTAGCTCAACACTATTTTCTTATCTTTTGGATGAGGTTTTTTTTTCTAGAGCATAGAGAGGGAAGAGGAAGAGGATGGATTTGTTTAAATGTTTGTTGATTGAGTCTGTGGATGTATGAGACGGATTGGTTGGTGGATATTGATAGCCTCATCCTCAGAATATTAGCTCCCTCACATTCTCATTCTGTTATATTATTTACGGGTGAAAATTGTTCCCTGATAATGCAAAATGAGTACATTATTTGAGGAGTTAAATGTCTAGCAATAAAAAAGAAGGATCAACTAGTGAGTATGCATACAATTTGGAAGAGAAAATTGATCAACAGTAAGATTTAGGAGTAACTTTTGAAATATCAAATATGTGAGAGGTTGATAGATATCTGAGGGACACCTTTACAATAATAAAGGAGGTATTTAATTTAGTTGCGTAAATATAGGGGTGTCTAAATGGGGCTGAGGCCCGGACCCGGGCCGCCTCGTCTGGCGAACGTGGGCCCTGGCCACGGCAAACAATGGCCCGTTCCACCAAAAAACGGTCGAAGGCCAGGTGC
Source organism: Asparagus officinalis (assembly GCF_001876935.1). Taxonomy (NCBI): domain Eukaryota; kingdom Viridiplantae; phylum Streptophyta; class Magnoliopsida; order Asparagales; family Asparagaceae; genus Asparagus; species Asparagus officinalis. Next base: position 2,228,844 of record NC_033801.1, on the reverse strand, counting down.
CGGGCGCGCCCTGGTTGCCGGACTGATCGTAACAGCCATAAACGATCATTTTGGCATTTTGACCAAAATACCCCCAAAAACTATCAAAAAAGGGTCAAATTTTGAGGGTATTTAGGTCATTTGTCTAGGAGGTTGCCTATATAAATAGAGGAGGTTTTCATTTGTTTTTCTCATCTAAAACTCATCTACTTCTCTCTTATACTCTCTAATAATCGCTTTAGCTCTCTAATTCTTCAACCAAATGGCTTCCTTATCTAATTATAAAGGGCAAAACTTAACTACCGAAATGAGTCCTACTACAGAAGGTACACCTACTCCTCCTACTCCTACCGATGTTGATCTCAAATCCGGTGGCGACGATTCTACTACACCAAGAGCTCCTAAAATGCCAAGATTCGATGTGTGGAATTTTTTCGAGAAGATAGACATCACCAGGGATGAACACGGTAGGCTTCTCACCCAGAAGGCTAAGTGTGCATTGTGCGGTCATATTTTTCAAGTTCATCATAAGAGCGGCACTAACCACCTCAAACGCCATTTAGATAAACACAACAAAGTTCAGACGCCTCAAGGTGATATCCGATAATCTATGCTCTCATAATCCTCATCTTCTGGTAGTCTCGGTAGTTGGAATTATGACGCAGTTCGAGCTAGAAAATGCGTCATCGGGTTTATCATTCTTATAAATCTTCCTTTTAAATTAGTAGAAGATGATGAATTTGAAGATTTATTTACAGATGGTTTTTACCCCGCATTTAAAAAAATTCTAGTCAAACTTGTCAACGTGATATTTTAAAATATTATCAGGAGGAACAAGAAAAAATAATTTCTTATTTTTAAAATTTAAACTGTAAATTTTCTTTAACTTTTGATATTTGGACATTAAAAGCACAAACTGGTAATTTATGTATCACAACACACTGGATTGATGAAAATTGGCAAAAGTTTAAAAGAGTTATTTTTTTATTGTATTTGAAGAGTCACATATTAGTATTAATATTACAAATTTAATAATTGAAGAACTTACAAAATTAGAAATTTCAAAAAGAATATTTTTTCTTTCACTAGATAATACTAGTAATAATAATGTAGTTGTTGATTATATCAAAACATCTCTGCTATTGTTATGCCGTGGTAATCTTTTTCATATTAGGTGTGTCTGTCATATTTTAAATTTAATTGTTCAAAGTGCATTTGATGAAATTAAACCCATGATAGAAAATGTTAGGTCAGTAGCTTATGTTCATAATGCTTTTGAACAAAGCATTAAAAGATGAAAACAATTTTGTAAAAGAAAAAAATATAAAACCCAGACTAATTCTAAAAGATACTGACCATATGTGGAATTTTACTTATGCAATGTTAAGTGTAACAATAGAATATAAAAAAATTATAAATGATTTTATTGCTTTTTATACTTCTAGTTCTAGCTCTGGTAGCATGTATGGAATAACTGAAGATCAATGAACAGTTATAAGTAATCTAAAAGAGATGTTACAAGTTTCTTATGATGCTACAATGTTATTATCTAATTGTTATTATCAAACAATTACTTTAGCTGGTTTACAAGTTTTAAATATTCAAAAAATAATAATAAATATTGTATGGATAATTATTTTAGAAATATAATTTTTCAAATGGAAAGTAAATTTAATAAATATTTTATGTCTATTCCTATTATTTTTGGTTTGATGGTTCTTATTGATCCGTGTTTGAAGGATATTGTCCTTCGAAGTTTGTTAAATTTCTTGTATGGTAATATGATTATAGACACTGATGATGGTCAAACTATTACTTCTATTGCTTATCATAATACTATTAGAAATTATTTTCAAAGATTATATGATGAGTACGCAGCTAAATATGGTGTATCTACACATCAATCTACAGCTTCAGTTTCTACAAGCTCAAGTTGAGGCAAAAGTGAAAGTTTTGATATGTATGTAATAGTAGCTGAGCTAACTGGTAGATCTGGACTTGGATCATCAGCGGAGGTTTCTGAAATTGATCAATATTTAACTGTATTTTTAGTTAAATGTCAAAACAATAGTTTAGATATTTTATAATGGTGAAAAGTATAGAGAACAATTTCATATCATATATTTTCCATCATGACTCGTGAGTTACTGACAGTGCAAATTTCCACTGTAGCTTCGGAATCCGCCTTCAGCACAGCAAGACGTTTGATCGACAACCCCATGACATCGTTAGATCCGTATACTGTACAGTCGGTCACGTGCTTATAAGATTGGTGGAGGTACGAGAAGAAAACACAAGACATCGATCGAATGCCTGGTATTAAAGATAAATTTGAAGAGTTGGGACTAGCAGATAGATATAAAGAGTAAACAATATTCATCAAATTTTTATTTTTATTTCTTAGCTGGAAATTTGTAATAAACTATTTTAGAAACAGTTACAAATGATAGTGATATAGATGAGTAGGTGCCAACCTAATTGAGATGTACTCATCTATTGTGATGCAACGAATTCCAAAATAAATTTATAATTATAAACGATTTACGATTATTAATAAAGAAGTTATTTTTATCATTTTAATTTTTAAAATTTTTTGTATTTGTAATTTATGTAATTTCAAATGATTAATAAATAATAATATGATTTTTTATTAAAAATTTTTTTAGTTTTTTTGTTATGTATTATTAAATTTTTAAAGAAATAAAAAAAATAAAAAAGAACTTTTAAACCCCAAAAAATTGGGCCGGCACGGAGCTCGGCCTGGCCCAGACCCGGCCCGGGTCCGGGCCTCGGTTTTGCCTGGCCAGGACCCGGTTTTCTGAACCGAGTCGGGCCGACCCGTTTAGACACCCCTACGTAAATACACCTTGAAAATAAGAAAAATAACGTATTGATAAGTTTCTAATGGATCCCACATTTGTTTAAGGGTTAATTTCACAAACCCTCGTGAGCTTTGGTGGGTTTGACACATAAACCCCTACAAAACTTTTTATCTCACAAAAACCCCCGCACACTCTGGGTGTCTCAACAAACTCCCGAAGTTCAAACTTTTTCCAACGGACCCATGTAACGTGTAACTAATAAATAACTAAAATCTCTTTGAGAGAAAAAAAAACCCTCAACATGGGGTAGGAGTTACGTTACGACAAATTATTAAATCGAAGGTTGTTTTCTCTCTTAAGAACATTTTAGCTACTTGTCAATTACATCTAGTGCGGTCCGTTGAAAATTTTAGGCTTCATGAGGGTTTTCTGAGACTGCCCAAAACTCAGAGGGTTCGTAAGATTAATAAGTTGAGTGGGGTTGTGAGATTAAAAAGTTAAAGGGCTTATGTACAAACCCCCAAAAGTGTGAGGGGGTTAGTGAAATTAGCCCTTTTATCAAACAACTCCCTCATCGTAAGCCCGCAGAGCAAAGGGCGCGAACGATCGATGGCCGGCGACGAGCGAGTAGAGATTAGCATCAAGGCCATCGGCCCATCTCCTCCCTCCTCGATTCGAGTTCCCTCCCTCATCAAGGTAACCGATCAAAACCCTAACCCTAATTCAATTTCCCCAATTCCAAGTTTTACAAAATGTCCCTAACCCTAATTCAATTTCCCCAATTCCAAGTTTTACAAAATGTTACTTCAAAGCTACGAACTTTTTAGGTCTCCGATCTGAGATCTCTGGTCTCTTTAGATCGCCAGCTTCCCAAGGACCGATTGAAGCTCATCTTGAAAGGGAAAATTTTGAAGGACGAGAACGAGGATGGCGAGGATGTCAATGTCAGATTCAACAGTGGCGGTAATTTCTTCATTTTTCGTTTGATTTGCTCGTGGAAAATTTTAAATTTCATTTGATTAAAGCTTATTTTTTTAAAAGTGTAGATTTGACCATTGGATTGGAACTGGGTATATAATGATACACTTGCACATAAGGATGAGCTCTAGAAGAACACCATATGTCAAAAATTAGTAGAAAAAACCTGCATTAGAGGAAGAGGACGCATATTTGGTGCAGAATAACATGAATAGATTGAGATCAGAAAACCGAAGGACTTAACAGTTCATATATCCTTCAAGATCTGCATCTAGAGATCAAATCATTTTCTGTTGACTACCCCACCCTCCGGTGTGTGTCATTTGACATCGGGCATTGAAAGTTAGCTGAATGAGGGGTGTAAGAAAGAAAGGAGAGTAGGGTGACCACCATATATACCCTTACGTGGAGACATATTAGTGGCATTGTGCCATGGGATGTTGTGCGGCTGTGCCAATAGCCAATGGACCCATTCTCATGGTTTAGCGTTGCGTTTGTGATTGGTGTGGATATTGAAGACTTGGTCACGTAGGCGTTGTCATTTTTCAAGAGCAAGCAATATAGCGAGCATCTACCTGGCATATGCGGAGGCAAGCTTGTTCCTGTCTTGAGAGCTTGCCTGATATCAGAGAAATTGTAATTGTCTTAATGGGATTTGCGTATAAAATTGCAGAGGACGTGTTTAGGTTTATATGTTGAAGAAATTTTTGATTTAAACTCATTCCCACTTTTTATTTTAAAAACCGACCAACTCCCTTTTTATTTACAGGAATTGACCCACTTCTCGGCCACATCAGCATCGTGGCCGCAAAGTGGGGCGATTTTTTTTAATCTCGTTGCTAAATAGTGGCAACCCCGACTAATTTAGTTTGTGTATTAGCAAAATAGTCGGGGTTGGCAACCCCGACTATTTAGCAACGAGTTTAAAAAAATTGCGCCTCAATTCGTGGCCACGAAGTGGGGCGATTTTTTTTAACTCGTTGCTAAATAGTCGGGGGTGCCAACCCCGACTATTTTTCTAATTTACAAACTAAATTAGTCGGGGTTATTAGCAAAATAGTCGGGGTTGGCAACCCCGACTATTTAGCAACGAGATTAAAAAAAAACCACCCCACTTCGCGGCCACGATGCTGACGTGGCCGAGAAGTGGGTCGATCCCTGTAAATAAAAAGGGAGTCGGTCGGTTTTTAAAATAAAAAGTGGGAATGAGTTTAAATCAAAAATTTCTTCTTTATATGTTTGAAGGTTCTTGTACATTATGGTATGACTAAACTTCCTTCCTAAATATATTTGTAAATTGGGGTGTAAATGGATGCTTATCCATGTATATTCATGAAACACCACTTCCCTAGTTATATATATTGAACCAAGCTCCTGTAGTACTCCTAGGTATTGTGTCAAGAAAATAACAAGTGAATATTTCTTGTCTTATTTCGTCAAGGAAGTTGGGACCAAGAGCTGCTCTTTGCACATATTGAGAAAGGGATTCACATTATAACTGTAGAATATGTTGTAGTTATGCAATTGGTTTCGTGGCAACTTGTAATTTTATTTTCAGTTAGAAATTTTAGTTTCACCTTGGAAATTGCATTTGCGGTTTATTTCTGAACATCTGCTAGTTATAGTCTTTTGTCGATATATGATCTCCATATGTGACATGACATAGTTGTATCAAATGATGACATTGAAACTTGCATTGTTGTCCTCTTTCCATTTGCGTTAAAGCTTATCTGATTGCTGCTTCTTATACCTTCCTATTTAAATAAAATTTGATTCCATTGTTTCGATAGATTCTCTCGTGGTAGCAGTCGTGCCAAAACCTCCTGCTAAACATCTTCAAGAGGACGATGAGGAGGAGGAAGATCTGGTTAGATAAACTTTTCGCTCTGAATCATTAGTAAATCATTATTATTATTTTCAAAGTAAAATTAAGTTTTCCTTTAGATTAACTTTTTTATGTGTATGGAGCAGAGGTTTCAAATGCCACAGTCATCAAGCCGGTGGAAGAGGAGAATGGTGTCTTTTCTCCGTGACAAATTAAGATTTCCAGGTAGACTTTCATATGAAATTCAATTAACTTCTGGAAATGAATATTATATGCAGATGAGATTGCTTACCTATCATATCAATTTCGGCAGATTTCCTGTTGATAGCGATTTTCTCTATTAGTCTGAAGGCATGGGCTTGCATATTCCTATGGTTTTCATTGGCACCTGTAGCTCACAGATGGGATTTAGGTCCCTTGTATGTAAGTTCACTTTCGTTATTGACGGTATTGGGATAAACTTTTCATGTTAAACTTCCAGGGAACTATTCTGTTGCATGTCTTGGGGGGCTTTTAGCGAATAGTTTAAGTACTATTGGTGTTGGGAAATAACATAATACGCTGACTACTTTCACTTGTTGGTTTGTGCTCTTATACTGCATGCAGATACTGGGGACTGGCTTTTTGATCATACTTCTGAACCTTGGAAAGAGACAACAAGGAGATGTTAGGTGCTAGAGTTATCCCTCCTTGATATATTCCTCTTGGAAAAGATTTCAACATGCTTTTCCTTCTAATTACTGGAGCAGTTAATGCTGTTTTCATTCCTTCCTTTATCTCTGATCAGAAGTAGCTCAAATTTCGTTTTTGATCTTGCAGTGCGTATTCAATATTCAATGAAGATTTCAGGGAACTTCCTGGCACATTGAATGCAGATCGTCTGGATAGAGACATCAGGGCTGGTCAATTTTAAGTCTCTTAGCATCTTAATGCTTTCAAAAATGTAACTTAATTGGAAAAAAGATGCACACAATATATTTCGGGGTATGGCTGTTTACTTAAGTTCCTCAAACAACGGAGTGGCAGAAGATTTTCGGCTTTTGGGTTTACAAGGAACAAATCTGACAATGAGAAAGTGTCATCCCCAGAGTCAACAAGTGTGCTGCAATTTTTTTCGGTCTTCCAGTGAAAAGACGGTGATGTGGTCCTTGTGCTTAGCTATCTGTATCTATAAAGTGAATGAACATAACGAAGATTGGAATTGCTAGTGTAAGCGAAAGCTTATGTGTGCATGTGGTCGCAGTTGTGCTGTGCGGTGAAAATACTTGCGGCGGGCTTATATGCGGAGTATGGATTTGCTTGTTGGTCCTTGAGCGAGTGTAGAGAAAACTAGCATCAAAAGAACAGTTATAAAATTTTTTATCTTCATAGCTCGTTCTAGTTCTATTGATTTCGCGTAGTTTTTGTATAAGCAGAAGTATCAATGTTGACGGAGAAAACAGAAGGGCTACGTTAGGCAGACTTCTGGTTGATTAACTCTTAAGCGGATTAAGTTGGGCAATTAGCTCACAAGTATTTGTATTTACTTCTGGAAAGAACAAGTATGTTCGTCGTATACGTCTTAACGTCTGTAATACAGTTTGATGGAAATAAAAACACAACTGGATGTCAATAGTGGATTGTTTAACCATTTCATATCCATCACTGTACCAATCTGACGAAATGAAAGGGTTAAAAAACCAAAAAAGGCAAAAAAAAAAAAAGCAAAAAACGATTGATATGAATAGTTGGTAGAATGAAAACTCAGTTTCCACTGAAGAGATCAATTTAAAACCCGCCCTAAAAACTATGTACTCCCTTACAAGACATTATTACCTCAAAACTATTTGGTTGCAATTTGTCAAGAGAAAAACTGCACCGAGTACAAGCTATACAACAGACGATTTTTTAACTAAAAAATGCCCAAAATAGAAACAAAACAGTCTTCTTAACATGTGAAAACATCCCTGAGATCTCCACATGAAATATCTTACAAACTATATAAAAAGAAAGAAGGAAGAGATGTAAAAAAACACCGTCCAAAATGAGGTGTCTGCCCAAATTATTTCCAAAAACCAGGGTTTTCTCACCGCTGTGCACATGTTGATTACCAAAGAGCAAGAACAATATATGTAAACTTATTCTCATTAATGAAAAATAAAAAGCGACTATATGAAATATCAACCCGATGCTATAAACTCTGAAAATCACCAGCTTGCACCAAAAACCCGGATTCTCTGTTCAATTTGGGTACCGCAACAAGGGCAGTTAGCTTTTGCCCTCCTCTCTTGATCCTCGCTGCAACTGACACAGAGAACCTGATGAGCACAAGGCAAAAGAACCACATGAACCTCATCCTTCATGCATATAACACATTCTCTATTGCGGTTCTGTTTTGATGAAATTTTTGGTTTAGTAGACCCTTGATTGATCTTAGCGTTGGTTTCTTTAGCTGGCTTTGGCAAGTCTAAATCAACTGAGGACAAAGCATTTGAGAATGATTTGGTTGGAAGGATCGAGACTGTGCTGGCTTTTAGACGGGAGAGTTCTTCTTCAAGCCTATGAATGTCATCTTTGTGACGCTGGAAGTCTACTTCGATCCTTCTCCTCAGTGATTCTTGATTTCTCTTGATGGTGGCCTCAGCTGCTTCTTTGGCCCTTCGTTCCTCCTCAACCTGTGTAATTGCTTGCTCTTTGGCCTTTATTTCTTGTCTCCATTTCGCCTGCAAGTTTAGGAGAGAATGGAACCACAGCAGAAACTTCAGAGACAGAGGTTGTGTATCTTTATCTACCCAAGTGTTTAGTTGTCGAGTAATGTAAATAATAGGAGTTTTTCCGTTGCATGGATAGAATCATGATGCAGTTCGCTCTCCATATAAACAACATATATGATATGGATGCATAAAAATAAGATGACACCCAACTGCCTTCAAATAAATAACAGCTCTTCAACAAGGTCCCGGGGCAAAAACAAGGAAAGAAGGCAGCAAACTGTGTAGACATATGCGACTTGTGAGTTCCGTGAAAGAAATCAGAAAATGAATTGCTATTGTTAACAAGATAGATGATGATGACTTCTAGAGAAGTACCAAGAGTCTTAAGTCCTGCATAATTGTTTCAGGGTAAACATGGTGTCTGAAAATAACCTTATACCTAGATATTACAATGCTTTTTAAGGCGGTCAACCACTCAGGGCATACATGAAGCTATCCACTGCCAAAGACAAAGTTCCTTGCAACAAGTGCAAGCCAAAACATCGTTGGTATGTGACACTGATTTACGGGGTGGAGAAGAACCAAATATGAACAAATACTTCATTAAGTATGAGTCTAGCTATTCGGTTACATTTGATTTGATAGTACATTTAACAATAAACAAATAGTTTTAGTATTGGTTTATATTCGTCTGATTGTTAACTATTATTTGTTTACATTTTATACTTTATTCCTATAAATTTTATTTATCACAAACTACTCGTTCAAATATTACATATCTAACCTATACAAGTGCTATTGAGAAAGAGAATATGAAAAATCACAAGAACAACATAGTCTTGCACATTTTTGCATTTAAATATTTGCATTTTACTAAGTATGGTAAGTATGAATATTTGCATTCTATTAAGTATAGTAAGTCTTTAACTTTTTCATGTTGTTTCCAAAAAAAAAAAATTTAAGTTCACAGTAAACCAATTCTCGGGAAAGAAAATCTCGCCGCTTAAAGAGGAAAGAGGCAGCGTGTTTCGTCCCACCGATATGGCCATGTGTCAAGATACTAACAGCCAGGTATTTACTCATACCCCCACGTGTCAACATCCTATCGATAGATATTTAATGTAGCGAACTCGAAGCCTAGGGTTTTCATGTGTGCTCGCGGCGCTCTTCTGTTCCTGCTCTCTTTGGGACTCCTCTCCCTCCTTGTGCCAGCACGTCTCTCCAGCGTCCCTCTCTCTCCCTCAATTTGCTCGTGATTTGGTAAGACTTTATAACCTTTCATCTCTCTTATGGCGTTTTTCCCCCATTTCCCCTCCTCTTGGATTCAAATATTTGCAAATAGTTGGTGAATCTCTAAGCATGAAAAAAATAGAATTTGAATATTTAATGGGATTAGATTCAAATTTGGATACAAATTTCAATAGTGAAGATCGAACCGTATTTGAATTTGGATATCCCAATATTTGATTCGATTCGGTTCGTTTCCACCCCCTAGTGCAACCAGATCTAATTTGGAGGAAAAGCATTTCTGACAGATCCTTCCAATACGGATCATCATGTCTCTAATTGCAACAAAGGGTCTGTCTCCTTTGAATAAATGAGTTGTTGCGCGAGACTGAATTTCGAAACTACACTTAACTTGATGGTGGACACATATGAATATGGTTGCCATCAAACGCTTGACCTAAATCTGAAGAACTAAACATTAATTTGGTTCCCCCAAAAAAAAAGACTCATAAGATCCTTCATAGTACCCTCTAATAAAATTACTTGAATAATGTGGATCTTGGTTGCAGTTGAAATACAAAAAAGTTGCACTAGAAAATGCCTATTTCCTTGAAAATATCTTTCTAGAATTGTGACCTTTCTAGAACAGAGTTTCCAGAGCCAACCTAAAAATAAGTGGTTCAAAATTCATACATCTACATAGACTATAAATCATCAAAATGATTAATTGTATGTTATCATGAACTATCAAAAACAAACACCAAGGAACACATGAACTCAAGGATCGAACATTTATTTTTAAAGTATCATTTTCACCTTTTCAAGTGCTCTGTAATGAATAATACATGCATAAAAAGAATTAGCCCACAACTAGATGCGAGATATGAATCTTACAGACAAACAACTTTCCTCTGCAATCTCATGACAGACGGAGAAGAGGGATGTAAGATACAAAACTCATCCTAGATCAGACCTTTTCATATGTGTACTGCTAAACTGCTAGTACTCTCTACTTGAATTATAGCTAGACCATGATCTCTGAACACAATCCCATAGGCATAGATAAAGCATGCAAAAGAACATTTTACCAAGAAGGAGCAAGGTCAAAAACATCTCGCTAATATGAACATGAGCTTATAAAGAACAATGCGATTAATGTGCCCACACCATAACAACTAAACTACACAATCACCCACCCAGACAGGGCTTTTACGGGATAAGAACCAATACTCCACGAAAAAGGAGAGAATAAAACAAGTCCATAAAAAGGCGGATGAAAGGAAGCCCATCTTTGTCAACAAGTGTTGCAATTGGCACATATATGTTTCTTTCCTAACCACATCCCAGAGAAGTCCGATGCAAAATATCATCCTCTGTAAAAGGGTTAACTCTTACAATACAGCATCCATAATCTACAGAAAGGGAGAGGGAGGGGGAGGGGGCAGGGAGCGAGGGAGGGAGAGTTCATTTTTAACCTTCTGTTAATAAGAACTGGGTCTGAATGCATTTAACTTAACATCTTCTAGACCTTGAAGCGTCACATTGGCACTTGCTCGCCACAGAACAAATTCAAGTGACCATTATGAAGTTCAGTTTTACAATACATAGTAGTGATAGATCAGTTTGAAGAATCGACAGAAGTAAGGTAGCATCTGTTGGATTAACAACATTGAAAATAACCCTAGCGTGTGACATATCAGTCTGACCTCCCGATATCTTAAACCGCATAAAGCATAATGCATAGGGATAGATCATACATTTTTTTACTTTAAAATAATAGGAGGGTAAGGGATAGATCATACATTTTTTTACTTTAAAATAATAGGAGGGCAAGGAATTAGGTGTTAGGCTTATAAAACCATTTTAACTCTGCACACATGTACATGTCCCAATAAACAAAAAGAAGGAATATATGTATGTCCTGTGTCGAAGACGCATATGTTCCGTGTCAAAGACGCACAATGTGCTACTTTGGATGATTGAAACATCAGTGTGCTAAGCATTTGTTCTACCCATCATAATAATTAAAGCAATACAAGAACAACAACAAAGTTTTTATCCGAAATTTATTTGGCTGGCAACAGGAATTTTATTCCTTCATTCAGTTTCATTCGGCTCTCTCCTCCGCTAAGTTAATCATAATAATTAAAACAAAATGATCATTTCCTCCTTAAAATATTGGTGAACTCTCAAGTAGCCCCCTAAAATATCAATTTACCTATTTTGTCCCTCAAAGTATGTTTACAGTTTAATGTGGTCATTTTGTAAGCCTATAGCCAAATAATTAACAAATTAATGACATAACATTTTTTTTGTATTTCTTCATGGTCTTTTATCAGTTTATCTCCTTTTTCCAAACAAATAAATATTTTAACTACTTTCTCCCAAAAAAATTTACCATTTAACCCTGTGAATTAAAAAATAATTTATTAGATTGCAAAAAATATATAAGAAATACAAAAAAACACTGTAATGTCATAAATTTGTTGAGATTGTAGACACATATAATGACCTCATTGAGACCATAAATATAGTTTGACGAGCAAATTAGGTATATTGATATTTTAGGGGGCAACTTGAGAGTTCATCAATACTTTTAAGGGAGGAATGATCATTTTATCCTAATAATTAAAGCAATCTTATGGTAAACAATAAGAAAAAAACTATATGCTTCTGCACTTCAGAACAAGAATATTAAGGTTAACGAAACACTATACTTCCTATCCGCTTGTCTAGCTTTCTTCTCTACAATGCTTCCTAGCCTCATAGAGTTGTCGTTAAGAGTGTGGGTAACCTTCTCCTCCTCTATAACCTCTTCGCAAGATAAGCAAGGTTACAGAAAGCGCTAGGCATTGGACCCGACGCCTAGAACCTACATGCTTAGGTTGGAGTCTAGACGGTTTTCCTTTTTTTTTGTTTTTTAATTGCAATAATTTATAGTAAATACCAATTTTATAAAAAGCTTAGGCCCCAAACCAGCGCCTAAGTGGATTTCTTTCTTCGTTTGAGTGATGATGTAGGATGTTTTGCTAAAGGTCAGAGGATGTAGAGACAGTGTTCATAGTTGGAGGCTGGAGGAGTTTGGAGGATGTTAGCGGATGCGGAGGCTGCAATGGAGGTAATCACGATCAAAGCACAAATGATGCGGTCTACATAAGCAGACAAAGCTCCCTTATGTGCTCCCAAAACACATGTGGGTCTAAGTATCGCCTAAGTGCTAGGCGCAAGGCAGGTAGCCCAGGTACCGTCTAGTCATGGGCATACGCCTAGGCGGGCTAGGCGGAGGCTTTTTAAAATATTAAAGATAGGGTAAAATGATTTAGTTAGAAAACCTCCCAATCACTAGTCAGTTTACACCTCTCAAATTTAGAATGTAATTACATAATCCACTAGATGCTCTAGAACCTCCAAAAGTATATATGTATACATTTATAATACATTATACGCAACGAAATATCTAACCCATTATTCTTCTAAGCTGCTTATGGTCACTGCATCTGTAGCAACGTTTTATGCATACGATCATATCACCTAACCTGATAAGTTACAAATTCACAATTCCAACATTACCAGCTGCAAACCTATCAAAGGTAGGACATACATACGTATATCATCTATCAATAGATATCCACAGCATCACTCTTTGTGAGTGACTTGAAACCTTCAAATTTTTGTCTTAGGTACTAGTATTTTCTAACTCTTCATAAAAATCTGCAAATGGAATGACATTAGAAGGACAAAAATACTACCAGACTTAGTACTAAACCAGTAACTTGGGGTTCGTTCAACTCACCTCAGCCTCTTTCTGTGCGTCCCTAACTTCATTCAACTGCCGCTGCAACTCCTCACCTTGGAAATTGCATTTGCGGTTTATTTCTGAACATCTGCTAGTTATAGTCTTTTGTCGATATATGATTTCCATATGTGACATGACATAGTTGTATCAAATGATGACATTGAAACTTGCATTGTTGTCCTCTTTCCATTTGTGTTAAAGTTCATCTGATTGCTGTTCCTTATTACCTTCCTATTTAAATAAAATTTGATTCCATTGTTTCGATAAATTGTGCAACTTTTCCCGGTAATTAATCAGGTTTTTTAATACTGTATTTGCTCAATTTGTTTGAGATGTTACATAAGCAATATTATATTTTCAAATCTCAGTTATATAGAACATGTAGCTAATGATTTTTGTGTTTCTTGCTATATCATTGTCGTGCTTGCTTATGTGAATGTCTTCTGAAATCTGGTGTCTGGTCATGACCTTTTGAGATCACAGTACTTGTTGAGATGCTCTAATATATGCTTAGTTAACATCATGTTGTTAAGAGGTTTTTTGTATTCTCAGTGAAAACAAACTTATGCAATAAGACTTCCTAGAGCTCAGTTGTCGATTAAGATGGATGTTACTAGCATTATATTATCTTTTCCTGAAGCTTATTGGCATATCTCATATTGCTCCCCCTATGTCATCAATGTTATAGGTTCTCAGAAAATGAAATTCTATTTTTTGGTGGACCTATTTCCCATATTAATAATTCGAGAGACCGATATGAGAAATGCCCTACATTAATTTCTCTTTTTTTTGATGTAGGCTAATAGTTTCCTTTTTTTGTTTGTGCAGACAGCTTTTGGATGAATCTTTGGCTATGACATCAGCTTCTTGCCCTATATATGATCAAATCTCTAGTATTATCCTCTTGCTTATCCATGCTATATTTTTTGTGTTTGGAGTTTTTATTCATTCCTGGAGATTAGGGTTGCTTGGAGTTGCATCGAGTAGTCACAGTTTCTCCTGATATGTATATATATGTTTGTGTGTGTCCGTTTAGTCTATGTGTATGTATGTATGCTTGAATTTATACAAATTATACACATATGCCTTCACATGCCTAAATAGATATGTATGCCTTTATCTCTGATCAGAAGTAGCTCAAATTTCGTTTTTGATCTTGCAGTGCGTATTCAATATTCAATGAAGATTTCAGGGAACTTCCTGGCACATTGAATGCAGATCGTCTGGATAGAGACATCAGGGCTGGTCAATTTTAAGTCTCTTAGCATCTTAATGCTTTCAAAAATGTAACTTAATTGGAAAAAAGATGCACACAATATATTTCGGGGTATGGCTGTTTACTTAAGTTCCTCAAACAACGGAGTGGCAGAAGATTTTCGGCTTTTGGGTTTACAAGGAACAAATCTGACAATGAGAAAGTGTCATCCCCAGAGTCAACAAGTGTGCTGCAATTTTTTTCGGTCTTCCAGTGAAAAGACGGTGATGTGGTCCTTGTGCTTAGCTATCTGTATCTATAAAGTGAATGAACATAACGAAGATTGGAATTGCTAGTGTAAGCGAAAGCTTATGTGTGCATGTGGTCGCAGTTGTGCTGTGCGGTGAAAATACTTGCGGCGGGCTTATATGCGGAGTATGGATTTGCTTGTTGGTCCTTGAGCGAGTGTAGAGAAAACTAGCATCAAAAGAACAGTTATAAAATTTTTTATCTTCATAGCTCGTTCTAGTTCTATTGATTTCGCGTAGTTTTTGTATAAGCAGAAGTATCAATGTTGACGGAGAAAACAGAAGGGCTACGTTAGGCAGACTTCTGGTTGATTAACTCTTAAGCGGATTAAGTTGGGCAATTAGCTCACAAGTATTTGTATTTACTTCTGGAAAGAACAAGTATGTTCGTCGTATACGTCTTAACGTCTGTAATACAGTTTGATGGAAATAAAAACACAACTGGATGTCAATAGTGGATTGTTTAACCATTTCATATCCATCACTGTACCAATCTGACGAAATGAAAGGGTTAAAAAACCAAAAAAGGCAAAAAAAAAAAAAGCAAAAAACGATTGATATGAATAGTTGGTAGAATGAAAACTCAGTTTCCACTGAAGAGATCAATTTAAAACCCGCCCTAAAAACTATGTACTCCCTTACAAGACATTATTACCTCAAAACTATTTGGTTGCAATTTGTCAAGAGAAAAACTGCACCGAGTACAAGCTATACAACAGACGATTTTTTAACTAAAAAATGCCCAAAATAGAAACAAAACAGTCTTCTTAACATGTGAAAACATCCCTGAGATCTCCACATGAAATATCTTACAAACTATATAAAAAGAAAGAAGGAAGAGATGTAAAAAAACACCGTCCAAAATGAGGTGTCTGCCCAAATTATTTCCAAAAACCAGGGTTTTCTCACCGCTGTGCACATGTTGATTACCAAAGAGCAAGAACAATATATGTAAACTTATTCTCATTAATGAAAAATAAAAAGCGACTATATGAAATATCAACCCGATGCTATAAACTCTGAAAATCACCAGCTTGCACCAAAAACCCGGATTCTCTGTTCAATTTGGGTACCGCAACAAGGGCAGTTAGCTTTTGCCCTCCTCTCTTGATCCTCGCTGCAACTGACACAGAGAACCTGATGAGCACAAGGCAAAAGAACCACATGAACCTCATCCTTCATGCATATAACACATTCTCTATTGCGGTTCTGTTTTGATGAAATTTTTGGTTTAGTAGACCCTTGATTGATCTTAGCGTTGGTTTCTTTAGCTGGCTTTGGCAAGTCTAAATCAACTGAGGACAAAGCATTTGAGAATGATTTGGTTGGAAGGATCGAGACTGTGCTGGCTTTTAGACGGGAGAGTTCTTCTTCAAGCCTATGAATGTCATCTTTGTGACGCTGGAAGTCTACTTCGATCCTTCTCCTCAGTGATTCTTGATTTCTCTTGATGGTGGCCTCAGCTGCTTCTTTGGCCCTTCGTTCCTCCTCAACCTGTGTAATTGCTTGCTCTTTGGCCTTTATTTCTTGTCTCCATTTCGCCTGCAAGTTTAGGAGAGAATGGAACCACAGCAGAAACTTCAGAGACAGAGGTTGTGTATCTTTATCTACCCAAGTGTTTAGTTGTCGAGTAATGTAAATAATAGGAGTTTTTCCGTTGCATGGATAGAATCATGATGCAGTTCGCTCTCCATATAAACAACATATATGATATGGATGCATAAAAATAAGATGACACCCAACTGCCTTCAAATAAATAACAGCTCTTCAACAAGGTCCCGGGGCAAAAACAAGGAAAGAAGGCAGCAAACTGTGTAGACATATGCGACTTGTGAGTTCCGTGAAAGAAATCAGAAAATGAATTGCTATTGTTAACAAGATAGATGATGATGACTTCTAGAGAAGTACCAAGAGTCTTAAGTCCTGCATAATTGTTTCAGGGTAAACATGGTGTCTGAAAATAACCTTATACCTAGATATTACAATGCTTTTTAAGGCGGTCAACCACTCAGGGCATACATGAAGCTATCCACTGCCAAAGACAAAGTTCCTTGCAACAAGTGCAAGCCAAAACATCGTTGGTATGTGACACTGATTTACGGGGTGGAGAAGAACCAAATATGAACAAATACTTCATTAAGTATGAGTCTAGCTATTCGGTTACATTTGATTTGATAGTACATTTAACAATAAACAAATAGTTTTAGTATTGGTTTATATTCGTCTGATTGTTAACTATTATTTGTTTACATTTTATACTTTATTCCTATAAATTTTATTTATCACAAACTACTCGTTCAAATATTACATATCTAACCTATACAAGTGCTATTGAGAAAGAGAATATGAAAAATCACAAGAACAACATAGTCTTGCACATTTTTGCATTTAAATATTTGCATTTTACTAAGTATGGTAAGTATGAATATTTGCATTCTATTAAGTATAGTAAGTCTTTAACTTTTTCATGTTGTTTCCAAAAAAAAAAAATTTAAGTTCACAGTAAACCAATTCTCGGGAAAGAAAATCTCGCCGCTTAAAGAGGAAAGAGGCAGCGTGTTTCGTCCCACCGATATGGCCATGTGTCAAGATACTAACAGCCAGGTATTTACTCATACCCCCACGTGTCAACATCCTATCGATAGATATTTAATGTAGCGAACTCGAAGCCTAGGGTTTTCATGTGTGCTCGCGGCGCTCTTCTGTTCCTGCTCTCTTTGGGACTCCTCTCCCTCCTTGTGCCAGCACGTCTCTCCAGCGTCCCTCTCTCTCCCTCAATTTGCTCGTGATTTGGTAAGACTTTATAACCTTTCATCTCTCTTATGGCGTTTTTCCCCCATTTCCCCTCCTCTTGGATTCAAATATTTGCAAATAGTTGGTGAATCTCTAAGCATGAAAAAAATAGAATTTGAATATTTAATGGGATTAGATTCAAATTTGGATACAAATTTCAATAGTGAAGATCGAACCGTATTTGAATTTGGATATCCCAATATTTGATTCGATTCGGTTCGTTTCCACCCCCTAGTGCAACCAGATCTAATTTGGAGGAAAAGCATTTCTGACAGATCCTTCCAATACGGATCATCATGTCTCTAATTGCAACAAAGGGTCTGTCTCCTTTGAATAAATGAGTTGTTGCGCGAGACTGAATTTCGAAACTACACTTAACTTGATGGTGGACACATATGAATATGGTTGCCATCAAACGCTTGACCTAAATCTGAAGAACTAAACATTAATTTGGTTCCCCCAAAAAAAAAGACTCATAAGATCCTTCATAGTACCCTCTAATAAAATTACTTGAATAATGTGGATCTTGGTTGCAGTTGAAATACAAAAAAGTTGCACTAGAAAATGCCTATTTCCTTGAAAATATCTTTCTAGAATTGTGACCTTTCTAGAACAGAGTTTCCAGAGCCAACCTAAAAATAAGTGGTTCAAAATTCATACATCTACATAGACTATAAATCATCAAAATGATTAATTGTATGTTATCATGAACTATCAAAAACAAACACCAAGGAACACATGAACTCAAGGATCGAACATTTATTTTTAAAGTATCATTTTCACCTTTTCAAGTGCTCTGTAATGAATAATACATGCATAAAAAGAATTAGCCCACAACTAGATGCGAGATATGAATCTTACAGACAAACAACTTTCCTCTGCAATCTCATGACAGACGGAGAAGAGGGATGTAAGATACAAAACTCATCCTAGATCAGACCTTTTCATATGTGTACTGCTAAACTGCTAGTACTCTCTACTTGAATTATAGCTAGACCATGATCTCTGAACACAATCCCATAGGCATAGATAAAGCATGCAAAAGAACATTTTACCAAGAAGGAGCAAGGTCAAAAACATCTCGCTAATATGAACATGAGCTTATAAAGAACAATGCGATTAATGTGCCCACACCATAACAACTAAACTACACAATCACCCACCCAGACAGGGCTTTTACGGGATAAGAACCAATACTCCACGAAAAAGGAGAGAATAAAACAAGTCCATAAAAAGGCGGATGAAAGGAAGCCCATCTTTGTCAACAAGTGTTGCAATTGGCACATATATGTTTCTTTCCTAACCACATCCCAGAGAAGTCCGATGCAAAATATCATCCTCTGTAAAAGGGTTAACTCTTACAATACAGCATCCATAATCTACAGAAAGGGAGAGGGAGGGGGAGGGGGCAGGGAGCGAGGGAGGGAGAGTTCATTTTTAACCTTCTGTTAATAAGAACTGGGTCTGAATGCATTTAACTTAACATCTTCTAGACCTTGAAGCGTCACATTGGCACTTGCTCGCCACAGAACAAATTCAAGTGACCATTATGAAGTTCAGTTTTACAATACATAGTAGTGATAGATCAGTTTGAAGAATCGACAGAAGTAAGGTAGCATCTGTTGGATTAACAACATTGAAAATAACCCTAGCGTGTGACATATCAGTCTGACCTCCCGATATCTTAAACCGCATAAAGCATAATGCATAGGGATAGATCATACATTTTTTTACTTTAAAATAATAGGAGGGCAAGGAATTAGGTGTTAGGCTTATAAAACCATTTTAACTCTGCACACATGTACATGTCCCAATAAACAAAAAGAAGGAATATATGTATGTCCTGTGTCGAAGACGCATATGTTCCGTGTCAAAGACGCACAATGTGCTACTTTGGATGATTGAAACATCAGTGTGCTAAGCATTTGTTCTACCCATCATAATAATTAAAGCAATACAAGAACAACAACAAAGTTTTTATCCGAAATTTATTTGGCTGGCAACAGGAATTTTATTCCTTCATTCAGTTTCATTCGGCTCTCTCCTCCGCTAAGTTAATCATAATAATTAAAACAAAATGATCATTTCCTCCTTAAAATATTGGTGAACTCTCAAGTAGCCCCCTAAAATATCAATTTACCTATTTTGTCCCTCAAAGTATGTTTACAGTTTAATGTGGTCATTTTGTAAGCCTATAGCCAAATAATTAACAAATTAATGACATAACATTTTTTTTGTATTTCTTCATGGTCTTTTATCAGTTTATCTCCTTTTTCCAAACAAATAAATATTTTAACTACTTTCTCCCAAAAAAATTTACCATTTAACCCTGTGAATTAAAAAATAATTTATTAGATTGCAAAAAATATATAAGAAATACAAAAAAACACTGTAATGTCATAAATTTGTTGAGATTGTAGACACATATAATGACCTCATTGAGACCATAAATATAGTTTGACGAGCAAATTAGGTATATTGATATTTTAGGGGGCAACTTGAGAGTTCATCAATACTTTTAAGGGAGGAATGATCATTTTATCCTAATAATTAAAGCAATCTTATGGTAAACAATAAGAAAAAAACTATATGCTTCTGCACTTCAGAACAAGAATATTAAGGTTAACGAAACACTATACTTCCTATCCGCTTGTCTAGCTTTCTTCTCTACAATGCTTCCTAGCCTCATAGAGTTGTCGTTAAGAGTGTGGGTAACCTTCTCCTCCTCTATAACCTCTTCGCAAGATAAGCAAGGTTACAGAAAGCGCTAGGCATTGGACCCGACGCCTAGAACCTACATGCTTAGGTTGGAGTCTAGACGGTTTTCCTTTTTTTTTGTTTTTTAATTGCAATAATTTATAGTAAATACCAATTTTATAAAAAGCTTAGGCCCCAAACCAGCGCCTAAGTGGATTTCTTTCTTCGTTTGAGTGATGATGTAGGATGTTTTGCTAAAGGTCAGAGGATGTAGAGACAGTGTTCATAGTTGGAGGCTGGAGGAGTTTGGAGGATGTTAGCGGATGCGGAGGCTGCAATGGAGGTAATCACGATCAAAGCACAAATGATGCGGTCTACATAAGCAGACAAAGCTCCCTTATGTGCTCCCAAAACACATGTGGGTCTAAGTATCGCCTAAGTGCTAGGCGCAAGGCAGGTAGCCCAGGTACCGTCTAGTCATGGGCATACGCCTAGGCGGGCTAGGCGGAGGCTTTTTAAAATATTAAAGATAGGGTAAAATGATTTAGTTAGAAAACCTCCCAATCACTAGTCAGTTTACACCTCTCAAATTTAGAATGTAATTACATAATCCACTAGATGCTCTAGAACCTCCAAAAGTATATATGTATACATTTATAATACATTATACGCAACGAAATATCTAACCCATTATTCTTCTAAGCTGCTTATGGTCACTGCATCTGTAGCAACGTTTTATGCATACGATCATATCACCTAACCTGATAAGTTACAAATTCACAATTCCAACATTACCAGCTGCAAACCTATCAAAGGTAGGACATACATACGTATATCATCTATCAATAGATATCCACAGCATCACTCTTTGTGAGTGACTTGAAACCTTCAAATTTTTGTCTTAGGTACTAGTATTTTCTAACTCTTCATAAAAATCTGCAAATGGAATGACATTAGAAGGACAAAAATACTACCAGACTTAGTACTAAACCAGTAACTTGGGGTTCGTTCAACTCACCTCAGCCTCTTTCTGTGCGTCCCTAACTTCATTCAACTGCCGCTGCAACTCCTCAATCTTCCTCCTCTCCTCTGCCACATCCTCTAGCAGCTTCTGCCTCTGCTTCTCCCACACCAGCAACCTCTTCAAACATTTCTTCTCCCTCTTAGCCACCTCCAAGCAAGTCCTCACAGATTCCGATGCACTTAGCTTTGATGCCTCCATCTCTGCTCGTATCTCTGCATTCTCAGTATTCAACCTGCCCACCACCGCATTCGCCCTGTCTACTTGCCCACTGGCCTTCTTCAGCGCAGTCTCCATCTCCGACAACCTCTTCATTGTTGTATCTTCTAATGCTTGCTTCCCTTTCTTAACCCTTTGATTCTCTTCCCTCTCCATCCTCAATATTTTAAGTTCCGTCAGATCATTGCTTAGCTTTTTTGCTGCCTGCATTGCTTTCTGTTGTGCCCACTCTTTTCTCTCCTTAACCTGTATCTCTAAATCCCTAATCTTTTGTATCATGCTCAAAACCCTTTCTTTCTTCTCTTTGTTCTGATCCTCTGTCTTCTCGTCCTCAATACTCATGCTCTCCAGGCTCTTCAGCACCGCCGCAACCACATCCGACTCTGACGATGATTCTTTCTCTTTACTCTCCAAATTCGTGCAACAAAAGCCACCGGCCGATCTAGAATTCAATCTCCCAGGAACCTGAATCCTCCTCTTCGGATCATGAAGCTTGCACGTCCCAGGCCCTCCTCCAGCGGCGGCTGCGGCGGAGGACGGGATCTCGATCGAGGTGGCTCGGCCGACATGGAGCTCGCTCATCAAGAGGCACCACATCGCATCGCCTCGGGTTAGATGAGGCCGGAGCTGCTGCAGCAAGCATACGAGGCCGGCGAGGGTTAAGGTAGGTGATCGTATTGTGAATGATGTTGGAAAGGACATCCTCGGATCCGTAGAAATGTCCGTTGGCGAGGATCGCGCGCAGGGCTAGGGTTTCGTCGTAGCCGAGCGAGATCACGCGAGCGAGGGCCTCCTTGTACACGAAATCAAGGTTCTTCAGGAGGAGCTCCTCGAGTTGCTCCTCTGTACAGTATCCCCATCCAGCGTCGTCGAAGGAGCTAGGGTTAGGGTTAGGGTTTTGGTCGGCGGCGATGGGATCGGCGACGGGAGGGGGCTTGGAGGAGGAGTTGCGGTGCTTGCGGGGGCCGCGGAGGGATTTATCTTTTACGTTGCAGCCCATTTTTGGGTGATTTAGGGGGACGAAATAAAATTAGGTCGAGAGTGAGGGATCTTGGAAAATTTTTCCAGCGGAGGAGAATTTGGCAGCAGAAAGAGAGAGAGAGGATCGAAGTGTGAGAGGGAGGATGGCCGGGTGAAATTTGGAGTTTATTGTGAAAATGGTAGCGGTCGTCTGTTTTTATTTAACCCCTCTACGTACTCTATATTTACTCAAATTAAATAATTTCAGGGAAAAAAAACTAAACAAGAAAAGTAAAGAGTTTTGAGCTTAGCAATATATATTTATCTTTTTATTCGTAGTTGATGTGAATTTGATAAAGCCATTCATCAACATGTGAATAAGAATCTATAGTGTTGATGTGAATTTGATAAAGCCATTCATCAACATGTGAATAAGAATCTATAGTGTTGATGTTAAATAACCAAACACTCAATATAGGGGGGTGAGGTTAATTAGTGAGCCGTTAACTTCTCCGAATATCTGGTTTTGAGTTGAGTAGCTTTAACCTGCACAAATAGTAACTCATGAGTGGACGGGGACTAGTTCCCTCATAGTTCCTCCGACAATCAAGTCAGTTAGTGGACTTGAGAGGAAAAATGAAAAACTGTGCGAGTTCTAAAGTGTAGTGCGGTATAATTTGCAGATATTGCTTGGAAAAATCATCCGAAAAAAAATCTTAGACCTCCTCCTCATGTTGAGAATAGTACCTCTATTTATAGTGGTGGGAAAAGGGTAGAATGGTAATCTCGGCCGAGTATAGGATGACGGCAAACGAGTATGGCCTGGCAACTATGTCAGCACCTACTTTACAGGTGTCGGCTGACAAGTGGATGAGAGATCACCTCAGCATTTAATGTGAAGTGATCGAGGGCATGACGGTGTCTATGTGTCTAATATCGAGACTAGAGGCATGATGGCGTCTGCTAAGCATTAAATGTGATGTCGAGGCGTTGTCAGCGGGGGAGGCTCGAGGTTGAAGTCGTACTTTGGCTTGGCCGAGAAGTAACGTCTTTCAAGTCGACCCCGCGGGACGTCGAATAACTGGTCGAGTGGGCTCGTAGCGAGTCGTCTTCGTCAAGAGGACCGACAAGTACCTTCCTTCGAGTCGACCTAAGGGGATGTCGACTCAGTGAGTCAGCTAAGTCGGGATCCTTGGTGGTCCTGACCGTCAATTTGATTTGAGCGGTATATGTAGGGGGACACATGCCCGTTGCTGGCAAAGGACCATATTTTGGTGACTAAAAACACCATAGCTATTGGTTTTTGAAGTTTGTTTTTGACATTCGAGATCATTGATAATGTTTAAACTCTTGAAATTTTTTATTGATTGATAACTTGTATAGATGTAAGCTCAAATATCCTATTACCATGCATAATACTGTACATCAAATGTCATAAAGATATTATTGTAGCTATAAAGATATTATTGTAGCTTACATATGCTAACAAGAAAAGAGCAGCAAATTTAGGGTGAATATCATCACCATAAAAACTATTACCATTTGATAGAAACTTGAGACGGAACTACTGCTAATTTCTCTGGTTTAATTTCTATTATATAAGTATTTTTACACAGTAAAAAAATAAGAAGACAAGGAAAAGAAGTAGCAATGTTAGCTAGAAAAGGCCAGACCTTATATCTTCGTCTGCAGAATAAAGGCCCATACTGATATGCATGGGCCTTGAAGGCCTAATGGGCTTTTTATTCTTGTCAGGTTCCGTAAACCAACAGCTATATATATTGGGTAAATACGATTTCGAACGTGCACTATTTTTATTTTTTTTATTATTTTTTTCCCTTCTCATGACACCATGATAGTTTAGTTTGCTTTTGATATCAATGAAGTTAAAAATCGAAGTACAACCTATTTTAAAAACAAGTATGGAATATATACTGGACCCGAAGAATTTAATTGAACTCCGGGCCTTCAGTATTATAAGGCCTTGATTCGGATCCAAATTGATTCGGGTCCAAACCCGCTTCCGCTCTGAGGCTGAAATAATATAGGTCCCGGCTTCCGACAAGAAACTGGTGGTGGATAATTGTAGACATGGACTTTGAAAAATGACAAATGATTATAACAAAACAAAAGATGAAAGCTCTCTTCTCCTATCTCTCTCCGTCTCAATGGATGTATTTTGGAGGATAAAAAAAAAGAGAGGATAAAGGAGGGGGTGAAAAGGAAAAATAAAATGAATTCGCTACTTTACATGGTAACACTTTTTGATTTGTAGCCTGGTGTCGCTTGTTGAGCCACCCATGCATCATGATCTATCACAATTTAGACATGCTTGATTGTTACCATCACGAAAATAAGGAGAAATAATTGAAATTAATCTAGGACGAAGACGGGATGAGGTAAGCGTGATGTAAGCATACTGTGTAAACCCTAAAATATCAAATCTGTTTTAGCGATGGAGGTCATTCTTTCTATAGATTTATTAAGGCAAAATAAGGAGAAACTGACGTACTGCTTTGAACAAATAGGCTGCCAAGAGATACGGCTTATGACCCCTCCTACTAGTAACATTGACGCCTGGTGAAGAGCAAACAGGTCGGCGGTCTCCCAACCCGTCTTCTAAAACGAGCTACCGATCTATTATTAGTGCCCTCGCTTATATATTATAGATTTTAATTTGAGATTAAAACATTGTTTTCAATAGTCATGGAATTTGTATATAAGAGACAAGTTATATAGGCTTCATCCACCTAGTTGCTAGATAATGTAATACAAGTACCTCTACAGTGTAGATACTCAAGAATTTGACCTATTTACTTTCACTCAGAAGAAGCTCCTTAATTAAAAAGCAATGAAGAAAAAAAGGAAGAAAATATATCAGAAGAGTATTGCCTAGAGTGGTCATGGTCAAAGTAGGATAAGATCAATGCTAAAGCTATTAATTGTACTTTTAACAAGCTAGAACGTACACATATCTCTCATGAACAAAATTGACCTTGCGATGACAAGGATATAATTTGGAGGCCTTAATTAGTCCAAAGTGGCTAAGAATCCCAAGGCTTTGCTTTGACAAGGATAGCTCCTAGC